>NC_081558.1:172462936-172553458 GCF_022355385.1 Mustela nigripes
TATGGTTTGTCTCCCTCCCAATCCCATCTTGTTTCATTTATTCTTCTTCTACCCACTTAAGCCTCCATGTTGCATCACCACTTCCTCATATCAGGGAGATCATATGATAGTTGTCTTTCTCTGCTTTACTTATTTCGCTAAGCATGATACGTTCTAGTTCCATCCATGTTGTTGCAAATGGCAAGATTTCATTTCTTTTGATGGCTGCATAGTATTCCATTGTGTATATATACCACATCTTCTTGATCCATTCATTTGTTGATGGACATCTAGGTTCTTTCCATAGTTTGGCTATTGTGGACATTGCTGCTATAAACATTCGGGTGCATGTGTCCCTTTGGATCACTACATTTGTATCTTTAGGGTAAATACCCAATAGTGCAATTGCTGGGTCATAGGGCAGTTCTATTTTCAACATTTTGAGGAACCTCCATGCTGTTTTCCAGAGTGGCTGCACCAGCTTGCATTCCCACCAACAGTGGAGGAGGGGTCCCCTTTCTCCGCATCCTCGCCAGCATCTGTCATTTCCTGACTTGTTGATTTTAGCCATTCTGACTGGTGTGAGGTGATATCTCATTGTGGTTTTGATTTGTATTTCCCTGATGCCGAGTGATATGGAGCACTTTTTCATGTGTCTGTTGGCCATCTGGATGTCTTCTTTGCAGAAATGTCTGTTCATGTCCTCTGCCCATTTCTTGATTGGATTATTTGTTCTTTGGGTGTTGAGTTTGCTAAGTTCTTTATAGATTCTGGACACTAGTCCTTTATCTGATATGTCGTTTGCAAATATCTTCTCCCATTCTGTCAGTTGTCTTTTGATTTTGTTAACTGTTTCCTTTGCTGTGCAAAAGCTTTTGATCTTGATGAAATCCCAATAGTTCATTTTTGCCCTTGCTTCCCTTGCCTTTTGCGTTGTTCCTAGGAAGATGTTGCTGCGGCAGAGGTCGAAGAGGTTGCTGCCCGTGTTCTCCTCAAGGATTTTGATGGATTCCTTTCGTACATTGAGGTCCTTCATCCATTTTGAGTCTATTTTTGTGTGTGGTGTAAGGAAATGGTCCAATTTCATTTTTCTGCATGTGGCTGTCCAATTTTCCCAGCACCATTTATTGAAAAGGCTGTCTTTTTTCCATTGGACATTCTTTCCTGCTTTGTCGAAGATTAGTTGACCATAGATTTGAGGGTCTATTTCTGGGCTCTCTATTCTGTTCCATTGATCTATGTGTCTGTTTTTGTGCCAGTACCATGCTGTCTTGATGATGACAGCTTTGTAATAGAGCTTGAAGTCCGGAATTGTGATGCCACCAACGTTGGCTTTCTTTTTCAATATCCCTTTGGCTATTCGAGGTCTTTTCTGGTTCCATATAAATTTTAGAATTATTTGTTCCATTTCTTTGAAAAAGATGGATGGTACTTTGATAGGAATTGCATTAAATGTGTAGATTGCTTTAGGTAGCATAGACATTTTCACAATGTTTATTCTTCCAATCCAGGAGCATGGAACATTTATCCATTTCTTTGTGTCTTCCTCAATTTCTTTCATGAGTACTTTATAGTTTTCTGAGTATAGATTCTGTGTCTCTTTGGTTAGGTTTATTCCTAGGTATCTTATGGTTTTGGATGCAATTGTAAATGGGATTGACTCCTTAATATCTCTTTCTTCTGTCTTGCTGTTGGTGTAGAGAAATGCAACTGATTTCTGTGCATTGATTTTATATCCTGACACTTTACTGAATTCCTGTATAAGTTCTAGCGGTTTTGGAGTGCAGTCTTTTGGGTTTTCCACATATAGTATCATATCATCTGCGAAGAGTGATAATTTGACTTCTTCTTTGCCGATTTGGATGCCTTTAATTTCCTTTTGTTGTCTGATTGCTGAGGCTAGGACCTCTAGTACGATGTTGAATAGCAGTGGTGATAATGGACATCCCTGCCGTGTTCCTGACCTTAGCGGAAAAGCTTTCAGTTTTTCTCCATTGAGAATGATATTTGCGGTGGGTTTTTCATAGATGGCTTTGATGATATTGAGGTATGTGCCCTCTATCCCTACACTTTGAAGAGTTTTGATCAGGAAGGGATGTTGTACTTTGTCAAATGCTTTTTCAGCATCTATTGAGAGTATCATATGGTTCTTGTTCTTACTTTTATTGATGTGTTGTAGCTATTAATGAGGTGCAATCAAAAATGGAGGCTCTCACTGCTAGGATAAATGAGGCAGAAGAAAGAATTAGTGATATAGAAGACCAAATGACAGAGAATAAAGAAGCTGATCAAAAGAGGGACAAACAGCTACTGGACCATGAGGGGAGAATTCGAGAGATAAGTGACACCATAAGACGAAACAACATTAGAATAATTGGGATTCCAGAAGAAGAAGAAAGTGAGAGGGGAGCAGAAGGTATACTGGAGAGAATTATTGGGGAGAATTTCCCCAATATGGCAAAGGGAACGAGCATCAAAATTCAGGAGGTTCAGAGAATGCCCCTCAAAATCAATAAGAATAGGCCCACACCCCGTCACCTAATAGTAAAATTTACAAGTCTCAATGACAAAGAGAAAAATCCTGAAAGCAGCCCGGGAAAAGAAGTCTGTAACATACAATGGTAAAAATATTAGATTGGCAGCTGACTTATCCACAGAGACCTGGCAGGCCAGAAAGAGCTGGCATGATATTTTCAGAGCACTAAACGAGAAAAACATGCAGCCAAGAATACTATATCCAGCTAGGCTATCATTGAAAATAGAAGGAGAGATTAAAAGCTTCCAGGACAAACAACAACTGAAAGAATTTGCAAATACCAAACCAGCTCTACAGGAAATCTTGAAAGGGGTCCTCTAAGCAAAGAGAGAGCCTACAAGTGGTAGATCAGAAAGGAACAGAGACCATATACAGTAACAGTCACCTTACAGGCAATACAATGGCACTAAATTCATATCTCTCAATAGTTACCCTGAATGTGAATGGGCTAAATGCCCCTGTCAAAAGACACAGGGTATCAGAATGGATAAAAAAACAAAACCCATCTATATGTTGCCTCCAAGAAACACATTTTAAGCCCGAAGACACCTCCAGATTTAAAGTGAGGGGGTGGAAAAGAATTTACCATGCTAATGGACATCAGAAGAAAGCAGGAGTGGCAATCCTTATATCAGATCAATTAGATTTTAAGCCAAAGACTATAATAAGAGATGAGGAAGGACACTATATCATACTCAAAGTGTCTGTCCAACAAGAAGATTTAACAATTTTAAATATCTATGCCCCCAATGTGGGAGCAGCCAACTATATAAACCAATTAATAACAAAATCAAAGAAACACATCAACAATAATACAATGATAGTAGGGGACTTTAACACTCCCCTCACTGAAATGGACAGGTCATCCAAGCAAAAGATCAGCAAGGATATAAAGGCCTTAAATGACACACTGGACCAGATGGACATCACAGATATATTCAGAATATTTCATCCCAAAGCAACAGAATACACATTCTTCTCTAGTGCACATGGAACATTCTCCAGAATAGATCACATCCTCGGTCCTAAATCAGGACTCAACCGGTATCAAAAGATTGGGATCATTCCCTGCATATTTTCAGACCACAATGCTCTAATGCTAGAACTCAACCACAAAAGGAAGTTTGGAAAGAACCCAAATACATGGAGACTAAACAGTATCCTTCTAAAGAATGAATGGGTCAACCGGGAAATTAAAGAAGAATTGAAAAAAATCATGGAAACAAATGATAATGAAAACACAACGGTTCAAAATCTGTGGGACACAACAAAGGCAGTCCTGAGAGGAAAATATATAGCGGTACAAGCCTTTCTCAAGAAACAAGAAAGGTCTCAGGTACACAACCTAACCCTACACCTAAAGGAGCTGGAGAAAGAACAAGAAAGAAACCCTAAGCCCAGCAGGAGAAGAGAAATCATAAAGATCAGAGCAGAAATCAATGAAATAGAAACCAAAAAAACAATAGAACAAATCAACGAAACTAGGAGCTGGTTCTTTGAAAGAATTAATAAAATTGATAAACCCCTGGCCCAACTTATCAAAAAGAAAAGAGAAAGGACCCAAATAAATAAAATCATGAATTAAAGAGGAGAGATCACAACTAACACCAAAGAAATACAAACTATTATAAGAACATACTATGAGCAACTCTACGGCAATAAATTTGACAATCTGGAAGAAATGGATGCATTCCTAGAAACATATAAACTACCACAACTGAACCAGGAAGAAATAGAAAGCCTGAACAGACCCATAACCAGTAAGGAGATAGAAACAGTCATTAAAAATCTCCAAACAAACAAAAGCCCAGGGCCAGACGGCTTCCCGGGGGAATTCTACCAAACATTTAAAGAAGAACTAATTCCTATTCTCCTGAAACTGTTCCAAAAAATAGAAATGGAAGGAAAACTTCCAAACTCATTTTATGAGGCCAGCATCACCTTGATCCCAAAACCAGACAAGGATCCCACCAAAAAAGAGAGCTATAGACCGATATCCTTGATGAACACAGATGCGAAAATACTCAACAAAATACTAGCCAATAGGATTCAACAGTACATTAAAAAGATTATTCACCACGACCAAGTGGGATTTATTCCAGGGCTGCAAGGTTGGTTCAACATCCGCAAATCAGTCAATGTGATACAACACTTCAGTTGCTTATTTTGTTTTTGTTACCCTTGCCTGAGGAGACAGATCCAAAAAAAAAAAATATTGCTAAGACCAGTGTCCAAGAGTTTACTGCTTATCTTTTTTTTAAATATTTTTATTTATTTATTTGATAGACAGAGATCACAAGTAGGCAGAGAGGCAGGCAAACAGAGAGGGGGGAAGCAGGCTCCCCGCTGAGCAAAGAGCCCGATGTGGGGCTCGATCCCAGGACCCTGAGATCATGACCTGAACTGAAGGCAGAGGCTTAAACCACTGAGCCACCCAGGCACCCCACTGCTTATCCTTTTTTTTTTTAAGAGTTTTATGGTTTCAGATTTTATATTTAAGCCATTTTATTTTTGCATATGGTGTAAGAAAGTGTTTTATATAACTGTCCAGTTTTCCCAATAGCATTTTTTTGAAGAGACTGTCTTTTCCCCATTGTACATTTTTGCTTTCTTTGTTATAGATTAACTTACCATATTCCTGTGGGTTTATTTCTGGAATCTTTATTCTGTTCTATTGATCTTTCTGTCTGTTTTTGTGCCAATACCATACTGTTTTTATTACTATAGCTTTGCAGTATAGTTTGAAGTCTGGGAGAGCGATACTTCCAGTTTTGTTCTTCTTTCTCAGGATTTCTTTGGCTATTCAGGATTTTTGTGGTTCCATACAAGTTTTAAGATTATTTGTTCTAGCTCTGTGAAAAATGTTATAGCTATTTTTATAGAGATTGCATTGAATCTTAGATTTCTTTGGATAGTTTAGACATTTTAATAATATTAATTCTTCTAAACCCTGAGCATGGTATATGTATCTTTATATTTGTTTATGTCATCTTTAATTTCTTTTCTCAGGGTTTTATGGTTTTCAGAGTACAAGTCTGTCACATTTTTGGTTAAATTTACTCCTAATTTTATTATTTTTGTTATAGTTGTAAATAGAATTGTTATATGAATTTTTCTTTCTGGTTCTTTATTGTTAGTGTATAGAAATGTAATAGATTTCAATATATTAATTTTGTAAATAGCCCCTTTACTAAATTTATTTATCTAACTCATTTTTTTTATGACAGGAACAAATTGTACCTGGTCTACCTACATCCTAAGTGAAAGGTAGAGATTAGTCCAGTTAAATCAGTCACTCATAGAAAAACAGAGTGTTGTGGTAGAGCAGGCAGACATTGGTAGATTAAAAAAACAATATGACCCCTTACATGAAAACTCTATGCTCTGAAATTTTCATATGATGTTACAGGCCAGTGGAAGGAGACAGTTATTTTTGAAGAGTGAGGAAAATCTGCAAACCAACTTCTACTTAGCCAGGAAGGATATAGCCTCAACTCTGATATGGCACTCACTATATCTACTATCACCACATCAGCTACTTCCCTAACTACCAATGATTTTATCCCATAGTTTAACTTCAGTTACCAGAAGGAGGGAGAACCCAAAGATAACCACAGTTCCAGTAAGGGAGGCAACTCTTTCTAATTGCCTGAGCTTTCTCTCTACCTAGTCATATATTCTACTAATTCGGGCACTACATTGCAAAAAAGGCTAGAGTTCTGCATGTGTAGCCCACTAAATGTTCTTTTCTTGGTATGCATAAGCTAAGCTGAGGGCATACTTTGCTATTCTAAGTCATCTAAATATTCCTAAGTCTGGTCTCCTTCCTCCACATAATAAACCCCACATTTTTTTTAATCTTCAACCAGTCATCTTGATGAAACAGTATTCAGGATAAACAGATTTCATCAGATTTTACCTGATACTATAATGAGCTTTATTTTTAGAATTTTAAAATGTACCCAATTAAAAATTGATGAATGCTTCATAATTTTATTTTTACAATTTGCAATATTCTACAGGAAAAAAGTAACTAAAGAGGAAATCAGGATGGGTGTTTTGATAATAAGTCCCCCACTAATTAGTCTTTGCATCTCAAGTTTTAAGGCTTATTTGCAAAATGAAAGGACTGGAACTACATGACCTACAAATTATTTTTATTATCTTTTGATATGAAAGAGTTATATTCATACTTCATGATGCAATCTTCATGTCCCTTTTCATATGTATACTACAGTCTTTTTACCTAACAAGTGTTTGTCCACTTCAGTACCTCTCCACTTCCTCCCTCCTACTCCAACATCATCTCTGATCTGCTTTCTAGTGGTTCTTTATCCCTTAATTCTTTTCTCCTCCCAATCCAACCCATATAAGCAAGTGATAATAAAGCAGAGTTTTGATTATGTTAAACTTCAGCTTAAATGCCTTCAATGACTTCCAACTGCATTTAGAATAAAATGCCCTACAAGACAACCTGCAAAGCCTTATATGACAACCCCAGGCCACCACTCCAGCCTCACTTCTCCCTGCCATTCTTTCCTCCTACCGCAGCACTCCAAATACATGGGTTTCATTTGATTTCAAGAATTCACTGAACTCTTTCTTATTTACAGAATATTGCCTATGCCCTTTCCTCTGCCCAACTCACTTTTTCCACAGTCTCCATGTGATCATCTTTTTATTCCTTGAGTTTCAGCTAAAATATTTTCTCAAACATCACTCCCATAGACAAACCTCCCCAAATGTTTCTACAAATATCATTGCTCCTTTCTACTATTGATTTCTGTCTCAGCACTATGTTTATCTCCTTCATTGACCTAATCAAAATTGATTGATTGATTGATTGATTGATTGGATTTTAGTTTGGCCTTCCCATCCCCAGATTGTCTTTTTGTGTATGTCTGTCCTGTTCAGGATGATATCCCTCAATGCCTAACATTGTGTCTAGTACATAGAAGACATTCAGTAAATATTTACTGAATGAGCAACTAAAACCAGGGTTGAGTTGGAACCTCTTCTCTGTTTCAGTCCATGTATTATCTGTGCAGTGTGTATCATGACCTAGATTCCTTAATACACAGAAGAAGGATAGTAATCCAAGCTGAGTTAGTGGGAGACATAAAGGAATGTTGATCCTAATGTGGTTGAGGAGCATTGCTTTACATGCACAAGTGTGGGGCAACTCTGTTCCATGTGTGAGAGCCCAGTCCCATCTGAGCACTTTTCTATGTCCACCACTATGTATCCTGATTTCAGTCTCCTGGAAGAGCCTCAGTCTTCAACTAAAAACATGAAAGAAACAATTACTTCCAAGTCTTCTCTAGCATCTGTCTTTATCTCCTTCAGAAGGGAGAAGATATAGGGGTGGGTTAGATGACTCTCCTCTTTCATAAAGTGCTTTGCAAATGCCTATTACCTAATACAAAAGTTAAGTGAAACATATTTGACATAAAACAGTGATGACATGAATCCCACCTTCTGCATCCTATGAAGTTTCCTAGAAACAAGACGACAGCATCTCCCTCCATATTCCTTCATAAAAACAAATCTCAAGCATCAGGCAATCACTTGTCTGGGACAACGTTTGCCCACAACTCCCAAACTCAACACTTTTGATTCTGTCTCAGGGAATCGCTTTTCTTTTTATCATCAGAGTCATTTTTTTTTTTTCATCATCAGGGTCAATTAGGGAGTGAAAATAATTAGCTACTTTAAAAATTGAAACGTGAATATTTTCTTTTATTAACTGTTATTGAACAGACAACTGCCATCTCATGGCATCCTGTGTCCCTGAAACATTTTTTCATGTGTTTAATTATCAATTGTGTAAAATTTTGTTTATTTGAAATGGATTCATTATTCCTTGTGGTAGCTTCCTGCAGTTTAAACACATAATTTCACTTTGTTCAGATGTGACTTCAACAGTGATCTTTCATTCACACTGTTGAAGGAGAAAGTTCTCAATTACCTCAGTGACCTGAATACAATCTTCCCACTCTCATTTAATGAAAGTTGCTCATTAAATATTTGATAAATGAATGAATTAATGAATCACATAAAATATGAACTATCACATTGATAATAAGAACATTCCTATAGGGTGCCTGGGTGGCTCAGTGGGTTAGGCCGCTGCCTTCGGCTTAGGTCATGATCTCAGGGTCCTGGGATCGAGTCCCGCATCAGGCTCTCTGCTCAGCAGGGAGCCTGCTTCCTCCTCTCTCTCTCTCTGCCTGCCTCTTTGCCTACTTGTGCTCTCTCTCTGACAAATAAATAAATAAAATCTTTTTTAAAAAAAAAGAACATTCCTATAGAGGATATGGAATTTAAATTATAAAATATTTTTATTAAAAATTCTAGGGTCATAGAGATCACCTATTTTAAATCTACTATTTTTTTACAGGAAAAAAATAAGGGCAAAATTATTAAGGAATTTGACTATTTGATTCCACTTTTACTAGCTAGAATTAGAATCCCAGTTGCTAAGACCCTTTTAATCATACTATACTTTGGGCTTAAGCAGCAGTGGTTCAAGTTAGGTTCTTATTACTAATGCAAAAATTTGATTCTAATGCAAAGATGTAAATGTAAAAGAAGTTGCATCAAGTAGAACAAACCTAAAGAAATCAATGACTCTTTTGAACATTAGTTTAGAATGCTAACTTACAAAATATTCAAAATTTTTAGCTATCAAAATTTTTAAAGCTTTCAGACACTTACTGACAGCTAAGGAACAGTAGTATGCATCAGTCACTGAGTAGAACCATAGAGATAAAGAATTGAATCTCTTTCAATAACTGTAAGATATAAAGCATTTAATATTTTTGTATGATTATCTCCAATAACCAAAAGCATACTAATACATGTGCCTTGGGGTATCTTATGTATAAGTTATACAAATCATGTAACAGATTCAAACAAACTGTCAGTTGTTTAGTTTTAACTTAATCGACTTTTCTACTGTTAAACAATATTCTTTGGGTTCCCACCATCACAAAAAGCTCATGTTTTTTAAATTACATTTTTATTTAAGTTCAGTTCGTTGTATATGGTAAAATTGGTTTCAGGTACAGAACTTAGTGTTTCATCACTTACACATAACACCCAGTGTTCAACTCAACTTTGTTTTGTGTGCTCTTGTTAATTAATTTAGTAACAGTTTGTGGCATACATTGCAATTCTTTACTGATCACCAGTTCCCCCTTTCTTTGAAGTACCTGGAAGGATTCTTTAGAAGGTAAGAATATGAGCAGAAGAGATGAGTGTCACTTCCACACAGAAGAATTCCACTAATAGAGTTCAGCTGTTAACCCACAGTCTTCAGCTGTTACAGCAGTTATGGGCTCCTTGGTCAAAACAATTTGACAAATGCCTCTTCCTTAGAGATGGACATTATAGTATATTAAACATATTCTCTGCAGAGAATATCCCCTCTGCAGAGGGGAAAATACTCTAACATAGCACTGACTAATTTTCTTGCCTAAAAATTCTTCTTCCTTGGGACTTTCTTTGGCAATCACAGGGTCATGTTGTAGATATTGAAAATTAATTTAGTAATTAACTAATTATTTAGTAATTAACTAGCCATTACTAAATGGTTAGTTAACCGCCATATATACAAAGGCATAAGTGTTCAGAGGGTAGGTTGTAGGTTGAGCACTAGCCATTGAATGCTTCTGTATGGAAATGACACACATCACTTCCAGTCATATGCTTAATTTCAAGAGTATCCTTCCAGGTACCTCCATGTAGAGGGAAATTTGATATCAGTGCCTGA
Source organism: Mustela nigripes (assembly GCF_022355385.1). Lineage (NCBI taxonomy): Eukaryota > Metazoa > Chordata > Mammalia > Carnivora > Mustelidae > Mustela > Mustela nigripes. Next base: position 172,473,226 of record NC_081558.1, read on the forward strand.
CACAAACTGCTGCCAAAGTCTATTTTTAAAGCATGGTGGGGCAGGGCACATCACTAGTAATTTGAAAAGGGAGAATTTAATGTAATGAATTATTAACCAATAGAAAGTGGTTAGCTACTATAAAAGTAGAGGGGATGAAAGAATGCAGGAAGAACAAATACAAAATGGCTTCTAAGGCTGAGGGAGAGTACCCCAAAACAGAAATAAAATTCTGGAGGAGAGGGGCACCTGGGTGGCTTGGTCAGTTAAGCAGCTGCCTTTGGCTCAGTCATGATCCCAGAGTCTTGGGATTAAGCCCCACGTCAGGCTCCCTACTCAGCGGGGAGCCTGCTTCTTCCTCTTCTTCCTCTCCTTCTCTCTGTCTCTCTCTCATTAATAAATAAATAGAATTTTTTAAAAAAACACCTGGAGAAGGATATCAACCTTTGGTCTGTACTGTCATTTGCAAATATCTTCTCCCATTCCATGGGTTACCTCTTTGTTTTGTTGACTGTTTCCTTTGCTGTGCAGAAGCTCTTGATTTTGATGAAGTCCCATAAGTTCATTTTCGCTTTTGCTTCCTTTGCCTTTGGAGGCATATCTTGAAAGAAGTTGCTGTGGCTGATATTGAAGAGATTACTGCCTATGTTCTCCTCTAGGATTCTGATGGATTCCTGTCTCACATTTTGAGTTTATCTTTCTGTACGATGTAAGAAAATGGTCGAGTTTCATTCTTCTACATATAGCTGTCCAGTTTTCCCAGCACCATTATTGAAGAGACTATTTTTTTCCACTGTATATTTTCCTGTTTTGTCCAAGATTATTTGCCCATAGAGTTGAGGGTCCCTATCTGGGCTTTCTATTCTGTTCCACTGATCTATGTATATGTTTTTATGCCAGTACCATGCTGTCTTGGTGATCACAGCTTTGTAGTAAAGCTTGAAATCAGGTAACATGATGTCCCCAGTTTTATTTTTGTTTATATCCAGGATCTATAAAGAACTCCTCAAATTCAACACACACAAAACAGATAATCATATAAAAAAATGGACAGAAGATATGAACAGACACTTCTCCAATGAAGACATACAAATGGCTATCAGACACATGAAAAAATGTTCATCATCACTAGCCATCAGGGAGATTCAAATTAAAACCACATTGAGATATCAACTTACACCTGTTAGAATGGTCAAAATTATCAAGACAGGAAACAACATGTGTTGGAGGGGATGTGGAGAAAGGGGAACCCTCTTACACTGTTGGTGGGAATGCAAGTTGGTGCAGCCACTCTGGAGAACAGTGTGGAGATTCCTCAAGAAATTAAAAATAGAGCTTCCCTATGACCCTGCAATTGCACTCCTGGGTATTTACCCCAAAGATACAGATGTAGTGAAAAGAAGGGCCATCTGTACCCCAATGTTTATAGCAGCAATGGCCACGGTCGCCAAACTGTAGAAAGAACCAAGATGCCCTTCAAAGGACAAATGGATAAGGAAGATGTGATCCATATGCACTATGGAGTATTATGCCTCCATCAGAAAGGATGAATACCCAACTTTTGTATCAACGTGGACAGGACTGGAAGAGATTATGCTGAGTGAAATAAGTCAAGCAGAGAGAGTCAATTATCATATGGTTTCACTTATTTGTGGAGCATAACAAATAGCATGGAGGACAAGGGGAGTTAGAGAGGAGAAGGGAGTTGAGGGAAATTGGAAGGGGAGTTGAACCATGAGAGACTATGGACTCTGAAAAACAATCTGAGGGTTTTGAAGGGGTGGGGAGTGGGAGGTTGGGGGAACCAGGTGGTGGGTATTAGAGAGGGTATGGATTGCATGGAACACTGGGTGTGGTGCAAAAACAATGAATACTGTTACGCTGAAAATAAATTAAAAAAAAATTTTTTTTAAATCTGGAGAAGGACCACTACCCCACTACAAGACTATAAATCTGACCTTGTTGAAAAAGGTACAACTGTAACCTGTTAGAGAGAGAGTGGCAGTTTTCTAGGATGTTAGTAGGCTGAATTTGGTCTTCAGGAAACTATCTGCTAAGGGGCCAGAATGATTTGCTGAAGACTGAATCTCACTGGATCTCCCACTGTCAGTCATACCATGAGAGCTAAAACTAAACACCTCAAAGGGAGAAAGAGAATTCTCTTCCTCTATGCTTTGAAGTGTTTCTCCAGCCTGCTCTACTAATAAAACTTAACATTGAGCCAACTAGCAATGCAAAAATTTGAGCCCAGCTATAAAAGGACAAAGAGGAGGAAAGAAGTGTGAAATTGAGGGGCAATGAATTGATAAGTGGCACAGAGAGAAAAAAGAGTCTGCTGATACAATAACCATGAAGGCACTACAAAAATACAACCCATTTCTCAACTTTCTTCTCATCAGAAATACAAGCTTTGCAGAGGAAATAGGAAAAAAACAATGCCCACCTTCTAGTTACTTCCTGGAAAGTGCCTATTACATACTTGTCCAGCTTTTGCCTGATGGTACAGCTTTCAATTGGCCTGCATCCATGTGTGGAACTTGCCTCCTCCTTTTTGGGACATGATGGGTCTTGGCATGCCCTCAGCTACATGAAGCACTAAAAATAAATAAGGCATCTTGGACAAGCATGGAGTTTGTGAGGCAATCAAGAGTATGGGCCAGGCTACTTGACAAGGTTTATCTCCTACATGAGACCATTCCATCAAGATTAGAAAGGTGGTGGTTTTGTGTAATACATAGAGTGTCAAGGAAAATGAGGAAACAGAGGAATATATTAAAATAAATGAACAAGAAAAAACTCCAGAAACAGAACTTAATGAAGCAGAGATAAGTGATTTACCTGATAAGAAATTCAAAATACTAGTCATAAAGATGCTCTCAGATCAGAAAACCTTGCATTAACTAAGTGAGAAATTCAACAAAAAGGTAAGTACCAAACAAATCACAGAGATAAAGAATATAAGAACAAATGTAAAAATTCAATAGAAGTGTTCAATAGCAGACCACATCAAGTAGAACAAAGGACCAGTGAGCTGGAAGAAAGGACAGTGGAATTCACTCATTCAGAGGAGCAAAAAGAAGAAAGAATGAAAAAGAGTGAGGACTATTTAAGGGACTTATGGGATACATAAAGCAATCAATGTTTGCATTATAGAAATCCCAGAAGAAGAAAGAGAAATAGGGACAGAGAACTTTTATGAAATAATAATGACTGAAAATCTCCCTACCCGGGAAAAACAGAGATCCAGATCAGGAAAGCCCAGGGAGCTTAAAATAACATGAATCAAAAGGGAACCACACCAAGAGAAACATTAAAATTCAGTAGCCAAAAATTAATGACAAGAAGATAATATTGAAAATAGCAAGAGGAAAAAAAGACTTGTTATATACAGTGAAATCTCTATAAGACTATAAATAGATTTTTTTGAGGAGAATCTTTGCAGGCCAGAATGGAGTGGCATGATATATTCCAAGTGCTAAAAGAGAAAGAAAAAAAAAAACTGCTATTCCCAAATACTCTATCTGACATAATTGTACTTTAGAGTTGAAGGAGAAGTAAAGAGTTTTACAGTTAAAGAGAAGATACAGTTTATCACTACTAGACCAGCTTTACAAGAAATGCTAAAGGGAGGGGCACCTGGGTGGCTCAGTGGGTTAAGCTGCTGCCTTTGGCTCGGGTCATGATCTCAGGGTCCTGGGATCAAGTCCCACATCAGACTCTCTGCTCAGCGGGGAGTCTGCTTTCCCTTCTCTCCCTGCCTACTTGTGATCTCTCTCTCTGTAAAATAAATAAAATCTTTAAAAAAAAAAAAAAAAAGAAATGCTAAAGGGACTTCTTCAAACTGAAGCAAAAGGATGCTGATTAGTAACAGAAAATTTGAAAGTAAACTCTAGTGTTAAAGGTAAATATACTATAAACAGAATAGTCTAACATTATAATGGTGGTAGGAAAATCACTTATAACTGCTATAATGGCTGAAAGATAAAAGTCTTAATAAAAAATCATAATGGTAATAACTTGTTGATGGATACACAATGCAAAAAGATGTATATTTTGACATCAAAAACAAAATCCAAGGGTTGTAAAAATGTACAGCTTTCTTATGTGTTCAAAGTTAAGTTATTTTCCACTAAAATAGTCTATTATAGGGGCACCTGGGTGGCTCAGTGGGTTAAAGCCTCTGTCTTTGGCTCAGGTCATGATCCCAGAGTCCTGGGATCGAGCCCTGCATCAGGCTCTCTGCTCAGCAGGGAGCCTGCCTCCTCCTCTCTCTCTGTCTGCCTCTCTGCCTACTTGTGATCTCTGTCTGTCAAATAAATAAATTTTAAAAAATAGTCTATTATAAATATGGTTTTTGTAAGTCTCATGGTAGTAAAACAAAAACCTATAGTATATACACAAAAGACAAAGAATAACAAATCAAAGCATACCACTCTGGGAAATTATCAAATCACAGAAAAAGAAGGAGAGGAAGAAAGGAATTAAGGAATTAAAAATAATCAGAAACCAATTAGTTTGTTAATTTAAGTGACAATAGTAAGTCCACAATTACCAATAATTACTTTAAATATAATTGTACTAAATTCTTCAATAAAAAGATGTAGAGTGGCTGAATGAATTTAAAAAAAATAAGACCTGACAATAAGCCACCTATGTGAGACTCACCTCAATTTTGCAGACACAGGTAGACTGAAAGTGAACCTTTCAAAGTGAATGGAAAAAGATATTCCATGCAAATCGAAACCCAAAAAAAGCAAAGGTAGCTATACTTCTATAAGACAAAATAGATTTTAAGCCAAAACTCTATATAACAAGAGACAGAGAAGGCCATTGTATAATTATAAAGGACTCATCAACTCATCAAGAGCCTATAATATTTGTTAATATTTATGCACCAAACATAGGAGCTCCTGAATATAAAAAGCAAATATTAACAAATCTGAAGGGAGAAACAGACAACAATACAATAGTGTAGGGGACTTCAGTACTCCACTTTCAGCAATAGATAAATCATCGAGACAGAAATTTAGTTAAGTAAACCTTAGACTTAAATTATATATTGGACCAGATGGACTTAATGGACATCTTGCAAACATTTCATTCAAGAGCAGAATGCACATTCTTATTAGATACATGTTAACATTCTCTAGGTTAGATCATATGTTAGGCCACCAAACCAGACTTAATGAATTTAAAAAGAATGAAATCATATAAAGCATCTTTTCCCACAACAGTGGTATAAAACTAGAAAGCAATTGCATGAAGAAAATGTAAATATTCACAAGTTTCTGGAGATCAAACATTTACTGAACAACATATGTCAAAGGAGAAATTTTTAAAAAATGTTGAGACAAATGAAAATATAGGATACCAAAACATGTGATGGAACCAAAGGCATTCTAAGAGGGAAGTTTACAATGATAAATGCCTACATCAAGAAACAAGAAAGATTTCAAATAAGCAATTTAACTTTACACCTCAATAAATAACAAACTAGACATAAATGAAGTAGAAACTAAAAAGAAAGCAGAAAAGGTCAGTGAAACTAATAACTGGTTTTTGAAAGAAAAAATATAGATGAAACTTTAGCTAGACTTGCAGGTTCCCTTTTCTCCACATCTTTGCTAACATTTGTTATTTCTTGTCCTTTGATACTAGCCATTCTATTATTATTATTATTATTATTATTATTAACATATAATGCATTATTCGCCCCAGGAGTACAGGTCTGTGAATCATCAGGCTTACACAATTCACAGCACTCACCATAGCAGATACCCTTTCAATGTCCATAACCCAGCTACCCTCTTCCTACCCTCCTCACCCCCAGGAACCCCCAGTTTGTTTTGTGAGATGAGGAGTCTGTTATGGTTTATCTCCCTCCCAATCCCATCCTGTTTCATTTTTTCCCTTCTTACTCCCCACAATCCCCTGCCCTGCCTTCTAAGATGTGATGTAGAATGTGGTTTTGATTTGCACTTCCTTGATGATTAGTGATATTGAGCATCTTTTCATATGTCTGTTGGTCACCTATATGTCTTCCTTGTAAAAATGTATATTCAGGTTCTCCACCAATTTTTTAAAAGGCTTTATTTATTTATTTGAAAGGGAGAGCGAGCAGTGGGGAGGGGCAGAGTGAGAGGAAGAGAGTCTCAGGCAGACTCCACGCTGAATATAGAGCCTGATGCAAGGCTCAAACTCATAACCTGAGATTTTGACCTAAACTGAAACTAAGAGTCAGATGCCTAACCTATTGCAACACCTAGGCACCCCCTCCACCATTTTCTTAAATCAGATTTTTTTGCTGTTGAGTTGTAGGAGCTCTTTATATACTTTAAATATTAACCCCTTAATGGATATATGATTTGTAAATATCTTCTCCCATTCAGCAAGTTGCTTTTTCATTTTGCTGATGATTTCCTTTGTCATGCAAAAGCTTTTTAGTTTAATGTAGCCCTAGTTGGCTGTTTCTGTTTTTGTTTACTTTGCTTAAGGAGTCAGATCCAAAAATTCATCACCAATTCTTGTGTCAAGGAGCTTTCCATTTATGTTCTTTTCTAGGAGTTTAATGGTTTTAGGTCTTGCATTCAAGTCTTTAATCCATTTTGAATTAATTCTTGTGTATGGTGTAGGATAGTATTCTAATTACATTCTTTTACATGTGGCTGTCCAGTTTTCTCAATACTATTTATTGAAGTCACTCTTCTTTCATCATTGTATATTCTTGGCTACACTGTTGCAAATGAACTGACCCTACATTCATGGGCTTATTTCTGGATTATCTATTCTATTTCATTCCTCTATATGTCTGTTTTTATGCTAATATCATATCATTTACATTACTGTAAGTTTGTAATATAGGTGGGAATGTAAACCAGTATAGCCAGTATGGAAAACAGTTATGGAGGTTCCTCAAAAAATTAAAATTAGAACTACTATGTGATCCAGCAATTCCATTTCCAGCTATTTATCTGAAAAAAGCAAAAACACTGATTTGAAAAGATATATGCACTTCCATGTTCATTGAAGCATTATTTACAATAGCCAATATATGGAAACAACCAGAGTGTCCATGGATGGATGAAGAGATAAAGAATATAATATCTCTCTCTCTCTCTCTTTCTTTCACACACACATACACTTGAAAACTACTCCATCACAAGAAAGAATGGAATATTGTCATTTGTGACAACATGGGCGGATTTTACTTGAGGGCATTACATTAAATGAAGTAAGTCAGACATAGAAAAACAAATGTGATATGATTTTACTTATATGTGGAACCTAAAAAAATTAAAACAAAACAGTATAAAACAAAAACCAAGCTCATGGATACACAGAACAGATTGGTGGTTGTCAGAGGGGAGGGGGGTAAGTGTTGGTAAGGTTGGTTAAAAGGTACAATTTACAGTTATAGAATAAATAAGTCATGAGAATGTAATGTGCTATGGTGACTATGTACAGTCAGTATACAGTTGTGTGTTTGTATATATATATATATAATATATGTGTATATATATGTGTATATATATATATATAGGTGTGTGTATATATATACATATATATGTATAATACTGTATTGCATATTTGAAAGTTACTAAGACAATAAATCTTAAAAGATCTTACCAGGAGAAAAAAAGATAATTATACTATGATCTCTCTGATATGAGGAATTTGAGAGGCAAGGCAGCTGGCTGTGGAGGATAGGGAGGGAAAAAATGAAACAAGATGGGACTGAGGAGGGAGACAAACCCATAAGACACTCTTAATCTCAGGAAACAAACTGAGGGTTTCTGGGGGGTGGGTGGGTAGGGATAGGGTGGCTGGTTACGGACATTGGGATGAGTATGTGCTATGGTGAGTGCTGTGAATTGTGTAAGACTGATGACTCACAGACCTGTAGCCCTGAAGCAAATAATACATTATATGTTAATTTTTTAAAAATGTAACTATGTATGGTAACTGATGGTAACTAAACTTGTCATCATTTCAGTGTACACAAATATTGAATCACTATTTTACATTTGAAACTAATATACAGCCTTCCATTTAGAATAATTTGTCTTAAAATTTTTTAATTTTGTGATGGTGTGAAGGCAATACACATTCAATAGATACTAAACTTCAAATTTTGAATTTTTTCCTCTTCTCAGGCTAGTGATATGTGTTACAATACTGCCTCATGATGCTGGGCTGCTCCCAGTCAGCATATAATCATAAGGGCAAACAATGGATACATTTACAACCATTCTCTTCCCATTCAATCATTTGGTTTCTTGATTTTAGTATTCAATATATTACATGAGGTATTACATATTTTATTGTAAAATATGCCTTGGATGAATTTGCCCAGTCTGGGCTAATACTAAATGTTCTGAGCACATTTTAAGTACGCTCAGCTAAGCTGTGATGTTGGGTAGGTTAGGTGTATCGAATGTATGTTAATTTATTACATTTTCCACTTTTGATGAGCTGATCAGGATGTAACCTTATCATAAGTCATAGAAAATCTGTGATGTTATATGACAATTACTTAGTTTATTAAGAGAACTATGAAAATAGCAAACTCAGGGAGTTTAAAACAAATAAACAAACAAACAAACCTTAAGTAGACTTACCAAGAAATAAGAAGAAAGGATTCAAATAAAATCAGAAATGAAAGAGGTGACATTATAACTGAAATCACACAAATATAAGAAATCATAAAATACTACTTTGAATAACTATATGCCCACAAATTAGACAACCTAGAATAAATTGATAAATTCTGAGAAATACAGAACCTACCAAAACTGAATCAGGAAGAAGTAGAAAATCTGAATAGAGCATTTATTAGTAAGGGGATTAAATCAGTAATCAAAAATCTCTTCCCGCAAAAAAAAAAAAAAAAAAAAATGTCCAGGACCAGAAAGTTTCACTGGTGAATTCCACCAAACATTTATAGATGATTTAATACCAATCCTGTCAAACTCTTTTAAAAAAATATAAGATAAAGGAATACTTCCAAATTAATTTATAAGGCCAATGTTATCCTAATATCAAAATTAGACAAAGACAGTACTAAAAAAGAAAACTACAAGCCAATAGTCCTGATTACCATAGATGCAAGAATGCTAAGCAAAATATTAGTAAGTTGAATTTAGCAACACCCTAAGAGGATTATACATCATGATCAAGACAGATTTACTCTAGGGATGCAAGGATGTTTGCAAATCAGTCAAACAGCACTAGCAAAATGAAGGATAAAAATCATAAAATCATTTTGATAAATACAGAAAGTGCATTTGACAAAATTCAATATCCTTTCATGATAACAATTCTCCACAAAGTGGGTATAGATAGAACATATCTCAACATAATAAAGTCCACATCTAACATCTTACTAAATGATAAAAGGCTGAAAGCTTTCCTTCTAAGATCAGGAACAAGACAAGGATAACCATTCTCACCTTTTACTCAACATAATACTGATAGTCTTAGTCAGAACAATTAGACAAGAAAAAAAGAAAATAATAATGAAAAGAAAAGTCAAATCAGGAAGAAGTAAATTTGTCTCTATTTGCAGATGTCATATAGCATATATAGAAATATCTAAGAACTCCATCATAAAACTGTTAGAATATACAAATTTAGTAAAGTTGCCCAATACAAAATCAATATATAAAAATCAGCTGTGTTTGTATACACTAACAATGAACTGTTTGAAAGAAAAATTAAGAAAACAATCCCATTTACAAGCACCAAAAACAATAAAATACCTAAAAATAAATTTAACCAAAGAAATGAAAGTTCTGCACACTGAAAGTTTTAAGATATTGAAGAAGACACAAATAAGTGAAAAGATATTCCATGATCATGAATTGGAAGAATTGTTATTGTTAAAATATCCATTCTACCCAAAGCCATCTATAGATTCATTGCAGTTCCCATGAAACTTCCAATGATATTTCTCACAGAAATAGAAAAAAGAATCCCAAAATTTGTATGGAATCACAAAATCCATAAATAGCAAAGCAATCCTGCATAAGAAGAACAAAGCTGGAACATTACACTTCCTTGCAAACTAACAAACAAAACAAAAACCAAACAACCACACATAATGTGGTACTGGCATAAAAGACTCACAGACTGATCAATAGAACACTACAGAGAGCCCAGAAATAAACCACTGCTTATAGAGTCAACTAACATTTGAGAAGGAAGCCAAAGACAGCTGGTCTTTCTGGATTTTTCAATTTTTTTGAGGGAGGCTTGGATGGCTATGTATTTCCCCTTAGGACTGCCTTTGTTGTATCCCATAGGTTTTGGACCGAAGTGTCTTCATTCTCATTGGTTTCCATGAATTGTTTAAGTTCTTCTTTGATTTCCTGGCTGATCCAAACATTCTTAGGCAAGGTGGTCTTTAGCTTCCAGGTGTTTGATTTCCTTCCAAACTTTTTCTTGTGTTGAGTTCCAGATTCAAAGCATTGTGATCTGAGAATATGCAGGGAATAAACTCAATCTTCTGATATCAGTTGAGTCCTGATTTGTGACCCAGTATGTGGTCTGTTCTGGAGAAAGTTCTATGTGTGCTCGAGAAGAATGAGTATACTGTTGTTTAAGGGTGCAATGTTCTGTATATATATATGAGGTCCATCTTATCCAATGCATCATTCAATGCTCTTGTTTCTTTATTGATTTTCTGCTTGGATGATGTCTATTACTGAGAGTGGCATGTTAAGATCCCCTACTATTAATGTATTCTTATCAATATGACTCTTTATTTTGATTAACAGTTGTCTTATGTAGTTGGCTGCTCCCATATTGGGGGCATAAATATTTACAAACATTAGATCTTCATGGTGGATAGACCCTTTAATAATGATGTACTATCCTTCTGTATCTCTGACTATAGTCTTTAGTTTAAAATCTAATTTATCTGATATGAGAATCACTACCCCAGACTTCTTTTGAGGCCCATTGGCATGAAAGATGCTTATCCATCCCTTCACTTTCAGTCTGGATGTATCCTTAGGTTCAAAATGGGTCTCTTGTAGACAACATGTAGATGGGTCCTGTCATTTTATCCAATCTGCAACCCTGTGCCATTTTATGGGAGCATTTAGGCCATTCACATTGAGAGTGATTATTGAGAGATACGTTTTTATTGAAATCGTGTTTCCTGTGAAGTCCTTGTTTCTATAGATTGTCTCCGTAAATTTCTTTTCAATGACACTCTTGGGTTCTTTCTTTTACAGAACCCCCCTTAATATTTCTTGTAGTGGAGGCTTGGTGGTCACATAGTCTTTTAATCCTTGCTGGTCTTGGAAGCTCTTAATCTCTCCTACCATTTTGAATGTCCATCTTGCTGACACCTTAAAAAACTGGAGAATCAACAACATATTAAGACTAACCTACACACAAGAAGGGAAATAATCAATATTAGAGCAGAGATTAATGGGATAGAAACTAGAGATACAGTAGAACTCATCAACGAAACTAGAAGCTGGTTTTTTGAAATAATCAATAAGATTGATAAACCATTGGCCAAACTAATTCAAAAGAAAAGAAAGGAGATCCAAATTAGTAAAATTATGAATGAAAAGGGAGAGACTATGACTAACACCAAGGAAATAAAAACAATCATCAGAAATTATTATCAACAGTTATATGCCAATATGTTAAGCAACCTAGATGAAATGGATACATTCCTGGAAACCTATAAACTCCCAAAACTGAATCAGAAAGAAATTGATAACCTGAATAGACCAATTATCTAGTAACGAGATTGAAGCAGTGATCAAAAACCTCCCAAAAAGCAAGAACCCAGGACCTGATGGATTCCCTGGGGGAATTCTACCAAATTTTCAAAGAAGAAATAATACCTATTCTCCTGAAGCTGTTTCAAGAAATAGAAACAAAAGGAAAACTTCCAGACATTTTAAGAATTACCCAGAATTACCCTGATCCCCAAACCAGGCAAAGACCCCACCAAAAAGGAGAATTTCAGACCAATATCTCTGATGAATATGGATGATAAGATCCTCAACAAGATCCTAGCTAATAGGCTCCAACAGTGCATTAAAAAGATTATCCACCATGATCAGGTGGGTTTTATCCCTGGGTTGCAAGGGTAGTTCAACATTTACAAATTAATCAGTGTGATAGAACAAATTGATAAGAGAAGAGAGAAGAACCACATGGTCCTCTCAATTGATGCAGAAAAAGCATTTGACAAGATTCAGCATCTATTCCTGATTACGATTTAAAGTAAGGGATAGAGGAAACACCCCACAACTTCATAAAATCTACCTATCAAAAAGCCACAGCAAATATCATCCTCAATGGGGAAAAGCTGACAGCCTTCCCACTGAGATCAGGAACATGACAAGGATGCCCAGTCTCACCACTCTTGTTCAACATAGTGTTAGAAGTCCTAGAAACAGCAATCAGAGAACAAAGAGAAATAAAAGGTGTTCATATTGGCAATGAAGAAGTCAAACTCTCTCTCTTTGCAGATGACATGATACTTTATATGAAAAACCCAAAAGACTCCACCCCCAAACTACTAAACTCATACAGCAATTCAGTAATGCGACAGGATACAAAATCAATGTTCAGAAACAAGTTGCTTTCTTATGCACTAACAATGAAAATATAGAAAGGGAAATTAGAGAATGGATTCCATTTACTATAGCACCAAGAACCACAAGATGTCTGGGAATAAACCTAATCCAAGAGGTAAATGATCTGTACTCAAGGAATTACAGAACACTCATGAAAGAAATTGAAGAAGACACAAAAAGATGGAAGACCATTCCATGCTCATAGATCGGAAGAATAAACACTGTTAAAATGTCTGTACTACCTAGTGCAATCTATACTTTCAATGCCATTCTGATCAAAATTCCACTGGAAGTTTTCAAAGAGCTGGAGCAAACAAACCTAAAATTTGTATGGAATCAGAAGAAACACTGAATAGCTAAGGAAATTTTGAAAAAGAAAAAGAAAACTGGGGGCATCATGTTGCCTGATTTCAAGCTTTACTACAAAGCTGTGATCACCAAGACAGCATGGTATTGGTCAAAACAGACACACAGACCAGTGGAACAGAGTAGAGAGCTCTCAGGTATGGACCCTCAACTCTATGGTCAAATAATCTTTGACAAAGCAGGAAAAAATATCCAGTGGAAAGAAGACAGTCTCTTCAATAAATGGTGCTGGGAAATTGGACAGCTATGTGTAGAAGAATGAAACTTGATCATTCTCTTACACCATACACAAAGATAAACTCAAGATGGATAAAGGCCTCAACATGAGGCAGTAATCCATCAGAATCCTAGAGGAGAACATAAGCAGTAACCTCTTCAACATCAGCCACAGCAACTTCTTTCAAGACGTGTCTCCAAAGGCAAAGGAAACAAAAGTGAAAATGAACTTTTGGGACTGCAAGATCAAAATCTTCTGCACAGCAAAGGAAACATCAACAAAACTAAAAGGCAACTCATGGAATGGGAGAATATATTTGCAAATGACAGTACAAACAAAAGGTTGATATCCAAGATCTATAAAGAACTCCTCAAACTCAACACACACAAAACAGATAATCATGTCAAAAAATGGGCAGAAGACATGAACAGACACTTCTCCAATGAAGACATACAAATGGCTAACAGACACATGAAAAAATGTTCATCATCACTAGCCATCAGAGAGATTCAAATCAAAATCATATTGAGATACCACCTTACACCAGTTAAAATGGCCAAAATTATCAAGACAGGAAACAACATGTGTTGGAGACTATATGGAGAAAGGGGAACTCTCTTACACTGTTGGTGGGAATGCAAGTTGGTGCAGCCACTTTGGAAAACAGTGTGGAGATTCCTTAAGAAATTAAAAATAGAGCTTCCCTATGATCCTTCAATTACACTCCTGGGTATTTACCCCAAAGATACAGATGTAGTGAAAAGAAGGGCCATCTCTACCCCAAAGTTCATAGCAGCAATGGCCACAGTCGCCAAACTGTGGGAAGAACCAAGATACCCTTCAACAGATGAATGGATAAAGAAGATGTCCATATATACTATGGAGTATTATGCCTCCATCAGAAAGGATGAATACCCAACTTTTGTATCAACGTGGGTGGGACTGGAGGAGATTATACTGAGTGAAATAAGTCAAGCAGAGAAATTCATATATCATATGGTTTTGTTTATTTGTGAAGCATAAGGAATAACATGAGGACATAGGAAGATAGAAAGGAGAAGCAAGTCAGGGGAAATTGGAGGGGGAGATGAACCATGAGAGACTGTGGACTCTGGGGAACGAACTAAGAGTTTTGTAGGGGAGGGGGTGGGAGGTTGGGTGAGCCTGGTGGTGGATATTGTGGAGGGCACATATTGCATGGAACACTGGGTGTGTTGCATAAACAATGAATTCTGAAACACTGAAAAGAAATTTTAAAAATAAATAATTTTTTTAAATGCCTGCTATCGTAGGAATGGAAAATAAAGTCAAAAATGCTCCATGGGGAAAAGATGGTCTCTTAAACACACACACACACAAACACACACACACACACACACACACACACGCATATATACTGGTGCTTAATCTGAGGGACTATAATACCCTTCAATTTACATGTGTCTATAAAAATTTTTCTGTGGGAGTTGAATTACAGTTTTTATAATATTCTTAAAGGAATCTTTAGCTCCATAAAGATTAAGAACAACTATAGTTAAGTATTGAGCAAATATCTAGATAAGAAAAAGTAAAAAGCATTTTTCCTTGTTACTCAAGACTTTACAGAGTAGGCCCATGAAAATAATCCTTAACCAAATTTTAAAAATAAATGTCTGTAAGGAAAGGCTGGAGAAAACAATGATGTCTCAAACAAAACTTAGAAGGATTAAAATTTTTAAAGTTCAGATTCTGCAGACAAAACATGCAGGTTGAATCCCTTCCCCACTGCTCTGGACTTTCAACTGTTTTTGGATACCTGTCCCAAGGCTTCACATAAATTTTTCCAATGGAATAATCCCACGAGGACAAAATTAGAAATGTATTTATTATTTTCCTTGGAAGATTGTTTTTTATATGTAATAAAACTGAGCCTCTTTTAAGAGCAGCACATACCATAAGCAAAAAGCTCAGACCACAAGACTATTTAGGAAGGACCCCCTTTTTTTTTAATGAAATTTAAATTTCTATTGAATGAGAATATCTTCCTTCAATTTAACAGGCTACTACTCAGCCACCTTTTGGAGAGTTTCAGAAAGTTCAGTAGATAATTTCTACCCTTAAACTGTATTGTCTGGATTACCAAGACACCATCAATAAGAGAAGAAAATGGGTTATTTACTTATAAAAGGTTCCACAGGAGACTTTTAGGAAAATATCCATTCCATGCTCAAGAGAGGGATATAGACATCATGTCTTTTGCTTTATGATGAAATTCAAAGATATTTGTTATCTTTGATAACAAAGATATTATTTGTTAAACCCATATATTTATAGGATCCTATTTACTCAAGAGATTTTTCATATTTTCCTGTGAAATGTGGCATTTTTATTCAATTATGTAGAGCTCAGAGATTTCACTTACTTTTTTTTAATAATAGGACTCCTACTTTACCATGTGACACATAATTCTGACTCTAAGTCATCTGCATTCTTACCAGCATTTAGTATTATCAGTCAGCTTAAATTTGAGAATTATAGTATAAAATAATATCTCTTTGTGATCTTCATTTACATTTTTCTAATTAATACTAAAGATTAGCATCTTATTATGACATGTATAGTTCATCTGCATTTGCTCTATCATAAAATATCTGTCTTTTAGCCTACTCAATTTTGTTGTTTGTTTTATTATTTGTGAGGTTTTTTAATATATATTTTAGGCAATGATACCATATTGCACAATTCCAAGAAGCACATTCTCAAAAGCAGAGGCTGCCATGAACTCAGAAAAGAATGTGATTGTCTGCCTTGAAGTTTTGCAATGCCACCACCCTAATTCTGTATATGGATATTTTTATCCATTTTGTATATTGCAAACATGTTTTCCATGTTTGTGGCCCTTATTTATTTGTTTGTTTATTATGGTGTCTTATGATGCATAGAAATTCTAAATTTTAATATTCCTTACTATCCTTTTATGTCTAGTGGTTGTGTCACATTTGAGAAATCCTTCCCTATACCAATATAAAATATTCTCTTATACTTCCTCTAAACAGTTTAAAGTTTTGCATTTCACATTCAACTCTTTTAATCCTGCTCAAGTGGAATTTTGTGCTTTGTATGAAGTAAGAATCCAATTTCATTTTTTCCATATGTAATAGTTCATAATTACTCCAAAGATATATTATGTCACCTCTATCCTATATCATTTTTTTATGTGCTAGATTTGTTTCTGGTTTCTCTGGTTTATTCAGGCCAGTATATCCATCTGTGCACCAATATTTCACTATCTTGATTCCAATATGTATATAATAAATGTTAGTATCTAGTAACATAAATCTTCACCTTATTCTACATCTTTTTTTAAGATTTTATTTGTTTATTTGAGAGAGAGAGCAGAGCAAGAGAAAGAGAGCATGTGCTGGAGGGAGGGTTAGATAGGGGGAAAACAAACTCCCTGTTGAGCAGGGAGCCCTATGTGGGGCTTGATCCTAGGGCCCTGGGATCATGACCTGAGCTGAAGTCAGATGCTGAACTGACTGAGCCACCCCACCTTATTCTACTTCTTGGATGACTTAGCTATCTTGGGCATCCACCCTTCTTGGGTATTTTAGAAAGAGCTAATCAGGTTCTTCAAAACACCCAGTTGAGTTTTTCAATAGAATTGGATGGGATCTATAGATTAATTTGGGGAAAACTGATAATTTTATTTTGAAGTGTTGCACTGTTTTCTATAAAAGTCTTATAAATTTTTTGTTAGATTTATTACTAAACATCTTTTTATTGTAATTGTAAATGATTTTTATTTTTTAAATGTATTTTCAGTTTGTGCTGCTGCATAGATGTGCAGTTTGTTTTGTATTTTTCTCTATGTCCAATTGCTCTTTTAAACTCTCCTAACAATATGTTGACTATGTGCTATATTCTACTTAGCCAATCACATCGTCTGTAAATAATAATAGCTTTGTTTCTTCCTTTCCAATTTTTATATTTTTTACTCAAAGTAAAAATGTTTACTTTTTTTGTACTGTACACTGTACAATGTTGAAAAGAAGTGGTGAGAGTGTACATTTTTGTCTAATTAGTCTTGTCACTCTGCTTCAACAAAAAAAGGTATCTAATCTATTGGCACACTGCATATTAGACACAACAAATTAAAAACTTGCATCTTTGAGGCACCTGGATAGTTCACTCAGTTAAGTGTCTGACTCTTGATTTTGGCTCAGGTCATGATCTCAGGGTTGTGAGATTGAGGCCTGCATCAGGCTATGCACTGGGCATGGAGCCTGCTTAAGACTCTTTCTCTCCTTGTGACCCTCCTCTCCTCTAAAAAGAATTTTTAAAAAAGAAAAAAGAACTCTCATCTTAGATGAGAAGTAATAATCAAAACATATAGCAGTCTGAAGCCAGCTGGCAGAGACACAAAAGGATGAAAGATCCTTTTTACAACAGCTTCTGAAAACATTGCAACATTGCAGTTCATGTGATAATTAATGATTAGAACAGTCTTTCCTACTCCTTATTCTTTTTTGGTTTCTCCCTCTCTGGTAATTCATTAGACTTTCTAAGGAGGTACATTCTCTACTCATGCTTTCTCCTGAGGTGACCTTATCCAGTCTCATGGCTTTAATCACACAATGTGTGATTAAAATTCCTAAATCTGTATCTCCAATTCCAATCTCTTGTTGAGACTCCCAACTTGTGTAACCAATTGCTTAATTGACCTCTCCTTTGAATGTCAAATAAGCATCTAATCTAATCCCTCCCACCTCTTCTTGACTCTAGAAAATGGCACCCCTGCCCACCCAGCTTTCAAGTGTAAAACAAATCTAGGAGTTATTCCTTTTTTTTTTAAAGATTTTTTTAAAATTATTTATTTATTTGACAGAGAGAGAAATCACAAATAGGCAGAGCAGCAGGCAGAGAGAGAGGGGGAAGCAGGCCCCAGGACCCTGGGATCATGACCTGAGCTGAAGGCAGAGGCTTTAACCCACTGAGTCACCCAGGTGCCCCTAGGAGTTATTCTTAATTCCTATGATTTTCTGACTACCCATGACTACTCCAACAAATCCTATTCACTCTGTCTTCAAAATTAATAATGACTCAGTCTTTCTTACTCCATCTCAACAATCACCACCATAAGCCAAATCACTATAATCATTCACATAGACTATTTCAATAACTTCCACACTAAATTTCTGGCTTCTACTCTTGGTCTTCTTTGATTGATTTTTGTCCTAGAAACCACCACACTTTCTTTAAATATCTGATCACATAAATTACTACTTAAATTTCTCCAGTGATTCCCCAATGTATTTAAAATAAAGTTTAAAACCCTTATTTGGCCTATGTCCTATAAGAGCAAATCCTTAACTTAATTTCTGACATCATCCTCTACCACTATCCCCTTGACAACTGCTTCAGCTTTAGTCATGTTTTTACCATATGTCAAACATGTTAAGCTTGCATCTATCTTAGGGCTTATTGTTACCATTACTTGGAATATTCTTTCCCCTGATTCAAACCTAAGTTTAAATGTCTTTTAGTAAGTTAAACAGTATGGTACTGGCATAAAAATAGATAACATAGATCAATGAAACAGAATAGAAAGCTCAGAAATAAATTCACGCATATGTGCTCAATTAATTTATGACAAAGGAGTCAAGAATATACAATGGAAAAAGAACAGTCTCAAAAAGTGGTATTGGAAAAACTTGATGACCATATAAAAAAAATGAAACTAGACCACTTTCTTACATCATATACAAAAATTAACTTATAATGGATTAAAGACTTGAACATGATACCTGAATCCACAACATTCCCTGAATAAAACATAGGTAGTAAACTTCTTGATATTGGTCATGGTGATGATTTTTTAGATCTGACTCCAAAAGCAAAGGCAACAAAAACAAAAATAAACAAATGTGACTATATCAAATTAAAAAGCAGAGGAAACCATTAACAAAATAAAAATGCAACCTACTAAAGGGGAAAAAATATTTGCAAATCATATATTTGGTAAGGGGTTAGTTAATATCCAAAATCTGTGAAGAACTCATACAACTCAAGAGCAAAAACAACAATAAAATATTTGATTAAATTGTTGCCTTGGTGGCTCAGTCTGTTAAGTGGCTGCCTTCAGCTCAGATCATGATTACAAAATCCTGGGATTGAGTCCTGCATCAGGCTCCCTGCTCAGCAGGGAGCCTGCTTCTCCCTCTCCCTCTGACTGCCACTCTGCCTACTTGTGCTCTCTGTCTCTCTGTCAAATAATTAAATAAAATTTTTTAAAAATTTGTTTGATTAAAAGTAGGCAGAGAGGCATGCCTGGTGGCTCAGTTGAACATCTGACCATGATTTCAGCTCAGATCCTGATCTCAGGGTTGCAAGACCAAACAATCCCTATATCAGGCTCCATGTTCAATGGGGAGTCTGTTTGAGATTCCCTCTCTTCCTCTCCCTCACCTCTCCCCCAACTTGCTCTCTCTTTCTCCCTCTCTCTCTAAAATAAATAAATAAATCTTTTTTTAAAAAATGGTCAAGGTATCTGAATAGACATTTTTCTGAAGAAGACATACAGATAACCATCAGACTCATGAAAAGATGCTTAAAATCAGTTAGCATTAGGTAAATGCAAATCAAAACCACAATGAAATATCACATCACACCCATAAAAATGGTTTTGGCAAGGATCCAGAGAAAAAGGAATCCTCATTCACTGTTGGTGGAATGTAAATTGTTATAGCCACCATGGAAAAACAATATGGATGTTTCTTAATAAATAAAAAATAGAATTATACTATGATACAGCAATTCCACTGCTCTGTATTTATCCAAAGAAAATGAAAACACAAATTCGGAAAAATCTGTGCACCACCATGTTCACTGCAAAATTATTTACAGTAGCCAAGACATGGAAATAACCTAAGTATTCAATGATGGATGAATGGATAAAGAAATTGCAGTGTATATTCTAATATATATATGTATATATACATATATATATGAATATTATTCAGCCATAAAAAAAATAAAATCTTGCCAACTGCCACAGCATGAATGGATCCTGAGGGAATTATGCTAAGTGAATTAAATCAAACAAAGACAAATACATTTGATCTTACATATGGAATCAATCAATCAACCAACCAATCCAAGCTCACAAATATGAAAGATTGGTGATTCCCAGGAGGCAGAGAGAGGGAGTAAGTGGAAGAACTGGCTGAAATGTTAGTGTGTTTTTAGTTTAAATGAATTGAACTTTTTTAAAAAATTAAAACTTTATCTCTAATTCCTGATTTATAGAAAATTATGTATCATTTCAATGAATGTTCCCTCCGGAGTACTTTTTTGCACTATTTGTTTTCCTTGAAAATCTTCCCCCTACTTGTTAAAAATCTATCATTCTCCCCTTCTCCCCACCACTTCCTCTTGAATCTTACTATGCTCATTGCTGTATTTGTTTAATGCATGAGCAGATGAAGTATTATTTCTTCTATTAGGTTTTCCTTAGTACCCAACCCAGATATTTCTCCCTCTTTTGAACCACTATGAGCTTTACTTTAATGTTTCTTATTGTTATTTGACATTGTTTGCCTATATTGCAGCTAAAAGTGGAATTTACTGTGTTGAGGAACTGTGTCTCATTCATCTTTGTCTCTATACAGCATCTAGCTTTACACATAGTATGCCCTCAAAAACAATTCTAAGATGTATGTGTGGATGTTTGACTAAAAACAGGACAGTCACAAGAGATGAGCTTGTGTAGATGACTGGTAGAGACTTGGTAGAAATATAAGGGGTTGCTCTTCTTGATGCAAGTTCAAGGTGATTTATACCCTGGAATTGTTAGAAAGCAGAGATTCTTATGACAATTCACTCACTTAAAATAATATTCACAGCAGTAATTTTGTGCTCAATTATATTGACTATATAACTTATCTGATTTTTTTATGGAAATCAATAGCTGAGACAACTGAATATTACAAATGTAAGCAAAGAAGTGATGTATCATATACACAACGTAGTTAGTCACAGTTTTTGTTTCATTTCCACTTTGTAATACATAAATCATCATTGTTTTCTAATGAGTTAAGACATGAATTCACAAGATAAAACATCATCCTTTTGTTCATTATGTGAAAGACCCTACGCAAATCCTAAGTGGAAAACTAAGGAAGATAATGGGTAACATTAATTCCTTATTTCAAGACTTTTATATTTATCTTCATTACACATGTAATTTTAGTGGTGACTTTTTTATACCTTTGTGAAAGATATATTTTTTTCTTCTGCAGGTACTAAGCAGAATTCCATTACCAACATGGATACTTACCAATCCTTAATAATGCAATAACACGGAAAATTCTTGACATGTTCTTTGTCAATTAAATTAACTTTTATAAACATCTAATTAATTTCTAGATCATATCAATGAAAGCATTATATTTCAAGTGTGTTCCAAAGAATGGAAAAAGAGAAATCTTGATATTCTTGGAAAATATTTTTTATGTATGAGAATATTAAGAAACTTTCATCAGGCTTTCAGTATGATTTTTAAAATAAGAGTCTTATTTCTATTGTGCCATGGAGAAAAAATATTCTTGTTTAAATATATTTTTAAGTACTTAGAATTCATCTTCTGTCTAATTATCTTATCCCAAAGAACTGAGACTTCAGTTATTAAAGCTTTAAGCAAGAAATGTATGCCTCTAGGTTTTTTCTGATTGATAAGATTGCCAAGGCACATTAACACATAGCCAATCCCAAATGAGAGGGAGCAAGAACTGGGAGAAATACTCAGTTTCCCATGAGAGAGGAAACAATGAGTAGTTTTACCAAGATCAAATCTATACATTTCTCTGTGGTTTTCTGCTTTCTCCAACTGAAATCAGGTAAGAATAAAGTTCCAAGATATTGAAAATCCAGAGGTACCTTTTCTATGAAAGTATAAATTGTTGCTAGAATAAAAGTCTGAATTAAAAAAAAAAAAACATTAAGTTTTGACTCCTATTGGAGCTGTCAAAATTTGAAAAGCATGTGGGTTGGTCCTTAAACCCAATTTGAATAGGATATTCAGTAAGCTGATTCCCAAGCATGAGAAAGCCATAACTATGTTAAGTAATGTTTAATAATAATTCATGGTTAGTAAATACAAAATCAAACTATCTGGGTTTTTCTTTTAAGCCCATTTAATCCCTGCTCTAAAAGTATATACAATTTATCTTTGCATTATACCTTTGCCCACTAGAAGGAAAGTTCTATTTTCAGGAGAACCCTGAAAAAAATAAATGTGTTTATTTCTTTATTAATCACACCCATGGGAAACCAACACAGTTCCAGAAAAAGCTCACCTATAGACAATGTCTTCTAATAGCAGCAATGTGTCCAGATCCAACAAGTTCAAACCTTGCAAGAATCAGCACATATCGGGCGCCTGGGTGGCTCAGTGGGTTAAGCCACTGCCTTCCGCTCAGGTCATGATCTCAGGGTCCTGGGATCGAGTCCCGCATCGGGCTCTCTGCTCAGCAGGGAGTCTGCTTCCCTCTCTCTCTCTCTCTGCCTGCCTCTCCATCTACTTGTGATTTCTCTCTGTCAAATAAATAAATAAAATCTTAAAAAAAAAAAAGAATCAGCACATATCACAGGGGATAGTAGTTAGCAATAATTAGATTAAGTTGACCTTTAGTTGTCCAACAAGGAAAACGTTAGCGACCCTGAACTTTCAAATGGGAGGAAGAAGAGATGTAATCTATTCAGTTTCTCAAATTAAAGTTCCCTGTCCCTAAGTCATGTGCTTACAACAGTGGTTCTTAATCATCTGGGGAGCTTTAAAGAACTATCAGTTTCTGAGCCCTGCCCCCACAGATCTTATTTTCATTGGTCTAGGGTGTACCCCAGTTACCAATATATTTTAACAGCCACCACTCACCACACACAGTGATTCTAATGTGCATCCAGAGCTGAAAACTCTTGGATTAGTGAAAGCTTCCTTATTGCAAAGACAAATGAGGAAAAAGAAGTTCTTGTCCAGGAATTTTAAATCAGCCCTTATAGGTAGCCTATTCCAAATGAGCAGGAATTTCTGAACTGGCCATACATTTAGATTCAAATCTAAGTGAAATTGACTCAAGTGGGACAATGAGACTTGGAATATGAACTCCTAGTCTAAAACAAGTGAGTTTTTGGTTTCAGGCTTGCTGAAGGACTCACCACACATCAATGTTATTATTAATGGTGAAAAACCTGAGCTGGAATAACAAAAAGGTAATATGAAAACAAATTGGAGATATTCTATAGAAAAAATAGAAAAGATGTGACACTTTACTGACTATAAAAGAGTTATACTCTAGAATGTAAATTTTAAAATTAAAGAAGTCTTTAAATAAGTACAATCACCCATGCAATGTGTCTGGGTATTACTGGAGTTATTTCCCAAGCAGGAAAATAAGTCAAAATAACTATAAAAAGTCAATGTTGCAAGAGCATATGAATAAAAGGAAAGAGTGACATGATTGCTAATGGCTACCATTAAATCTTGACTGTAAGTGTAGTTGATAAAATTGGAGAAAAAAATACATTTACCCATGCCTGTATTTAATGATATAATGTTTTGCATAGTATCATGCTGTTAAAATTAATTATTGAGTATGTGGTTATGGATTAAGTGTATCTCTTAAAATATATATCAGCCTAAAATCACGCAGGTAGACTGACATATAACTATAGCATATTCTATAGCATCATGTAGAAATAAATAAATGTCATTTAGAGATACTTGTATGCTTGTGAAACATCTTACCTGGCAAAAAATAATTGTTGGAACTTGATCCATTGGTTTGGTCCACTTGGTTGGCAATGCTGGAAAATACAGGTTTCATGACATGGCTTTTAATTTTCCTGTTTTGCAATACTGACTTCAGAAAAGTAATTAAAATTGAATAATTTATAATAGCCATTTAGAATTTATAAAATAGGGCTTCAATGTGCAACTGAGGAGGTATTAGTCAGAACTTCATTAGAGTGTTGCTTTTGCCTGGTTTAGTGCTCTACTGCCCCCACCCCCAGCTCAGAGGGAGATGGAGTATCTGTCAATTGCCAAAGAACAACTAAACAATAACAGGTTGGGAAGATGGCTCTACCATCATCTGTAGTAATGGAGAAGAGAGTTTGGCAAAGATGTCATTTTACAAAACAGAGTAAAAAACATATTTTTGTTTGAAAATGCTCAAAGTGGCCAGAAAAACGTGTACACATCACTTCTTTTCCTTTCTTTGCTGAGACCATCTCTCTTTTCCTCCCATGTTTTGTTTCAGCTAAGGATGTGGAAATGCAAATTTGAGAAGATGTATTTCCAATTGTGACTATAGAAGTAAAAGTCTGTTCATTGATAAATGAACATCTGCTTACTCTTTCTGAAATTTGTCACAGCAATTCACAATATGAACTTCAAAGCACAAACTTGAGGCAAATTGTTTTGACATCATTTACCCTCCTGTTCTACCCTTGTCCCTGATGTTCTTACAGTCCCCCATGGGTGATCTGGTTCAATCAGGTCCTTCACTGTATTCTTGACAAATGCATTGATGCCCAGAGCTGTTCTCACCTCCTTGTTGCTAAAGCTGAAGACTTGAAGTTGCCAGTCTGTGTCTATCCCAAAGTTGTCTGACAAGACAATAGGTTCTCTTTATTTTTTAAAAAAGATTTTATTTATTTGAGAAAGGGGGGAGCACAGAGGGGAAAAACAGACTCTCCACGGAGCAGAAAACCCAATATGGGGTCTGACCCGAGGACCCTGAGATCATGACCTGAGCCAAAGGCAATGCTTAACCAACTGAGCCACCCAGGAGCCCCAATAGGTTCTATTTAAATGAGCAAAAGTGTCAGATTCCTTCCATTTGTATTCCAGAGCCTTTGTGCAAAGGAGAAAAAAAAAATTAATGCACAGGCAGATTCACACCTCGAGTCTACACATAGCCACATAGCAGAGACTCCAATACTCCTCTACGTCTCTCCCAGAAAAGTGATATGTATATTAACCAGTGCATTAATTAAACGAACAGTTGAGTGACTTTTGTTTGTCAAGTCTTATGTTAGGCTTTTGGAGTACAAGAAACACAGAGCCTGATTCTGGATGTCAAGAAATTTGCAATTCAATTTTAGAAACAACAAATTCATAACCATGAAAAGTTAACATATAAGATACCAATTAAAAGAAGCCCCAAGGCAGTCTTTAATTAAGTGCCAATTAGGAAGAGCAGACAACATTTGTGGGAACAGTGGTCTGGGAAGGTGCCATAGAGGAGGCAGGATATGAGGTAGGCCTTCTAAAATGGGTAAGATTTGAAGAGGGACATGAACAGGGAAACATGTGAAAATGATAAGACCAGGCCAGGCAGAGCAAAGCTCATGTGAAGCAAAACTGCAACCAAGGTTTAAAAGATAGACTGTAAAAGGTCTTACTGGTTTTATACATTTCTGAAAGGATTGGGGAGGAATAAGTTAAAGTGTAGCATTATAAAAGTGGATATTGAGAAAGATTTATTTCATGATACCAAAATCTCCACGTCTCCCTGTTAGATGCAATTACCCACTCTGCCCCACAAGATACTCATAATGCATCCACTGTACCACATTCTCAGCTTTCCCTTTTTGTTTCCCAGAGGGTCACGATCCCCAGGCATCTAAACCATGCCAGGCTGTCTCCCGTAGAAATAGCTGTATCTCCTTTCCTCTAACCCCAGACTCGACCCCTTCTTCCCCTGCATCCAACAGTATCCTCAGGAGTTTAAGGAAGATAAAACAGCCTTGTATCTTTAACCTCTTCAACAAACATTCTCTCTTTTCTTGTCTCCTCTAAGACTCCTTCCTCTGTGCTCCTTCCCAATGGAAGCTGTTCCTTCAGCACCATGCCCACCTTCCCTCCTTAAGAGTTGCAATGTTGGGAGGGTTAGCTGGTATTATCCTACAAAGGCCTTCCAAGATTCTTTCAAATTGACTCTCTTGTTAAAATAGGTAGGAAGATTATACATATATACCTGTTCGTGAGCCTTATACCATTGGCCAATTAGCCATACCCCTGCTACTCTTGTCATTGCTGTTAATACACCTGCCCAGACCTTACCTCATTGACTTAAGATATTCTTGTAGTCTGTCTTGCCCTCATCCCAACTCCTACCATTTTCCTGGTTGAATTCAATATCTTGTCATTTTCCAGCTAAAAACCATTTAGTGTTTCTCACTGTTCATAGTTCTGACCATGATCTACACAGACTGGCCGAATGGGTGCATCTCTCAACATTAGTAGTAACACTATCTCAACACAGTCTGTATTAGTCCATACTGGGCTTCAGTTCCTGTATTTGTCCAGGTTCATTTCCATCTAGGATCTTTGATGTTTTGGGCTTTCTTCTTAGAATACTGAGACTCTCCCATCTCCTAAAGCCTCCTACCCACTTCATGCCACAAATTTAATACATACTGACCCATACTCATCCTTCGATTCTCAATCCAAATGGCCTATTTTGGGATAAACATTCCACACAAAGCTACCCCCAACCCACATAGACTATAGTTGAGCAGTGATTTTCAACTAGGTGTTAATTTTGCCACTAGGGGACATTTTGCAATGTCAGGAGACACTTGTTTGTCACAACTGTGGAGTACTACTGGCATATAGTGAGTAGAGGCCAGGGATGTTACCAAACATTCTACAATGCACACAATATAGCATCCCCTGGTTCAAAATGTCAATAAGGAGTGTGAGAAAAATGGCAAGATTTCTTTTTTTTTGGTGGCTGAGTAATATTCCAGTGTGTGTGTGTGTGTGTGTGTGTGTGTATCTCACATCTTCCTTATCCATTCATCTGTTGATGGACATCTGGTCTCTTTCCATAGTTTGGCTGTTGTGCTATAAACATCAGGATGCAGGTGCCCCTTCAGATCACTACATTTGTATTTTTAGGGTAAATACCCAGTAGTGCAATTAATTGATGGGTGATAAGTTATCTATACTTTAAACTTTTTTTAGGAACTTCCATACTGTTTTCCAAAGAGGCTACACCAACTTGCATTCCCACCAACAGTGTAAGAGTCTTCCTCTCTCTCTGCATCCTAACCAACATTTTTATTTCTTTCATTAAGAAAAACAAATTTTCCCAGAACTGAACTTTAACAGTGCATCCAAATGATTATTAAAAAACATTAATCACAGTGCATAATATTTATAGTAGTAATTTTATGGAAGTTCATACATGTCTTTCAGGTGACCCTTTTTTATAGGTCCATGATTAAATTAGATGATCATAATGCTGTGAATATATCTAGATAGCAGTGATTCTCAGCTACATGGGGGGCTACTGGTATGCATGTGGCGGGTACCTTTTAAACTCTGTACATATTCTCTAATTTATGGAGTCAGTGAGATAATTGTCTTTCACTGGATATGTACGTTATTATGAGATGTCTGTGGGAGCTTATGGTAGTACAGAGATATTCTTTCCACCAGTTTATACAGTTCTAGACAGAAATCTTATTAAGTGCATATGTTATTTTTCTAATTTGCTTCTGGATTTTAAATGATGTTTACTGCAGTAAACTGCATTTATTGTAGTCTAATGGGTGATGTTACTGACAGAAGAGTGTGAACAAAAAACTATGTGTAAATCAATTCATCATATCTTGCAAAGAAGATACCATTTTGATCTAGTTAAAGCATGAGCCTTGGATTCCCTAGGTCTGATCTCAAATTTTATTTCTGTCATTTTTCAGCTGCTTCATCTCTAAAAGAGCATAATAAGGAGCGCCCATGTGGCTCAGTAGGTTCAGCATCCAACTCTTGATTTCAGCTCAAGTCATGATCTCAGGGTTGTAAGACTGAACCTCACTTTGGATTCTGTGCTCAGTAGGAAGTCTGCTTCGCTCTCTCTCTCCCCCCCACACACTCTGTCTCTCCCTGTCCCTCCCCCCTGCTCATGGTCTCTCTCTCTCTCTCTCTCTCTCTCTCTAAAATAAATAAATCTTTAAAAAGAGAGGGAAAATTAATGACCTCTGGCATGCAGAGCTGTTGAGATGTTTAGAGACGATATGTAGAATGTTCTCAGCAAAGAATCATCATATAGTAGATGCTCAAAAAAATATGCTATTATCAAAAAATGAAGTGAATACATTAATATATGTCATTGTTTTCAGTATCTGGAAAAAAAACAAAGTATTAAATGAATATCCCTTTTTCCCCACTACAAAGATTTATGATAATTTTAAGAAATTAAAACAATTAGATAGAATCATTACTAAAATAAATTTGTAGATCAAGCTAGAAAGCAAGAGTCTTAGATACTTCTAAACCTATGACAGTATGCAGTACAATCAATCAGTATCTCTAAAAGACCATCAATAATGTAGTGATCTGACTTTTATCATTAAGCAGGACATCTGAACATTGCAATAATCCCTTGAAAATAGCCTAAAAGTATTTCTCACTGTAGGTTAATGTGGGTTTGGAACAAAAAATATTCCCTTTTGAAAGTCTCTAAAATTAGAGTACTCCAATTCTATAATCTGAGTATTTGCTGGCATGTTGCTGACATTTAGAAAGAATGTAACTGCTAAAGATAATGTACGATTTCTTAAATGACAAATTTGGGGGATGGTTTGCATCATGTTGTAAAGAGAACATTTTCAGGTAAAATAAAGTTTTTTCATAACTTCATAACTTGAGCAGCTAAAAAAATTTCTAAGCTGATGAGACAGTTGCCTTTCATTGGTTAAGTACACCACTGGATGTCATTTTGGAGAGGAAAGGCTGGAGGTGATATGTGAGCTGGGAACATGTGGAGGGGTGGTGAGGTAGAGAATTCTCTTTTCACCAGCTTGTATAGTTCTAAGCAGATATTTTATTATTAAATTCAGATGTTATTTTTCTAATTTGCCTCTGGATTTTTAATGACATTTACTCCAAACATGACATTTAATAGCTCTGTGAAAATAATAATAAAACAGAAGGGAAGTGTTTAGTAAGAAAAAGTTGGACTTAAATTCATTTTCCCAGTCCCCTTCTTTTCTTTCTCCTTTTGTGTTTTGCCATTGACAATAATTCCAGTATCCTAACAGTGAGATCCATGGGGATAAGTCAAAATATAAATGATCTATATTTATTTGGGTAACTGCTGGAGAAAAGACAACATCCCATTTGAAGTTCATTATTAATTGAGATTAGATCTAAACTTCCCCAGTTAAAATTGATTTATATGGGCTCGTCTGGCTTCCAAAATCAGCTTGGCAAATTTATGGTACTATTGTTTGAGAGTAGAGGCATAATTTATTGAAACATTTCATTCTAACCCTGGGTTGGATTCACATCCTATTGTGTGCTAATTTGCTCATTGGTAAGCAACAAAAATATTGAAGTTCAAGAATTAGGCATTGTGTTTATGGCCGATCTGTTTCTATGGTCAGGACAGACCCAGGCATATTCAGTGTTCTCTTACCTCATGATAGCTACCTTCTGATGTTTGGAGTGACCTTCTAGGATTTTCCTCCCAAGCCACCCCTCTTCAAGTAACGTTGCATGCTCTAAATGACATCATCTTTTTTTCTTATACTCTGGTAAAGCTCCTGAGCTTGAGTGCATTGTTCCCAGCATACCTTCATAGAATCAGTTAGTTCACTATGCTGTCATTAGATTGATATCCATGTGACTTTTTAGACTGTGATGTATTTGAGGGTTCATATTCATCCTTGTACTCTTATTTCTCCAAGCTCACTGACCAGTTAATCTTTGTTTCAGTCTTCCTCTATTTCTCCTCCTGTATGATTTCCAACATTCTTCCACCTCTAACCTCAGCCACTTGCCCAACCTTCAAATACAATACATTTTGAGTTATGGATTTGTTTTAGACATCAGAAGAGCTAGCATTGCAGGGAGTGCGGGAAAGTTAAGGGGAATGTTATGAAGTGATGCGTCATGAATGAAGGAGTTGTCTATGACTTTATACTTGTTATTTCAAAAGAAATTAACATTAATAATTAATGTCTCTTGTTCTATACCAAATGCTACATCTTGCAATATTAGATGTCCCACCAAAGTTACTCATTTTAGGGCCCCAGCATCATCCTTGAATCTTCCTCAGAATCAATAAGCTCTATTGATCCTTCCTTCCAATATGTATAGTATTTCTCCCATCCTTATTTACTCCTTATGCCTTGGTTCAGTCTTGCAATACCTGTCATTTTTATTGTGTCAATGGATTGCTTTCTTGTGTTGCTTTTTCCTGTCTTTCCATCTCCAGCCCAGCCTCTGATGCACTGACGAATTTATCTTAGAGAGATGCTTTCAACATTTTGCCCTAACATAAGAACTGGAAATGGTCTATCCACAGGTCTAAGCTGAAGGTATTCCAAAGTAATTTCATTTACAGTTTGGAGGAACAAAATATGTAGATAAGGAAGAATGTATTAAGACATTTGACAAACTCTTTCAAAATAAGTTTATAGATAAGATAAAGAAATGTAAGCCAGGTATTGGCAGAGTGAGGGGAATTTGTGCCTGACTGAAGAGATACTGTGCTTCAAGGCTTGTGTTTGGCCTTTTCCTAGCCCATGTGTTTATCAGTGATTTGTATGATGACAAAAGCATGCTTATATCTTTAGAAACCAATATTTTCGAGAACTACATCTACAGTACAATAATTCAAAACATTCTCTCTGGGCTTAAAAATATGGCTGATATTGACATGAAGATTTATGAGAATGAAGGAAATTGTACATAGAATAAGAAAATGAATTGCACAAGTTCGGGAAAGAAAGAATATAACTTAGCAGCTCTGTATGTGAGAATATAAAAAGATTTTAATTGATAATGAACTTAATACTAATATAGACCAATAACAGACCTAGACAATGGAATTTAAAGCTACACTAATGGTGTTTTTTAATGTGTGATGGTGTGGGTGTGGGTGTTGGGAGGGTGTTTGTTTTTGTTTGTTTTTTGGTATGGAAGACACAAAACTGATTTGAAGGTCCCTAAATTAAGAGATAAGCACTAGTCTATGGCCATTCTAATGAAAGAATGCAGAAGTTGGTTTTGCATCTACCAGCAAAAGGAAAAATGCCACAATCTCCCAGTCTCATCTTTCCTATTGTTCCTGTCATAGTTCCTGGCTCTCCATAGAGGCTCAATATTTGTTGCTTGAGTAAACAAATAGGCAGATAGTGATGCAGCAGCAGAACTGAACCCATGGAGAATACCACTAATATAGCTCACAAAAGCTGTAAATATTTAAATATTTCATATATGTGTGTATATAATGAATATGCATATAAAATAGAGAAGGTATTGACCTTCTTTCAAAAAGATTCCAAAACTAGACAAATACAGCTGACATGTTTAAGAAAAAATTTCTAAGGCATTTAGGGAAACATGGAATATAACAACAGGGAAGCCATGAGTGTATCTATTTAGCTAAAGTTATAAATTTTATTCTGAAAGACTACAAAGTAATTGAGGTGGATAAAGCCTATTTTTCTAAGTTCCTAAAAACTTGGGCTTTGTAAAGCCAAACATGAATGAAACAATATAGCATGGTAGAGCAACTCCAAAGTTGCATAAGTATAGTCATGTGACATTCAACTCTACCTCTTTGTATGGAAAGTGGACTTCCTGACCTCCTTCTAATGGCAAAACAGTAGAATTTCTCATTAAAATAAGGATCGAGTTATACAGAACTGTACTGCCTGAATGCAATTTATCACTGGTGATGATGTGAAAATTTGGATCAAGTCAAATGAACAAGTATTTATTGAGTGCTTAAAGTTCTCTGCCTTCAAATAAAAGATTTGAGATTTTCAAAGTACCATGAAAGAATGAGACAATGTGCTGTATCAGGGAAAATTTTCTAAGCCATTTAATGTCCAGCCAAGTGTACTCTAAGGTATATGCCAAAATAGGGGACCTTAAAAACAAGGATCTGGGTTTAATGGAAATTTTGTGGGTACTATAAAATAAAGATCTCTTAAAGGATAACTTAGTAATAATACCAATACCAGTATAATGAGGTAAACATCTTAATCTGTAAACTCTGAGATGATAAATGAGCTTTAACTCATGTGCCAACTCTAATTATTTGATAGTGGCTGCTAAAAGTACTATGATGAGTAAGACTTTGAAGCTGAGTTTTAGCTAATCTGTAAAAAAAGTACTGTATCAGTCATGTCTGATATAGATGGGAATTCAACAGCATTTTCTATGGCAATTCTAAAGTTGCAATATATTGGTGAGTGATGGAATCAACAAATATCCAAAAGCATCTTCTCTGAGTTTGCTGACCAGGCTAACCCTAGTTTAAGAAATAAAAATAAACATGAGGAACGATTTGACCCAAACCTATGTATAATACTTTTGAAATGTTCTTTCCCTTCCCACCTCTACTACACATGTTGGCAGATAGCTCTGACTTTCAGAAACTCAACTAGAGATTTTTTGGCACCAGGTTATGCTCCATATCTTATGTGCTCTATCACTCCTCTGCAAGGGCTGTTTAAGATGGTAACTGGGTAAAAGTATCACCTTAAGCCTTATATGAATTTAAAGTTTACGTAAATCTTAGTGGATCCCCAGAACTCTCCTATCTTCTAAATAATATCTGCCTTTTTGGAGACCATAGTCTCCTTGATCTGTCCCTCCCAATCTTACTACTTAACCCAGGGGAGTCAGTCTAATAGTGAAATTTTAGGGATACTTCAGGGCAAGATGGGTTTTAAAATATTTCTCTTTTCCTTCCCTTCATCTTTTCAACTCTATGTCTCCTGCTCCCATAAAATTCCCAAGTAAAATCTCCATACATTAACTGGAATGCAATAGGTGTACCATAGCACTGCTTCTCTTGTCCACTTCTAAACACATGCTGTTCTTGTAAGTAATGTGGGAAAATTTTAAGTATTATGTCAGTTAAGGAGGCCAAGCAAGGAGAATTCCTTTTGAGTAGGTACTATCTGTTACCTCAGATTAAAGGCCTAATTACTTTATTAATATAGGCACAGGAACCATGATATTATCTAAAAATCACCTCTGATCCATATACTTCCTTTGCAAACCGATATGTAAAACATGAACCCAAGATGAGACACCTTTGGTTTTCTTTGCCCAAAGAGAAGTGATACCAGCATACCTTTGGTTTCATCCTTCTTTAGAGACACATTTTCTTTTTTTCTTTATTAATTAACATATAATGTATTATATGCCCCAGGGGTCCAGGTCTGTGAATCATCAGGCTTACACATTTCATAGCACTCACCATAGCACATACCTTCCCCAATGTCCATAACTCAGCCAATATATCCCTACTCCCCACCCCCCAGCAAACTTCAGTTTGTTTTGTGAGATTAAGAGTCTCTTATGGGAGGCACCTGGGTGGCTCAATGGGATAAGCCTCTGCCTTCAGCTCAGGTCATGATCCCAGGGTCCTGGGATTGAGCCCTGCATTGGGCTCTCTGCTCAGCAGGGAGCCTTCTTCCCCCTCTCTCTCTGCCTGCCTCTCTGCCTACTTGAGATCTCTCTCTCTCTGTCAAATAAATAAATAAAATATTTTTTAAAAAAGAGTTATGGTTTGAAGAGACACATTTTTCTTAACATGTCTGCTGAGTTTTATTCATGGTCCTAGGGTCCCTTCCAAGATAGCTATCAGTTTGGCTGCCATGGGGACAGATAAGGTAGGACTTCATGTTGGTTCCCTGACATGGATTTTTTGAAAACCAATTCACTGAAAAGTACTATTTTAAAATAAATTCAAATAATTTGAGTGTATATTTCTTAGGAATATAATTGTGTTTATTATTACTGTTGAAAATTTACTTAATATGTTCAGAAAGAAAATTCCTTAAAATTAACATTTATGAATTGCATAAACATGATAAATTTGATGAATTACTCATTTGACACTTGCTCTTTTCGTAAATGGGCATTTAGTGAAATTGGCTTTTGTCAAATTGATTTCACATGGATCAGCTTGCTTCCATATTGCAGAAACCATTCTATCAAATGTGCTATAATAGTGTAAAACCAAGGTCTATTTAAGATAGAGCAGTGGTCTCAATCAAGGGAGATTATGTCCCCTAGTGAGATTCGGCAATGTCTGGAAGCATTTCTGGTTGTCACAACCTTGGGGAATGCAGGGAGAGTGCTATTGGCATCTAGCAAGTAGAGGCCAAAGATACTGCTAATTTTCTACAATGTTTAGGACAATTTCAGTGCCCCCACCAATCAAAGAATTATCCAGCACAAACTGTCAATAATGTCAAGATTGAGAAACCTTGAGATATGAAAGCTATTACTCTCTAAGTCTCTCCCATGTCTCCCTACATCATCTTGGGGTAGGTGTCCCCAAAACAACCTTAGAATGATTTTATTTCAGTTGACTATCTTTTTAAGCCTAGCAAGTACTTGGAATGAGGCAATGAACAAGAAATGGGAGCTGAGCAACTGTGTTGATCTTGTAGGATTGACAGTCTCATTTAGCTTTCGGACACCTGGCCCTTAGGGAAGTATATCTAGAAGCAGAGCCAAAGCTGTAAAGGCCAGGATTCTCTGGGTTAAACTATCAGTACCCTCTGACTATATAAGGCTCTTCAAGATAGGAAGAGAGCCTGGAAAGGAAGTAGAAGTGGCTCATTTTCTCTCTTCTCTTTCTTTGCTTTCCCCTCCTCTATGGGCTATATAATTCTTTTCTCATAAAGGAATACCAGGTTTTAAAGAGAATATAGATGGTTCTGGAAGAAAACACAAAATGAGAGATAAGGAGAAAAAAACAAATAGAACATGTAAGTATTGTAAAAACAATTCTGAACTGTTTAAATTAGCTGTACAGTCCAGTCCTAACTCAGAAAAGAAGAATGTCCCTATTTCCCAAAGACAAAAGTATACTCTAACCCATAATCCCAGTGGAGAGCCTTCACCAGGGTTTGTCCTGTAATGTCCAAATGCTGCAGGTGGAAGAAACCATTTAGTCCTTTTCTTCTAGAGACCTTATATCTTTTTTTTTTATAATTTTTTTAATTAACATATAATGTATTATTAGACCCAGGGGTACAGGTCTGTGAATTGCCAGGTTTACACACTTCACAGCACTCACCATAGCACATACCTTTCTCAATGTCCATAACCCCACCACCCCCTCCCCCCAGCAACCCTTAGTTTGTTTTGTGAGATTAAGAGTCTCTTATGGTTTGTCTCCCAATCCCATCTTGTTTCATTTATTCTTTTCCTACCCCCCATGTTGCCCCTCAACTTCCTCATATCAGGGAGATAATATGATAATTTTCTTTCTCTGATTGACTTATTTCACTAAGCAAAATACCCTCAAGTTCCATCCATGTCGTTGTAAATGGCAACATTTCATTTCTTTTGATGGCTGCATAGTATTCCAGTGTGTGTGTGTGTGTGTGTGTGTGTGTGTGTGTGTGTGTGTGTGTATCACATCTTCTTTATCCATTCATCTGTTGATGGACATCTAGGTTCTTTCCATAGTTTGGCTATTGTGGACATTGCTGCTATAAACATTCAGGTACACGTGCCCCTTCGGCAGAGATCTTCTATCTTAAGTACATTTCTTGGGCTTATGAGTCAAAGCAAAAAGAGCAAGAAACAAAAGATAATTTTTATGATGTTCATGGAGGGAACAAATGGCTTAACTGGCTAGGAGAAAGTCCCATGCCTCCCTTAATAGGGTCTAGTGACTCTGGAACACTAGTGAGTATTTCCTGCTCAGACTTTAAGATTAGAAGGGAAATGGCCAGACAAGTGTAAGATAAATCAGTTCAGCAAGGGAGGCGACAGTGATGTCATTCTGACCTGTCTCTAGTCTGTCTGAATGGAGGAACAGAGAATGAGGCAGAATGTCAGCATTGGAAAAGACTTCAAAAGTTGTCTAGATCTCAACTCATTTTGGAGATGAGAAAATAGATATTTAAAGGCTAAGACACTAATGTGTTATCACATACTAGTAAAAGTCATAATCAAGCCTTCCCACTTTCAAGGCTGGTATCCTTTTGACCCCATCACCATTTTGGGAACATATAACCAACATCCATGTACACTTAACAAAGTTAACCCACCTGTCTCTACCATGATTATTTGTAAGTTTGATAACATTTGAGACCTCAACATGACAGTGTAAAGATGAAACATAAGAAATATGAGCAAATTATATATATAATTTTATTCAGTAACAGTTTATAAAAACAAGTCCAAGTTATTGACCTCATAGAAAATTTCCAGGAATTTAACATATAAACATAAAAATATTTCTGACTTTTTTTTCTGAACTGGTCTTCAAATTAGTACACTGGTAGCCTTTAGTACATGGTGTTGATGTTTTAAACCAATTAAAAGATTTTTTTAATGAAAAATTGTGATTTGAACTCCACAAGACAAATGTGTCCATATGGAATCTATTGTTTAGTTGGGCAATTGATAGTGGTTGCAACATCTCGAGTACTGTGAGGATATAATTATGAACAGGTTAAATGTAGACATTCAGAATTGAGCCAAAGCTTTCAATGCACAGTTATGATCTTTCTTTAATAAACTCATGAGATTATCCTCAGACTAACACCACATGTTCTCTTGGGCATGATAAAGAGTCAACTGTTCTATTTTTCCAATTTCATTCAGTTCTGGAAATAATAAAGTTAAAATATTGGCTTCCCAAATTTTCAACTGCCTTCTTTTTTTTTAATTTTTTATTTTTTTATAAACATATATTTTTATCCCCAGGGGTACAGGTCTATGAATCACCAGGTTTACACACTTCACAGCACTCACCAAAGCACATACCCTCCCCAATGTCCATAATCCCACCCCCTTCTCCCAACCCCCCTCCCCCCAGCAACCTTCAGTTTGTTTTGTGAGATTAAGTTTTTGCTTTCTAATACCATTTCCACCTCCTTCTAGACACCCAAAAAATCAGTAGGTTAACTAGTAACTATAGGTGTTCACCAAAGTTGTTCATTGTCAAAATTCATATAAAAATCTTGCAGAAAAAGTGACAAAAGAGTCACAGATATTCTTAAATATTTTTTTAAATAATCAACTGACTTATTTTCTTTGAGCTCTGAATAAGGGGCCAATTTACCTGAATGTCTTAATTAACATATGACAAATTTTTAATGCATCTGGATTCTTCTAGCATTTTGGAAGATACATCAATAAAAACTAGCATCTATGGGGTGCCTGGTGACTCAATGGGTTAAAGCCTCTGCCTTCAGCTCAGGTCATGATCTCAGGGTCCTGGGATTGAGCCCAAATCGGGCTTTCTGCGCAGCAAGGAGCCTCCTTCCTCCTGACTCTCTGCCTACTTGTGATCTCTGTCAAATAAATAAATAAATTTTAAAAATAAAAATAAAAAAACTAGCATCTGTGACCCCTCCCCCACAAAAAAAAAAAAACACAAAAAAGTCATTTCTTAAGAAGCCCTATTACTTCATGAAACTGTAGCAAAGGTGCTGATGACATTCTTTTGAGTAGCAACATCAAGTGTTAGATATAGTCTTGGGCAATGGATGGTGTTTTCCAAGAAAAGATCAAAAAGAGTGGAATAAATTTTTCTCACCAACGCTGGCCTGCTCTACTTTTCATACCCTCTTTACACACATATGAGCTCAACTGGCTAAACTATAAAGTCTTTTGCTGACCTAAAAGATGCTATTAAATCTTCCTTGCATTCTTCCCTAGATTCAGAAGTGCATTTAGAAATAGGGTTGTTAAAAAAAAAAAAAAAAGAAAAGAAAAGAAATAGGGTTGTTGACTAGCCGCACAGATAGTTTTAAGAGTTTTTGTTATCCCAATATCTAGGGCCATATAGAGATCAGGCCAAGTAAGAAAATAACATGGGCACTGAGTCATGATCATCTGAGTAATAACAGGCAATTTACATGCCCCTCAGGTATATCTTAACCAATGGCTAAGGTGGTGCACAATTATGAAAGCCCCAAATCCCTTGCTGTGAATGGGGATAACTATGAGATATGATATACTTCAGACTTTCCCTTTGGACGTATTTTGTAGGACTTTGCTGGAATTGTACCCTTGCTGGGATTTCCCTTCCTTGTCCTAGTTTTCCCAGTCCCTTCCTAGTTTCCCTAGAGGGAATATACAAATTTTCGTATAAGGATCTTCTTCTGGGGAAACAACCTAAGGCCGTTGTTCACATTTTAAAAATCAAAGATTTCATATAATCCAGATTTCTAAGTTTTCTTGAAATATAGAAAGATCTGGCAACATTAAACTGGTATTTTCATGTGCTCACACGATTTATTTCAATTCCCAGTTTCATTAATTTCAGTTACCTGCCTGCCCTACTGGAATTTCAGTTTGCTACTCATACAGTAGATTATAGGTCCATGTAATAGGCAGAATAATAACCTCCCCAAAGAGTCTATGCCCCAATCCCCAGAACCTATGAATGTATTACTTTACAAGGCAAAAGGGACTTTGCAAATGTGATTAAGAGTACAGACCGTGAGAGGCTCCTGGGTGGCTCAGCCAGTGAGGTGACTGATTCTTGATCTCAGCCCAGGTCTTGATCTCAGGGTTGGGAGTTCAAGCCCCACACTGGGCTCCACACTGGGCATAGAGTCTATGGAAACAACAATAATAAAAACGATTACAGACCTTGAAATGAAGAGGGTACCTTGGATTTTCCATGGGGGTCCACTCTAACCATATGAGTTCTTAAAAGTAGAGAGCCTTTAGAAGGGTCAGAGAGATGCCACATTGTTGGCTTTGAAAATAGAGGAAGGGGGGCAAAATCCTAGCCTTTGGACCCCAGAAAAGGCAAGGAAAGGATTCTATCCTAGAGGTTCTAGAAAGGAATAGAGTCTTTCTATCACCTTTATTTTATCTCATTGAGACCCATGTTGGACTTCTGATCTACAGAACTATAAAATAATAAATCTATGTTGTTTTAAGCCACAAAGTTTGTAGTAACTTGTTAAGCAGCTATAAAAAAACTAATACATTCCATGAGGACAGAAATGATGTTTGTCTTGATTATCATTATATCCTCATCATGTGCCACAGTGCCTGACCTATAAAAAGCATTGAAAAAAATGTTTGTTGAATTAATGTATGACTATAAATTTTCCAAGCTTTATTGAGTAAACCTTTAGTGAATGATTATAGTCTTATGTGCCCATATAATTT
Source organism: Mustela nigripes (assembly GCF_022355385.1). Taxonomy (NCBI): domain Eukaryota; kingdom Metazoa; phylum Chordata; class Mammalia; order Carnivora; family Mustelidae; genus Mustela; species Mustela nigripes. The sequence goes on from NC_081558.1 coordinate 172,512,569, forward strand.
TCAATGAATATAGAAATTCATATTCCAACTCAGCCAAGTACTCTTTAGTACTGAGAAACTAATTATAATCTTTTCCATTGACCTTCCCTAATCAATACAGGCTCTGGATTATTTTACTCTTTGTGCTTTTTCAAATTCTGCGTTAGATAAAAATGATCAGAATAGGCTACATTATTCTGAAGACTTAAAAAAATGCACAAATCTCTTCTGCATAGGATGGATAGTAGGATTCTATTTCAAGATGCATCCTTAAGATATGGAGGAGCATGAGTCCTGTGTGGTGACCTGGCATGGTTAATCTGAGGTACTGGCAAGCATCTGAAATGGACAGCGAGCCTACCAACATTTTTCATGTCCACCAACTTCTCTTTGGCTTTTCTGTAGAAAGAGAGTGATACAGGAAGTGGATATCTAGTAATGAAGTAAGTAGAAAAAGAAAAGATTATTCCAATTTACGACATAAAATGTTATCTCCTCACTATATTTCACATGTAGTTATGACCTTCTTGGGGTTAGAGTTTCATATGGTAAAACATTTTTCACAGTGACTTGTACATAATTTACAAATTATTGAATTTATTTTCTGTGCATTGATATCAAAATAATGGCCTGGAGTTAACACTATTTTATAAGGATTTGAAAGATCATTTCTGATTTATTTAAAAGATTTTGTTTTTTTTATTTGACAGACAGAGATCACAAGTAGGCAGAGGCAGGCAGAGAGAGGAGGAAGCAGACTCCCTGCTTAGCAGAGAGCCCATCCCAGGAGCCTGGGATCATAACATCACCTGAAGGCAGAGGCTTTACCCCACTGAGCCACCCAGGCGCCCCTCATACTAAACTGAACAAAAGATTTTAAAACTGTTTTGAAAAAAAAAAAACTAGATTCCATTTTGGATCATGGCATTGTAAGAGACAAACACAAGTACAGGAATATTCAAAGAAAAATATCCGGGAAATAATTCGGGAATGACATGGCTTCAGATGTCCTTATGCCAGTGCTTAGGGAATAAGAATGAACTAAAACTCTTTTAAACAATGAAGGCAACATAATCATCTAGAGATCATTCAAAGATAGTAATATGAAATCTACATCTGATAGAATAAAAATTTCCAATAAAATAAAATAGAACATGAAAAATATTTGAGAGAGACGAAAGATAAATAGTAATAATAACATGTAGTTTTTAAAAGCCTCTTAATAAAAATTAAGGACTTTTATCAATATCCTATATAAAACCTCCTAAAACACTATGAAGAAGGAGTTATTGCTAAAGTCTTTAACTCATTCAATTATTCCAAGGGATAAATAGCTTCCCAGTTCATTCAGCTGCTATATGACACTTCCAGGACTCCGCTCAATGTCTGAGATCTTTTGTATATTTCTGGTGTCATTTGAAAGTTTACCACAGACTGCCTAACCAGACTGAAGATACAGACAAATATTGGTTGTGAAATTGTTGCATGAGCAATAGAAGAACTGATGTGGATAAAGCCAATGAAATAATCTCTGGTTCTTTGATGACCTCTCTCTTTTTCACTGTGGTTTAGCCCTTTGTCATAAAACTAATGATCCTGGAATCACAGAATTAACATGAAGGAACTGAAAAGTGAAATCTAAATTTGCATCCAACAGGCAACCGGGCTTGTTTTGAAACTTTGAGAAATACAGCCACCTGTTGGATTTAGTCTGGTATTGCACTTTTTTCATCCTTTGTTTTTTGAAAAAAGGCTGGACATTTTTTCTTTCACGAACAAAATTTAAAGAATAAAGAAAAACATAATTGTTACTCTTAGGGGAAATAAAGATGATAAAAGGCAGTAGAGTCCCTTATGTGGTCTTTTGAAAAACTGGATCTATGTATTAACAATGTGCTTTGTCTAGATATAGTTGAAGTAAAAAAGGAAATTCTATTTAAAAAGAAAGAGTGAATGAATGAAATTTAAAAAAAAAAATCTTTTCTCCCACAAAAAAGAAAAAGTAGGAACTTATTATTTCTTCACTTCACTCCAGCACTGGCCTCTAGAATAAGGGTTGGCAAATTTGTTTCATAAAGATCTTAAAAGCTTTAAGGTTCCTGTTGCAGCTACTTAACTCTTTTGTAGTACAAAAGAAACTATATATAAATATGTAAACAATGAGTATGGCTGTGGGCCATTAAAACTTTATTAACAAAAATAGTGCCAGATTTGGCTGATGAGCTGTAGTTTTTTTTTAATATCTGTCCTAAAGCACCCACATCAGGGCTTTCGCACTGGCTGTTCCCAGGCCTGGAGGGCTCTTCCTCTAAAATCCACATGGCTTACTCAACAGCCTCCACAAGTCTGGGTGTTCCAATATCAGCTTTTTAATAAAGTCTACCCTAAAATATTCCATTTAAAATTTCAGTTCTCTATTTCTCCTCTTTCATTTTTTCCATAGCACTTAACACATTCTAATTATATGTATTATGTTCACTGTTTATACTCTACCTCACTCACCAAAATACAAGCTTTGTTACAACAGAGATTTTTGTTTATAAAATACTCCAAGTGTTTAGAACAGTATCTTACCTATAATAGATGTTCAATAAGTATTTGTTGAATGAAAGGATGGCTTGTTAGCATTTGTTCTAAAAAACAAACAAACAAAAAAATATATACCATAATCTTTTTTAAGAAAGTGACTCCCAAAGGAAAAGAAGTCCCAAAGTTGAACTAAGAAACAAAGCCAGGTTTGTACAACATTTCAAAAAATTTTATAAGCCTCTTTGTTTTTCTCAGACTTGAAAGTAGTAGAAATACTATTTTTAAAATCAGTGAAGATATCAATAAATATATAGTCTAGTATAGTTCCCAAAACTATATAACATCTTACATAAGTCGTACAATAATCTTATTACATAGAAAATATAATCCCCACTTCATAGATGAGGAAACTGATTCGCAGAAAAATTCAATAACTTGCTCACAGTCAAAAATAGTATAAAACTAAACTAGAATAGGTATTTTTATTTCAAAGCCAGTTTTCTTTTTCTGACAAGACAGCTGTCAGTCAACCTTGCTTCCATCGGTAACCTCTGGAGGATTCCTTCTTCCGCAGCTGAACCAGTATCAACAATATCTTAATCCCTAGGACAAACTTGACTCTAAGTAGAAAGGATTTAAGGAGCTTTGACTCAAATTTGCAGAACTCAGCATTATTCACTTTGAACAAAGAAGAGGCTAGATTATTTCCCCCTCGTTCTGATAACCTGATTTCCTTTTAGATTTAACATCCTGATCCCAACCTCTAATCCAGTTGTTTCTTAATACCTGGTAAACTCTTATATACTCAGTCCCTCATCCTTGGCTGGAGATATTACCAGCTCCTCAGTCTCTCTCCATGCACGCAAACTCCTGCTCACTCCCTGAGCTTCTGCTCTCTGACGATAGGTTTTCTAGGTGCTATTTCCTACTTCAGATTTTCAAATATCACCCAGTTCTAGAATCACTAACCTTATGCTCTGTTCATGAGTATAATAATCTCAGTTCTTTGGAAAACCTCTCCCCAACCACAAGCACCATCTTTTCCCCTGTATCTCTTCTATATATAGTCTGTAGCCATGCCATTTGGATCTCGTGTTTTCCTTTTAAGTAAGTTCAGGTATCCCCAGAATGCCTGCACCAAGACAGAATTCCATGTATCAGACATAAAAGCGATAATCTGCTTTCTATTGGGGAGATACAGTCAAAATGTGGCTAGTGAAGGGCTCTGTGGTGAGGGAGGACTCCTAGTAGGGTAATAAAAGTAGAAATAAACTTGAAAATTCTTTTCTAACCAGTGTTTAGCAGATGCTCACTGACTAATTTTTCATCAAAAACCTTACTGCTGATTAGGAAAATATCAAAAGGCTAGCATGTGAAGAAAGACAATGAATATTGATTTGAATAAGATCTCTACTGATCAACTCTTTTTCATTCCATTTAGCCCCTTTAAAGCCTTTTTGTCTCTGTTCCCTTCCTTTCCTTTCCCATCTCTTCCTCACCAACACCCCTGCCCCCCCCAAAAAAAAACCATAAAAATCTACACAAATTCATTAGATGGGGCTGAGAATGTAGATATCCAAACAAGAGCATGGGGAGGAAAGCAGCCCAATCTGAGAGGGTAAAGGGGACATCCAGACAGCAGTTCAGGTCAGCAGGAGCTATTAGAGCCCAAGCATCCATGTGGTATGAGGGGACTGGGGTGACACAGGAGATCAGAATCTATGAGGAGGTTAGGAGGGCTGATGCAGAATGTCATAGCTTGAGGTGGGTAGAGGAGGGTCTCCATCCAAGGGTGGCTCAGCATGAGGTATCACAGTCCAAGCATGATGAGATCATCCTGGTAGAATGGCAGCTCAACTCAGGTTATCACCAAGCAAGGTAAGAAAGACATCTATGCAGAGGTCCCCCAGCAAAGGTCATAATGTTGAAACAGTGAGAAAAGGGGAGCAGCCCAGGAATATTGGAGCCCAGCAGACCAAGAAGGAACATGCACATCCGGGATGGGGACAGCAGTAGTGACAATAGAAATGAGAGATTAGTTACATATGGGGGGAGTCAATTATGATATACATATAGATAAATAGAGATAGAGATTGCCCCCACATATATAAAGGCAGGTTTCTCACTGCCAAAAAAAAAAAGGGCAGTAAAAATATGGAAAGATAGAAAGCTAGAATAACATCCTGTATGGTTGAATTAGAATTACAAATGGTGATAGATGATGGATGGATGATAGATAGATAGAAAGTTATTGCATATGGCATTTAATAAGTATTTAGTAATTTAAGTTCTTAGATTCACTTAATTTTTTTGAATGTTTAAGTTGTAAGGAGAACATAATGAAGTAGAAAGGATGTGGTATTTAGATTCAAGTTCAAATAATTTCTGGGTTCAGAATTATCTCAACCACTGAGTGGTTTTATGTAATTGTGGTAAAACCTGTGGGACTGAAAGCAAACAAACTGCAAAATATCTCTAATTTCTTTTTAAGGTAGTTGTTCTCAACCCCTCTTCCCACTCCCCTTCCCCAGGGGGCACATCGGTCAGTTTCTGAAAAAATTGGTTGTCACAACTGGGGAGTGTTACTGGCATCGAGTGGGTAAATGCTGGTAAACATCCTACAATGCATAGGATAGGCCCCACAAAAAAGAATTGTTAGTACGAGCTGAATCATGCCCCCCCAAAATTTGTATGTTGGGGCCCAAACTCTCAGTAGTTGAAAATGCAACTTTGTTTGGAAATAGGCCCCATGAAAGAGTTCATTAAGTAAAATTAGGTCATTAGGGTGGGCCCTAATCCAATCTGATTAGGAATCCACAGAGGAAAGACCCTACAACCATCTGTAAGCCTCAGAAGAAACCAAACTTGCCAACACCTTGATCTCTGATTTCTAGCCTCCAGAACTATGAAATAAAAAATCCTGTTAAAGGCCACCCAGTCTGTGGTATTTTGTTATGGCAGCCCTAGCAAACTAATACAGTTATCCACCCCAAAATGTCAGTAGTGCCAAAAACGAGAAACCCTGGTTTATGATACACAGAAAGAGTCCTGAGAAGAATACTCGTGGGTATGAAAGACAACATGACTAATAACCACCATTTAAGTGGCAAACAGAAAGAAAAGGGGAAACAGCTTGCCTCTCCATAAAAATTAGGAAAAAAAAAATATTCAGTGGAGAAAATCATTTCTTGACTTTATATGCTTATGGACCAGTGCAGTTAACATTCTCTCCTCTGAGCCATAAAGTCACTAAAAAAGCAATTAAAAAAATAAAATCGGTCTGATTTTGAGTTAAGCATGTTTTTATTTCTATGGTTTTTTTGCAATAAAACCAAATTTGGAACACTCGAAAATTTGATTTCTACATGTTTTTGCTCAAAACATTTTCACCCGGAACACTAAGGAAGCCCAACCATGGCTTAATCCCAAAGTTCCTTTCCCATGGCTTACAATGGAAGAAGACATCTTCCTTGATCCAGTACACTTATTAGTGCTTTCATGAAAGTTCAAATATGTGAAACAATCTAACAGTCCTCTTTGTTGGCACAAAAATAAACTCAATACATAGAAAAAAATCTTTGCAACCTTCATTTAGGAGAAGATTTCTTACTCAGGACACACAAAAAAAATCATCAGCCATATAAGAAAAAAAAAGGTTACTTAAACTACAGAAATATTTTAAAGTTTTGCTCTTTAAAAGGCTCTACTAAGAAAGGTGGAACAGGGCACGGATTGCATGGAGCACTGGTGTGGTGCAAAAACAATGAATACTGTTATGCTGAAAATAAATTTTTAAAAAAAAGGTGGAACATGAGGCATTTGAGATGGGAAGAAAATATTTTTAATACGTATGTCTGACAAAAAAAAATTTGCATCCAGAATTTAAAAGAATTCTCATAACTCAATTTTGAAAAGCAAACAACACCCCCCAAAAAATGTCCAGAATATTTGAAAATGAAAAAAGAAAATATATAAATGACCAGTAAACACATTCCAAAAATTTCAACATTATTCATCAACAAAATAAAAATTCAGGCTCTAAGTGAGATCCACTACACACTAAGTAGAATAGCTAAAATTTTATAAATTAACATTATCAAGCGTCAGAGAATAGAGAGCCACTGAAACTCATTGCTAGTAAGAGTATAGCCATTTGGAGGACGTGGGCACTTCCTCATAAACTTACCATACTTTCCACATGACCAGCACTTTTACTTTTAGGTATTTACCCAAGGAATGAAAACATATGTCCACAAAAACACTTCTACATGTATTTCTGACAACTTGATTTTCAATAGCAAAAACTCAACCAACCCAAATGTTCATGAACAGATGATGACATAAACCTCTCATGGTTTATTCATACAGAGAAACCACTCGACAATGAGACGGCACTGACTACTGGTACCTGTAATAACGTGAATCAAACTCATTGACATTGTACTGAGTGAATAAAGTCAAAAACAGTGCAAGTGTATCTAATACTCTGTTACAAATTTTTGGAACAGAGAAAAACAATTTATGGTGATAGAATTGTCTGCCTGTGGTGGGTTTTGGAGGAATGACCACAACGGAGCATAGAGAAGCTTTCTGGGTGATAGAAATGTACTATATCTTGATTGGGGGCAAGAGGGCGGTTACGAGGCTGCGATATATTTGTCAAAACTCGTTTAGCTGTATCCTTAAAATGGTTATATTTTAATTATACGTAAATAAACTTCAATAAAATTGATTTTTAAAATATAGAGAAGTAAATGCAAAGGCGTCTATATTAATAGGTGACCACTGAAAGGAATTGTGAATAGCAACACCCCAAATCAGTGAGAACACTTAGTACCCAGATCAGGGTGTTTAAATATAATTCTAAATATAATATAAATATAATTAAAAAGCACCTTAGGATAATAGCTGATTTTGGAATGGGGAAGAGATAATACAAAATGAACCTAGAATATCTTAACTGTGTAGAAACTCAGGAAGTACTCAAAGAAGAACAGGCCACATCAGAATGACAAAAAAAAGAAAGCTGAAAGGGACTCCCTCTGACCAGCTCTGGGAGAATTTGAATATCCAAATACATATTGATAGTAACAGATTATTAAGATCTAATAAATACATGGGTAAATTGAAGGTAATAAAAAAGGAGCTGTTCATACAGATTTAAAAGTAAAAAAAAATAAAATAAAATAAAAATAAAAGTATCTTCCCACAAAATACCTCTAACCACCAAGGGGAAGAGTATAATGTTACAATGGAGAAGCATGGTAGATACAACTTTAACCCAGTGATCAAAGTAAATATCATTAGTAATACAGTAAGTTAAAATAGTATGCCACCTAATAGGGCTTATGAGAAGACTGCATCTTTTCTGTGGCATTCATGCTAAAGATGCATAGCCTAAATCTATTTCTAGAGGTGCTACCTGTACCTGAATCCTCAGAAATGTAGCAAAAATCTCAGTTGTCTCTTTCAGGTACCCAGTATTCAGTATATAGCACTGGCTAGCTCTTCTTATTGTACCAATCACCCCTTCCTGTCTTAAGAACCTCTCTCATTCATCATCTCATTGAGTCTATCTGCTGATTATTTATACGTTTCAATGTGCTACACATTTTTTTTTAATTAAAGAACTTTCCACCTCTTCAGTATTTAGATAAAACAGCAGCATGAATATCAGCAGACGATTTTATCTTGGGACTAACCCCATATCTTTTAAAACATCGGACCTCCGTCAAGCATAAAGCCTCCCTCAGATAGTGGATTGTAAGCATCTGGCTCCCCCATGAGCCTGGGACTCAAGTTACTGGCTGACATTTCAGTTTCTGAACTCATGTAGCAAGTAGCCTCTAAATTGTAATTTCTGCTAAGCCTCTGAAGTAAGGAGGCAGCGCCTGGAGTCTGGAGAGCATAACTGGGGGGTCTCTGGTCATTCTTGATACAGCACAGAGGCCATGCCACCTGGAGGTCAGTGCAGACATGACAGTGGCAGCTGCAGTCACAGAGAGATGACTTTTTCTTTGCTGAGCTTCAGGACTGGCTGTGCTGGGCCCCTCGTGACGAGAGGAGAATTCAATTCATAACCTTTCTGTGTTCCTTGGGCGGCACATGCATACTTGCTGACTTCTGTAAGGGCTGCTAGTAGCTCAGCTCCTCAGCCCTTTGTCCATATTTGAGCAAAAAACACCAGATTCCATTTTTAACACCCCTGTTGAGAGAAAATGAAATCCTTGGTCTCTAGGGTGCTCTGCAGACCTGGGGACGATGATCCCAACCTGGGAAAAGAGTTCTTTCTGATGGGGCAAACGCTGCAACAGAAACAAGTACATGATTTGATTTCAAACTCCAAAGTGTACCTACTAAATGTTTAAACATTCCATCTCTGCTGATCTATTTTAGAACTGGAGATATAGAAGCAAATACCTCAGATTAGGATGAGTATTATGCCACAGAACTCAGCTTACTCACTACTTTAGGAACCAGATCTAATTTTTTTTAATTTTCAGCATAACAGTATTCATTATTTTTGCATCACACCCAGTGCTCCATGCAATCCGTGCCCTCTCTAATACCCACCACCTGGTACCCCAACCTCCCAAGCCCCAGCACTTCAAACCCCTCAAATTGGTTTCAGATCTAATTTTTTTACTTACATCGTTTCACTGTAAATCAACGAATATTTTGTAGCATTGTCCCACTGTCTTTTAAGTATGATTTAGATCAATTAATTATTATTCATGACACTGGACATGTTTATAATAATTATATTCTGATATGGGCTCATTTTCGGTTAAACAGAAATCCTGATCCTTTTGGAATTATTGGGAGGAGACTTCCCACTTTATGGTCACCCTGCTCTATTCACTGGTCCCCATTTAGTGAGATGACAAGAATGTCCCTTCCATTGGCCCACACTCCTCTATGGGACAGTTTACTTATTTACAGCTGAATGCATCATTATTAGAGTCCCAAATATAGAAAGAACCTTGAAAGTCTATTAAAAACAAGAAAACTGGTCAAGGAAAAGGAAATATAATGGGCCAAAAATATATTTAAAACATATAAACCTAAATAATAATTAAGAAAATGCAAATTAAAGCAGTGTTACAATTTTTTACAAATTAGAATACAAAAATAACTGTTCAGTGATGACATCCATTGATAAAGATGTAAGAAAATGAGCAACGGGAGTGAAGCTGGGAAAATCTCCTTGGGGACAATTTGGTTGTTTTTTTTAACATAAAATTCATATGCCCTTTGATCTACCCCTTCCACTCTCAATTTATGCTATAAATTCTCATACACCTACACTGATATCTACATACTTATGTTACATGTATGAAATATATATATACATGCACGTATGTTAATTGCACTTGTAATATTTAAAAATTTGACAGTAACCTAAATGTTTATTAATAAGAAACATGTTAAGTATTTTATTTATACACACACACACACATTCATACATTGGAAAGCTATACCACCATAAAAAAACCAGAGTAGATCCAAAAGGAACAATCTCTCAGATATATCAGAATAAAGAATATATTTGGGTAAAAATTAGATACATATGTATATACCTACACCTATGTATGGTTGCATAAGCACAGAATATTTCTGGAAATATCCACAAGAAATTCTTTATTATGATTGCCTTTAACTAAGGAAGAAAAGGGTCTGAAATAGGAGGACAACTGACTTCTGTTATCATATTCACCTTTGAACTATTAGAATTTTTTTATCGGATATGAGCAATATTTCTTCAGTAAAAGAAAATGCTTTGTTGTTGGAATTTTTAGAAGTAAATTGTGTGAGTGGCACCTGGGTGAGCATCTGCCTTTGCTCTGGTCATGATCTCAGGGTCCTGGGGTTGAGCCCTGCTTGTTCAGCAGGGAGTCTGCTTCTCCCTCTGCTTCTCCCCCTGCTTGTGCACTTTCTGTCAAATAAATAAGTGAAATCTTAAAAAAAAAAAAAAAAAAGTAAATCATGTGAAATGTAGTAATTTTGTAATGATTACAAGTGATTAGATTATCTATGGCTCAAATGAAAAAATAGGTCAAAATCCACATTCAAAAATCAGAAGTTCTAGAATGAAACCTGGTCCACCCTGTGCCACTCAGCAACCTACTCTTTCAGTGAAGGACTATCTCTTGCAGGTCTTTTTCTTATCTTCCAAGCTCTGTGTTACTCCAGGACAATCTCTTCTTTTTGAAAGTCAGCTCAGTGCAAACATATTGTGACTGTTAACTCTTTTGTAAAGCCTGTTGATTCCCAACTGTTTTATTTTTTATTCACATATTCTCTTTTCTAAAAAAGAAAACATTAAACAAGGAAAGGATATTATATCAACATTGTTCATTTTAATTAAAGAACATTATCTCTTTTAATAACATGAATATTTAGACATGCCCTGCTCATGAGCATTTGGGTTATTTCTAGTTTGGGATTAACCTGATTAAAGCACTATGAATATTCTTGTACAAATTCTTGTACAATTCATTTTGTGAACATTTATACTATTTTGGCTCCTATTATGGATACGGAGCAAATATTTCTGTTTCCCTGTGATTCATATGCTGAAATCTTACATTTCTTCTCTGCTAATCACACTGAACGCATCTATGACCAGATGTGTGGGTTTTTTCCTATACCAAGTAATTTTCCAGTTCTCTCATGGACATCTGGGTGTCCTAGAATTTAACTGAATTCTCACACTCTCTATCTGGAGAGAGCATCTGGTCCCACAGGCTAAGGGTTAGGTCTTACGAGACTATCCTCATTTCAGATGCCAGTCACAAATCCCAGATTGTCCCCTGTGCCTCTGACAGCCCGGCTATAAATCAAAGATTTCCATGACCCCCTCCTCAGATCCTGTTACTTTATTTGAATGGCTGAAAGAACTCAGAAAACATTTTATTTACTAGATTACTGGTTTATCATAAAAGCATATAGTTTGGGAATAGCCAAATGGAAGTGATGAATAGATTAAGGCATGTAAGAAAGGGAGTGAAGCTTTTGTGCCTGGCACTTCCCTGTGTTTACCACCCAGGAAGCTCTCTGAATTCTGCACTTTAGGAATTTTTATGGAGACTTCATCATTTAGACATGATTAGTTCAATCATTGGTCTTTGGAGATTAATTCGACTTCCAACCCCTCTTCCCTCCCTGGAGATAGGGGGATGGGGCTAAAAGCTTCAACCCTCTCATCACATAATTGGTTCCCCTGAGAACCCACCCCCATCTTTAGGAGCTTTCCAAAGTCACCTGATTAACAAAAATTCAGATGTGTTGAAAGAAATTGTTTTGAATAACAAAAGACACCTTTGTGGCTCTCATTAAGAAATTACAAGGGCTTTAGGAGCTCTTTGCCAGGGATAGTAATAAAAACCAAATATATAATTCTTGTTGGGATGGCGATAAAGACCAAATATATAATTCTTATTATCAGTCATATCACAGTGCTCCCACAAGAAGAGATATGAGAGCTTAGACTCTCTGCTCTCTGACATGTGAGGATACAATGAGAAAATCGTGTTAAAAAAAAAATACAACGGGCCCAAATGGAGTCACTTGTGCGGAGCCACTCATCAGTGGACCAAGACTTAATATCTAATCTAATTGTAGTTTCATCATCTCCCAGGAATGTGACCTTTTAGCAGTCAATCTGGAATTACCTGATCGGGACAAGATAAGCTGTCTGATAGACTTTCCCACCTTTCTACAAAGGAAAGCAGCCTTGCCTAAAACAATTTACTCTTTATTAAACACTTCCTTTTTCGGCTCCCTTCTGCATATGAAAGCCATTCGTTTTATATAGCTACTCGGAATTCCTTCTGTTCCCTAGACAGGATGCTGCCCAACTCATGAATCATTGAATAAAGCCAATCTGATGTTCAGAATTACTCAGTTGAATTTTGCTTTTTAACAATGGCCATCTGCAAACCAGGAAGCAGGCCCTAACCTGACACAGGATCTGCTGGTGCCTGGATCTTAGATTCCCCACCCTCCAAAACTATGAGAAACAATTTTTCATCGTTTAAGACACCCAGTCTGTGGTATTCTATTATAGTAGGATGAGCTAAGACACATCCCAAATTTAATGTAGTCAAGATCATCTGCACTATCTTCCTTTTCCTATTCCTCAAGATGATAAAATTATTTTCAAAAAAATTCAACCTTCCAGAATCTTCTTTCACTCCTCTCTCTCCTTCACTCTTCTGCAGTTGTAGCTGGACTAACATGAGTCTGTTCTTGGTGAATTACCGGTAGAGACTATACCAGGTGGAGTTGTCATACAAAGTAGTCTTTATTTGCAGCATATAAAGAGATTATAAGGAATAATTTCCAAAGCTGTGACCCCCCCATCCCCACCCCAACCCCCAGGCATGGATGAGCAGGTTCCTTTTATTTAGGGTTTAGCATAAATATTTTTGAAAGGGGGGTCAAGGGTGTACCTAGAAAAGATGCCTCTATGTGCATCATATGTTATGTTAAAGCTGTGTTCCTCCTAGAGCTGAGACTTTAACATTATCATGAGGGGACTGTCAGATCCTTCTTGGTTCATCTGTGTAGGCAGCGACTTGGTGGCTGAGCTCAGGTTGGCTTGGTCAATGGATGCCTGGGGAGCTCAGCTGGTTAAGCATCTGCTCAGGTCATGATCGATCCCAGTATCCTGGGATCAGTCCCTGTATCTGGCCCCTTGCTCAGTAGAGAGCCTTCTTCTCCCTCTGCTTGCCCCCTCCCTCTGCTTGTGTGCACTTGCTCTTGCTTGCGTGCTCTCTCTCTCTCTGGCAAATAAATAAACAAAATCTTAAAAAAAAAAAAAAAAAAGGCTGGTTTAGTTCTTGGTCTGCCAATAGGTAGTCTAAAGCTATTTGTGGTCTAAGACAATTTGAGCTAAGGAATGCAGGATAGTGCTTGTTCACAGGCTGGAGGCATATCAGTTGACCTTGAGTCCAGGCTTCTCCGGAGACAGCTAGTACACTTGTTAGTGGGGTCTAAAAAGAAACAATAGCTGATAGGGAGAAACAGTTCTCTGAAATATAAGCTTTAAATTTTCTGTTAGTATTAACCTCATTAACCCCGTGAGGTAGTTTCACAGTGACTCTTCAAACACCATTGTTTTCTCCCTGTTACAGTTCCTATGGTGTATAACAAGCTAATCTAAAACAATATTTTATTGGTATGAAGTACCCATTTTATTTTGCCCCCAATTAAATGGGTCAGAAATTCATGAATAGCTCAGTGACATAGTTCTTCCTTCAGGTTCTTCATATAGTTGCATTGAGACAACAGCTGATGCCACAGTTGTCTGAGAGGCTAGCTGGCCTAGGTGTCCAAGACCATACGCTCTCAGAGCTGGCAGCTGATGGTGGCCATAGATTACCAAAGCTGCTACATGTGTCCTCTCTGGCAAGGTGGACTCGGGGTAGTCATATTTCCAATATGGTAGCTGGTTTCCCCTGAGCAAGCATCTGTGAAGCACCAGACAGAAGCCAAATGTCCTTCTTTGACCGGCCTTAAGTCTTTAGTCAGTTATCAAACATTGACTAGAACACCACTGACTTAGCTCTTGCTGCTTTCTCTTCTGGGCCTGTCTTCCATGTGGAAAAATGCTTCGAAAAACCATAGAGTATTTCACAAAAGAAAAAATTTTGAAATAATGATTACAGAAAAAAATAAGACTTATCTTTGTGATGAGATAACTTCCTGATATATCAGTTCATGTTCTGATCTTATATTTTTCCTCTCCTTTTCTTACAAGGTAGCCTGTCTTCTTGTCTTTTGATTCCATCATAAGACCAAAGAAAATTTCCTAACAATTTCCCTCCTGTCTTTCATTTTTAAAAGACTCGATTTTTTTGAGAACATTATGCTAAAAGATAAGAAGAAGAAAATTCCCAATGCCTTTTGAGGGAGAAGTAGGGGAACAGAGGAGGAAAAAAATAAATGAAGAACCCCTACTTCTCATTGTCTTAGAGCTTTCCAAAAGGGATCTGCTGACAAGCTCCGGTTATATATATTAGAAGCTGGCAAATTGGGGCACCTGGGTGGCTCAGATGGTTAAGTGTCTGCTTTCAGCTCAGGTCATGATCCCAGGGTCCTGGAATCAAGTCCCACATCGGGTTCCCTGCTCATTAGGAAGCCTGCTTCTCCCTCTCCCTCTGCCCTCTGCTTCTCCTGCTTGTGCTCTCTCGCGCTGTCAAATAAATAAATAAAATCTTAAAAAAAAAAAAAAAAGGAGAAGAAGAAGAAGCTGGAAAACTTCAGATAATGGGCCAGCTCCTGTTTTTGTAAATAGTTTTTTGGGAACACAGGCACATCTACTCATTAATGTACGGTCTATGACTGCTGTCAAGCATCAATGGTAGTTATTTTCTTTATGGTCCATGTGAATGGCACCCCCTAGAGTTGAAAGTTGAGTACTGCAAAAACCTATGCAGCTAAGCAGCCTCCTTAAACTCCAGGCAGATCCTGGCCAGGATTATCATCCCTACTGAGGCAAAGAAGCCACTTCAAATGGCATATGAGCTTCAGTGGGATCATATAAGTAGGACTAAAACAAGATATATTTGAAGAGAGGATAAAATCATGACTGTCATATAAATATGAAATGAACACATAAAGAATTTTATTTTGTTCAATAATTAATGGGAGAACCAGCAACATATATAAAAACCACTTCAAATGGAATTTTGATTTCTAGAGATTTACATTCTCTGACAAGATTAATTTGCACTGCCATAAATAGGAATCATTTGCTTAGCTATGTACAGGAAATATTTGCCTTTTTATTAATTAACTTCTGTCTCTAAGAAGTTATAAAGTAACACAGTGAAAGGCAACCAAAAGCAGAGACAAGTCCCCATGGACAGGCTAGCTAGAATGCCCACTAGATTACAAAGTCTGGTATGATTTTCCCCCATGGGGCCAAAGATCACAGACAAGCCACATAAATATTTTGCCTTTTTGTAATCCTTGGAACCTTCATAGGACCCCAAGGAAAGCTGGATAATGACTGGATAATAAATTATCTGCCAAGCAGGTTTCTGGGTCTCAGATTCAGAATACCTTCGATTTGAAGAAACGGAAGAATGTTGATATTTCTTATGCCTCTGAGTTTCTTGAATAAAATTTTTATCTGTTGGATTCAAGTTCCTTGAAAAGGGAGACCTTGTCTGATCTAACAACTTCTGTTTTCTTAAACCTGACACAGGGTAAGTAGGTGATTGGTAAATATTTACAAAATGAATAGAACAAATGCTAAGGAACACGAGAAAATTGGATATTTCATACGTTAAATAGAACTTCACTTAAGAGAAAAACACCCTCTAACTATAAACTATCTCACATGTACACAATGCAAATTCTTACCTACACCATTATATGTTGTGTGAGAGAAACAGCAAGTAGAATCTGATATGGCAACCCAGAGTTTGCAGACTGATCCTTGGATTGGTCTGTCTTAGAGAACTGCCAGAGGAAAGAGCTTCCTGCAGGAAATTATTTTCTCTTGTAGGAAAAAGAAAAAAAAAGTGCTTCACTGGAAAACTGCATTGTCTGGGCTCTAGAGAACACTCTTAGGATTATCTGATTCTAATCTTTTATTATCCTTGAGCTCTTTTGCAAGTCTGTAAATTGAAGATAATGAGTAACCATGCAAAATAATTCTTGTCTATTGCCATGCAAATTGTGTCCTTCTAGGAGAGTTTCCCTTGATTTCCTTTTCCCTGTGGAAAAACAGTTTTGCCTCCATCTGCGCCTTCACTTCAGGATTCCTGATTTATAAATGTGTCTGTTCAGATTCTCTTTGAACCAGCTGGAACATCTGCCTGGTAGCCTTCTTGTTAATAAGTAGAATAAAATCTTTAACACCTATTCATTTTCATTTTTATGAGAGTCATAATTTTAACCTATTTTTGAAAATTATCTATTAATGTTTCCAAAATAGTATTAGATTTAGGAGAAACTGAACATTCAGTTCAAAATAAGAGAAGGAAAAAAAATAAAGGAGAGGAAAGGGGACACCAAGCTGTCAAAATTAATCAGGAGTTGAGTTTGGAATAATTATTAGTGTGCTATTGATGAGGGATAGTTCGAAGGCAGGCAGGCAGGAAGGGACAAGCCCCCACCAACAACCCTCCCCCAAGAGGTAACCACCCTTAAAAGGATTTTACACCGCCCTTGAAGGAGCGCTCCACCCTTACCCATGTGAAGAAAACCTGATTGGATGACAGTCACAGGGAAGGTTAACCAGATTAAAACAGCCAGGCAACAAACCCATAAAAACCCCTAGACTTGGGAATTCCCGCAGCATTGCTCTCGGGTCCCCTCCCTTGTCAGGAGCTTTTGTACAACCACTTTCCTATCGCTCAACAAACCCTGCTTAGCTGCTCACCACTCTGTCTGGCCTACCTCTTAATTCTTGAAGCATCCTGACCAAAAACCATGGGCACTGACAGAAAAAAAAAAAATTCCTATAATACTGTAAGGATGGATTTAAACTTTTATGCACATAATACATGGTGCAAGCCCACTGGGATAGCAATTGTATTCAGCTAATAGTCTGAAAACTACCTGTAAATAAATTGTTTTAATTATTTACTCCATTGCCTTTATCAAAACATTCAAGATGAATGTTGAGATGGGTCTAATCCAAATGTCAATTTCCTTTTTCTCCCTCTACTTAAATTTCTTTCCTATTTCATCTGTGTGTTAAATACCAATGCACAAATCATACTAGTGGTAAAATTGGTAGATATAATAGGGCTCAGTTATCTTGAGTCTAATAAGGCTTCTCTTCTGGGCTTTCCCAGGTGAGTCACTAGAACATCCCACTTCCTCCAGGACTGTCTGACTTAATCTTCCTCAAAAGACAAAATCAGTCGGATGGCCTCAAGTTTAGGTCACAAGGATCTTACTAAGTCAACTGAATTTGATACAAGACATCTCTCATTTCTCAACTCTGTTAATTCTCTGGAGACACTAAGAAGAAAGACTCCACAAGTAAACAGCGAAAGAGCTCTCTTCTAAATTATAATTAGCTGGGCTCTGTGGAAAATAAACCACACACTCAGGAGAGAAACGCTCATTTGGTAAATAAATGCAGTCTCTCCCCAGACACTAGGGAATTGTTTGGGGAAGAAAATTTCGGAATTGAGTATGGGAGAAAATAAAAAAAGAGGTAACACATGATTTCCTTGGAGGTTTTGTCAGCTCTAAAAACAACATATTATGTGCAAGAAAACACCAAATGTTTCCCTAGAACACAGAAACAACAATCCTGGTTGATTACTGCTTTTTAAAGCTGCATGGCGGGTGGTGGTGGGTGGGAGTTGCAGGCTTTCACCAGCAGAGGGAAATACTGTCCTAGGAAAAAAACAATTTCTTGGTGACCTTTTTCCCACTATAATTCTTCTATGGTGTAAGCAAGAGATGAATGTTTCTTCCTTATTCTTCTCATTTATAAAATGTTTAACAGCGGGAAGTTTGCTAGCCGATGCCTCCAGCATAGTTGTTTTTGTGAGAGCAGGGATAAGAATGTGGGAAGCTGAGACCAGAGAGAGTCATCTGGGAGCTGTCAGGCATTAGATGTGTGAGGCTGAGTTACAGAACAGCTCCAAGAGCAAAGGAAAGAGCAGCGTTCCCTATATATTCACAACTCGCTCCCTCTTCATATGTCCCAATCCAAAGCTTATTCTGGAAACTCCATGGTTCTTCAATGGCTCCTCCCTACGGGAAACTATAGGCATTTTTCAATCAATAGCAACCTCTAATAGATAGGCATTCATAATGTGTTCTTCAGGAACTAAGGATTTTTAAATGTCTGTTTACCACTTAATATTAGCATAACCTTTATGACGTTTTATTCTGGCAACTCTAACACTGCAAAAGAGTAAGAAACTGATTTCGTAAAGGAAAGCTGTATCCTGCAGTGGAATTGCACAGGTAGTGTCGTGGTGCTGAGTGAGTGGGAGGGTCCTGAAGAAGCTCCCTATCAACCCACCTTTAAAGCTCCTCCCACGGTCACTGCAAGTGGAGGTCACTGTTAACGTAAGGAGAGAGAGTGGAGTCTCCCCAGCAGAACACCCAGAGTACCCTCAGGCTGGGGAGAGATGACAAAGTGCCACATTATCCAGCTGTCTTTAGAGCTGAGAGATGGAGAGAACAAACGTGAGGAAGGCCAAAGTTAGGAGGAAGTCCTCCTCCCCAAGGATGAGTTCAGACCTCACTGGATAAGGTGAGGTGACAGCCCACAGGATAACAGAGAGGTTTCCTCATTTGTCTGGTCCAGATCTGGTCTGCAGTCACAGGCGGGTACGGGGACAACCTTCCCGGGCATCAGCTTGCCACAGTCCGTGGCCAGCACACAGACATGTAGAGACAGCCCTCCAGGCATAGGCAGAGTACAAATGAGCCTCGCCTAGTGACCAGGGAAGGACCCCAGTGTGCTGAGGGACTGGAAGGGACTTTGGGTGCAAGATGCCATGAGTCCACAGTGTCTATGACAAGAAAGAGACAGACAACTGATCACCAAGCTGGGCTGGAGCCGTGAGGGTGTAGAGGGTAATACGTTCTAGGTTATTTGCCGCAGGGGAGCACACCCTATGTTTTCAACACCCATGCCCCTGACTGATTTCATGATGTCTGGAAACAGGAGATCCCCTTCTTCCTGCTAGGTCCTTATGCCCTCCACTGAGAAAGCTGAACATCATCCTCACTGTAAGGGAGAGACATCCTCAGGAATTCTATCCTTTATGGCAGAGCAGATGTTGGAGAGGAAATGTGAAGCTGAGAGGCAATAAACTGGCAAGTGGCAGTTATGAATAAGAAGTTGCATATAATTAAATACAGAATGTGCATGTAATGATTCTCAGAAAAAAAAAAAATTCTTATTCCTAAAGTTCTAAAATCAAGTACCCCTCCAGATATTGCTAGATTCTTGGACTGGATGGACCCTAACTAACCATTAAAATTAAGACTCTGGAGTCTAGAGTGCCAAATAAGAAGTCCTATCACAGCAACCAGATGAATGAGCAGATATCAAGTGTCATAATAATACTGCAATGCAGCTGTTAAAGTCCCTACATTGCACATGAGGGGAGTCTTGGAGTTCAGAGAAGGTTGTGTACATGGAGATGAAGCTAGAAAATGTCTCAACTAGGAACAGTTAAAAAGGCTTCAAAATACTTTTAGCATTTATTTCTGGCTTGCTTTACAAGTTGAAGACTTTCTAAACATGAGGGAATAAAATGATACTGGACCAAATGCACAAAGAAAAATAACCAGCAGAGGGAAAGTCTAGTGAGAAGAGAGCGCTATGGGAGAGGTTAAAAGCCAAGCTTTGGGATTTGGGAGTAGGCTGCAGGACTGAATCAGAGTTCTGTCACTTATTAATGATGCAACCCCGAGCAGGTGTTTAACCTCTCTCTGACTCAATTTCCTCACTGAAGACGAAGATGATAATCATGACAGCTCCCCCAGAGAGGTGTCTTGGAACCAAATGAATAATTATAAGTAAAGTAGTCAAAACAGTGCCTGGCCCAGAGTCAGTGCTCCATAAATGTGGCTCTTCTTATATTAATTGTGTAGAGAAGAAGTAGCAGGCAAAATTGAGAGAAGGATTTAAATAAATGAGTGAGACGAAGACCAACTGAGGAAATCGGAAGGAAGAAGGCTGTGACAAAAATGAACACATATTTAGAGATTCCACATCTCTGGACATTGTGAAGCCTGAGGCTCTTCCCATAAAAGGTTAGCACAGAACACTGAAGGAGGTCACAACATCCCCACACATCTTGCAAAATAAGAAAGCACTTTAGCAGATATGAGGGTTCTGTTCCTCTCTCAGGAAGAGAAGTGCAGAGGTGGCTAGTGGGTGCCTACTAAACACCACAGTCTCGTGGAATGGGATGCAGTCAGGTCTGGAAAGAAACTGTACAACACAGATTCTTTGTATGTGTGGGATTTTTTTTTTTTTTAATGTGGTTGGTTTGGCTGGTTGGTTTGTACTTGACTTCTAATGACTTTTGAAAAACTCTAATCTTACTGAAGATAAATGAAAGAAAACTGTCAGAATAGGTGACCATGTGCAGCCTGAGGCCAAGGGGACAGTCACAGGGAATGCTGAACTTGAGCCTCTCCAGTAACAAGGTGAAATTTAAGGGCATCTAATGGAAGAAAAGTCTCCTGTGGCCCTGGATCATGGGTATTTTTTGATAAAATATTATTGTTTTTAGGAAACCTATTAGGTACTTTTCAAAGCCTACGGACTTTTAATACTGGCTTAAGATTTGCAATGCATCCAAACTTCTCTCACACAAATCGCCACCTGCAGATTACCAAATAAATCCACCCCTGACTTGATCTCAATGACCATGTTATTTGTGTTCATTTCTGTTTATTAAAAATGAGGGAGTTATGTTCAAACCTTTTGCATCTAACCTTTAGATATTTTAGGTAAGCGTACTCATTTCTGAATATTTCCATTCTCTCTAACAATCCAGCTGTTTCAATTGGGAATTTCTTGATGTGTTCCCAACTGTAATACGATACTTCCCTACCTTGAATTTCTATCGAATGATGGCACAATTGCACGCACTGTTTGAGAAAAATAATTGGAGTCAGTCATGCTTGCTTTCTTAGGCAGCCTCAATTTCTAGGAATATAAGTCCTGCCCTTCATTTTTGAATCCAAAATGCTTGAAATGATTGCATAGTCTTGCATTCTACTAGGACAATTCCATCAACTGTCTTATTTCTTGTTCTGGAAGGATATTAAAAACTGGTAAATTTTTTTCTGGTTCATTTAGTCACATCTATTTTTGTTCATTTCCATTTTTTAATTCTCCATTAAAATTCTATTTTTTCTTTTAAACTTTTAAAGATTCTGCCTACTTATTTTAGTTTCCAATAAGATTATATGTTAATTGCATAATATGTATTATACATATTAAAACTATCTGATTTCTTTCTGTATTTTGAGGAATATACAAGTATATGCTTATGTTTAATTTTGTTTAATTGAAACTGCTTACCTCAGGGATTGTTCCTAAAGAGTAATTAAAGAGTATTGCATGTATACCTAGCACCTGATAAATAAATCACAAATACTAATAGAAAGCCCAAATCCCAGCCCCTATTGTTCATGGATTGTTTACCAAATGATACATTTCAGTAAATGGTATCCATTATTATCCCATTGACTCAAACTCTAGCCAAAGACGAGGCTAGGTGGGTACTTAGATAGGAGGCACAGTTACTGTATCTGAGCACATTCTGCATCTTGGACACATTTGTAAATATAGATAGGTAGGTAGATAGATAGATAGATGATAGATAGGTGTTAGCATGATAGCATGACCTGATAAAAAAGAATCAGAGGGAAGCATATGAAAGCAGGATTCCAACTAAGTATTAGAGAAGTCAAATTATAGAGGTTTTTTGGTTGGGCATTGGGGAAGTTGGTTTGTTATTGTTGATTTTAGAATCTTGCTGCCCATCCAACCACCAATAATTAAAGGCTTTGGTTTATCTCTGATCCCTCCTCTCCCCCAGCCTGGGCTTCTTCCCCTGAAGTGAAAAACCGCACTTCTTCTGCCTCTATTTTGCTTTGCCTAAAATCTCACAACTAATATGTGTCAAAACAGGGTCCACACCCAGTTCCCCTTGGCCTCCGTGTTCTCTAACTGGCTGTTAGGTCTATCACATAAAGGACCAATGTGTGGCTGGCCTGGAAAATACAGTACAAATCCCACTATTATCTCTTATCTGGAATTCCAAAATTCCAAAAAGCTCTGAAAACCACAAGTTTTTCATAAGTTTCTGATAAACACATTTGATGGTAAATCTGACCTGACCTGACATGAAGATATCCACTGTCTTTATCTATCCCACTTGGTGTAAATATTCATATATTTCACTAGAGGACTGTTAACATGTTTTCTTACTGTCTCAGACCCTTGTTGTGGGTATATTAAAATATTGTGTGGGCAGAGCAGAAATAGTAGGCCCCACACTTAGACCCTACATTTGACTTACATCTCTGCTGTTACCATCTTGAAGTCTTTAATAAGTTTTGAACAGGAGTTCTTCCATTTTTTATATTCCATAGGACCCTGCAAATCAGATTTGATCTTTAAACTACATGGGTTAGAACCACACAGGTCCACTTATATGCAAAAATTTTCAATGTATACACACACACACACCATATATATATATATATATATATACACACACACACACATATATATGAAGAAAATATATATATTTTCTCTTCCTTATGATTTTCTTAATAACGCTCTTTTCTCTAGCTTACTTTATTATAAGAATACATATGTAATATTTGTAATGGACAAAATATGTGTTAATTGTTTATATTATCGGTAAGGCTTCCAGTCAATAGTAGGCTATTAGAAGTTAAGTTTTGAGGGAGTCAAAAGTTATATGTGGAGTTTTTACTTTCTGGGGGAACTGGTGCCCCAGCCCCAACACTGTTCAAGGGTGAGCTGTATACAGGTAGTCCTGAGTATAAGCACTGGAGTACCTTTCTAAAATCTGAAAAGTCATGAATTTTTAAACACAACTGCTCTAAGGATTTGGCTAAGGGACCTGTATTACTTCGTGGCCAGTATTATTGCTATTATTACTAGCACCATGGGTTAAATGCTTCCTATATGCAAGTGACTTCTAAGCACTTAATATAAGCTAAATATAAACCCATGAGGTACATATTACTTTCTTTATTATGAAAAATGGAGTAATTAAGGTTCAGAAAATTGCCCTAAAGTTTTAAAGTTCACCCCGCTATTAAATGGCAGAGCTGGAATTCAAACTAAGGTCTGCCTGACTCTGGAACCCATGAAAGAGCATACAGCATTCATGAGGGTAGGTGCCTTGAAACTCTTAAGATGAACCATTTGAGATTGCCATTATTCATTCCTTTTGACAAAAAGAAAAAGGCAATTTCATCTGGCTCAATCTAAAAGATGTGAATGGCTGTTTGTAAAGTATAAGCTTCCTTTATTTTTCCTTTTCTTTTCTTTTCTTTTTAGTTTGAAAGAATGACCAAACTTGTTTTTCTGGTAAAGTCAATAAAGGTTGCAGTGAAGTCAGAAGAAAAAATTTATGTAGTTCAATTTAAATCTAGTCGCAGGTCTCATCCTGTCTCACCAGAGATGACATCACTGCTCCTAAAAGAAGAGGATGGTCACATGGGAGACCCTGTTTTATTGTGATCAGCTGCAAAGGATCAGCAAGGGTGACCTCATCTGCAGCAGAGGAGCTTTGACCTCTGCCCCCTTTAGGCATGTGAAGCAGAAAAAAATGCATCACAGACTGAGGAATGTAAAACAGACAAGTATCCTTCAGCCTGGTAGAGTTCACCAAACATGTGTTAAGTGCAAATGTTCAAGACTTGGACATGATGTAAAAGCAATTAACGAAAAGAACAGTAAGTAGCCCGGGAGTTGAGTGGGTCCTTTGGTGTTCCTTGGTAACCTTAGAAATACACAGTTTTCATTTTCCAATAAATAAAGATAAGAAATAAGTCTGTTTAAAAAATGGTGCTTATATGAATTTTCCATAAATGGGAGAATTGAAATTCTTATTCCATGAGAATAGCTTGGACCTAATCAAATCAAACAGGGTTACCAATGGATAGGTTAATTGACTGTTGGTTTTTTAATTATAAAAATTTAAAAATATATTACAAAATAAATTATAAAAATAATTATAAAAAGCTAAGTTTTTAAATGGTTGCTATGATAGTGAAGATGTCATAACAAGGGCCCAGGATATACACTCACACCTGTCCAGGAATATGTGGAAGGTCTGTAGGGGAGATTACCTATATTGTATGTTCTTTCCCTGTCCTGCTTACTTCCACTGAACAACTCACAGACTGAAGAGCTTCCAATGATAACAAATTTCCTTCTGTTTAAAAACTCTAATAACTAGAAATTGTCTAATAGTCCAAGATTTTCAACATGTATCCCTAGACGTAGCCCTCTGGCCACCATGATTAGAAGGTCCTAGAGTTAGTTTAAGGGGGATAAACTAGTAAGATTAAAAGAGATTGTTCTTAGGGCACCTGGGTGGCTCAGTGGGTTAAGCCTCTGCCTTCAGTTCAGGTCATGATCTCAGGGTCCTGGGATCGAGCCCCATATCGGGCTCCCTGCCCAGCAGGGAGCCTGCTTTCCCCCTCTCTCTCTGCCTCTCTTCCTAATTGTAATCCCTCCTGCTGTCAAAGAAATAAATATATTAAAAAAAAAAGAGAGAGAGAGATTGTTCTTATTTCCTGGCTAATAATTGTTAATCAATATCTTCTAAATCAGGGGCGCCTGGGTGGCTCAGTGGGTTAAGCCTCTGCTTTTGGCTTAGGTCATGATCTCAGGGTCCTGGGATCGAGCCCTACATTGTTCTCTGCTCAGCAGGGAGCCTGCTTTTTCTCTCTCTGCCTGCCTTTCTCTGCCTACTTGTGATCTCTGTCAAATAAATAAATAAATCTTAAAAAAAAAAAAAAATCTTCCCAATCAAACAGGCTGAGAGAAGCAGATTTTTTGTGTTTCACTTGCAACCAATTGGAGAGATGGAAGCCTTCCAAAAGAGTACTCCAGTGCTGAAATCTGAAGCATAAGAAATATTTCATCCAGGTAGAAAAGGCAGTTCAGTACTCTAATTTTAAACTGGATGGTTCCCCAACTTCACAAGCCAACTCCTTTATGTTTCCTGAGTGATTTATCTCTTACCCACTGCTTTGTCATTCCCTTGAGCTGAGAACCTGAGAACTCCAATTGCTTTAAAAGATGTGAAGAAAAAAGCTGATGACTTAGGCATTTAGTGTTGTCATTAGTCTCTCCATTTTTATCATTTTGTCGTACTAGCGGTAGTCTTCTTAACATTTGTCCAATATACACTATATTTCTATTTGATAAAAGACAGCTCAAAGTGAGATCTCAAATTTCAGGAAAGTACTTATAGTCCAGCAATATTTTTGGTAGGTAGAGATCAGAACTTTAGAGTTTTCCTTGGTCATCCTTCACAATTTACCACATGAGTCAGGTGGACCCTTTTAACTTACATTTTAAATTCATTCCCAAATACTTACAGAAGGAAGCATAAAGTAAGAGCATAATACTTTATTACAGAAAAATAAGTTCAAAAAGATATTGTACCTTAAAGTCTATCCCCCCTTCCCCCCTCTGTAGAATGTACTAGGTTTATAACTGGGTGAAGTGAACAGTTAAATTGTGGTTTATCCCTACAATGGAATAGCACTGTGTGTAAAAATGAAGCTACTGATACACCAACAACATGAATATACCTCAAAATACTTATGCTGAGTGAAAGAAACCAGACCAAAAAAGAAAACATTATGTATGGCTCTTCCAGTTATATAAAATGCTTAAAAAATGCAAACGAGTCTATACTGACAGAAAGCTGGTCAGTGGTCGCCTAAGGATGAGGTGGAGCCTCAGGAGGGACTAGAGGGGGGTAAGGAAACTTTTGCACACTGGATGTGTTCATTGTCTTGATTGCGGTGAAGGTTTCATAAAGGTACACATGTCAACACTTACCAAATTGAACTCTTTAAGTATGTGCAATTTATTACATGTCAATTACATCTCAATAAAGTTAAGTGTTTTTATATGAAATTGGGCATGGAAGACAAGAGATATTGTCATTTACCATAGGTCACAGGGCTAGGTCATGGAGGAACAAAGACTTGCAATCAGGTCTCTTGACACAAATGTCAGTAACAAGCAAGAAGGTGTACCTGCCAAACATCGGGCTTGCCAGTCAGAGTGGAGCCCTGAGAACGATGTCTGTGGATTAGAAACCCAGTTTTATGCAGGTCAAGTGTATTTCGATAGGAAAGGATTACTAGTTTGGGGAATTTACTGTGAGGGACCATCTTACATTTTGATCAGTTTTCGCTGCAGGGCCTCTAAAATAATAATGATGACTTTAATTCATCAGAGAAAAGTTGATATGATGATTTCATCTAGCTTTCCCTAACCAGTTAATGACTGCTTAGCAAGTTAAAGGATCAAGAAATAAACAGATACTATAATCTTGGGAAATTTGGGGGAAATCTTCATGTTGTCTTTTGTAAACAGAGAAAACTAGAAAAAACGATATACATAGAAAATTGTTCAGACTAGCATTTCTCAACTTTAGCATTATTGACATTTGGGGTTGAATAACTCTTTGTTGTGGGGGTACCCTGTGCATTATAAGATGTTTAGCAGCATTCCTGTCTTCTAGCCACTAACTGTCTGTAGGACATTTGCCCTAATTCTGACAAACAAAAATGTGTCCAGAGGTTGCCACATGCTCCTTGGGGTACAAAATCACCCCTATTGAGAACCGCTGCATCACATTTGCTGCTGCATCTGAGTCCAGAAATTATAAATAAGTCAGCAATGAATTTAGAAAAATTATTCGCTTAATATCAGAGAAGGTTGATATCCTTAAAATACAATATCCTTACGTGAAGTTTTTTGCAAATCAGGAAAGATGTGTAAATAGAGAAAGAAACATAAAATCAATAATAATTTTAAAAATTCCAAGTCAGCTTATCACTTTGTAAAGAGTTTTGAATTTAGATTACTTCCAAGCTTGGTCCTCTTCATTGGTCAGTGTATTAGGCAAACATTCTCAAGTCTTATCACCTGCAACATACAGCATCAGCCAGTGGTACTGATTGATTATTTTCCAGCTGATTATTTCCAGCCAATAAATGTCTGGTAGCATCAGATTTTCCCCTAGCCTTCAAACAATAGTAGCTATAGTCCTTAGACATTGTTAAGACCTCTTATATAAGATTACTTTAGAACAAACTAATTTAAAATATTAATACAGAAAAATCATATCACACTTGAAATGATCTTATGTTTCCACTTATCAAATGAGATTCAAATGATTCTTTCAAATGATTTAGCATGGACTAGAAAAAACCCAGAACTAAAAGAAAGGCTCAGTAATTTACCCATGCGAGTACAATGTATGAGAGTTATAATGATATTGTCTTTTTTAGTTTGTTCGTTTTTTTAACTTTAATTTTAGATTTTTCTTTGGAATAAAACAGATTTGTCACTGTTTACAAGGTCATTTCCGAGCTATAAAAATTACCCCGAAGTTTTTCCCCTGTATTACCCATATTCAGTCTTGGCTGACACAGTCAAACAGAGACCGTAAGGACAAGGACACTTTTTTCTTGAATCTTTAGTAGAAACCTTACCAGCAGACTAACTGCTCCAAGTCTATTAAATAGAGGCAGATATTCTTTTAATGCTTTATTATATACATGTGTATCAATGCAGGCCATATTAAGACATTTGGGAGCAACTAGAGAGGTGTAAATAATGAATAAACTAATTCATAATTCTCTTTTTGTAAGAAAAAAAAAAGTAGACAGAAGTTCTAATCCTAAGAAAACGAAGTACCGTAACTGTTTGGAGAAGGGCTCTAAACGTGGATTCTTCAAAGTAGCATTTGTATTCAGGGCCATTGATGAAAGATATATATGTGACAATTTCAGACCAATCCACAATGCAGAGAAAGGATTTATTTGCATGCTAATGTATGTCAAAGGATAAGTAATTCCTCCCTTTCTTCTCCTGCTAAATACTGATCACAAAGCTTGGATTCAGCGTCAAATAAATCTCTGAAAGCTGGCACTCAAAGTCACTGCTGGGGAAGAGAAAAGCTTTATGCCTCTAGCTGGGTCAGTGGACAAAGCCAAGGTTTCAGTCAAGTACAGGGCTTATATTCCAGCTGTGTAATCATCTCCCTCTGTGACCTCAGACAAATGACTCTACTTCTATATTCTTATTTCTTTGTCTATAAAAAATGACAAGGAACGTTTGTGGGGCTGGGAGAGGAGGAGAATCTCAATGTTCAAACTGAAACTATAGATCAAATTGTTATAATTAAAACCACAACATAAGCCAGTCCCACAAACTATAGTAGATGCCATAATATTATATCAGTTGTCACTAAAAATCAGCTTATAGTCCATATGGTGCTGGCACAAAGGTGATATATTCTTTAACCAGCAAAATAAATCCCATTAGAGTGTGTTACTGGCATTATTCTTTCCCTGCATTCTTTTCACTCCTTTACAAGGTAATGACCTTGTGGGAAGCATAGGGGAAGAAAATGACTGAATATACTGGATGTGGAACTCTTCCTTAAGAGTGAATAAGTTTAGTTTTAATCAAAATTTCAATTGTACTTTTAATATTATCTGTCTTCTAAGAAGATGAAGAAAGAAAATTTGGATTATGCTTTTAGTAGAATAAGAAAAAATTCGTTTCTAATTCTAGTTCTATGAATACCAAAGTGTGTGACTTTGGACAATTATAGTTGATTAACAGGAAAAGCAATACTATATATTTATTTCATATATATATATATATATATATATATATATATATATATACATGTATATATATGAGGCTTTATAATAACATTGAGAATAATCATAACTTAAAGTTAAAAAATCCTTTAGAATATTTTTCCATTTTTAATAGGCATTACAATGTTCATAGAACATTAATGAAAAGGCAAAAAGGAGGTACAAATTATATATTTATTATGATCTCAGCTTCTAAGACTAAAAAATGCCAAGACTAAGAAGGAAGTCCACCAAAATGCTAACAATAATTGTGCTATTTATTGGGGTGGAATTATAAAGGATGTTTTTCCTCTTATCTCAACTATTCTCTACATTATAATATTCTCAGATACTCATAAATTATCTTTTAATCATAAAATAACAAACTATAAAAAGAAAAAAGAAAAGTATAACTCTCGTGCAGAGAGAATACTTTAGCTTTCATCTGTAATTCTGCAGATAGTAGCAACAGTTATCCCTGGGAATGCTCAGATAATTTTACACACCACCATTTCATTTCAGTATCAAAAGATTAGAGATGTTGCATGCCTTGTGAAACTGATTTCAGGCATCACTAATTTTTCTGCTCATTGCTGGAGTCAAGTGATGCAGAGATCAGGGTTAGCATCCAGGGAATAATTGCCCTTTGGTGTAGACCAGGAAACCATCAACTCCAGTGGAAGAGATGACTCTGGGGAGCAGTGATAACCTGGGAAACAACCTTATTAATGGACCACAAAATAGCTTTCTCAATGACCAACAGTCTCGTCAGCAAATGTACCGGCAAACCTCCGTGGCTTTACTACCCAACCCTCTTCCTATAGGAAACCATGTCCTCCTCCCCCAGAGGCATCCCTATGAGAGCTGGAGCTGCCACAGGTGCACACAGGCTCCAAAAAAGCTCTCCAGGGTATTTCTGAAATGTACACAGAAAGCTCTTTCCTAGTGCAACTGTAACCCACTTCTTCACTTACTCTATATTTAAAGAGCACCAAGCATGTGCCAAATCAAGGAGACAAACATATCTCTTCATGTAAAACATGAAAGTGGAAAACAAGCAAAATTGGACTCGCTCTGGCAAGTAAAATCTTGAAGTTAGAATTTGAGGTTTGCCTCAAGGCATTATATGAAGGGGTTGCATGTTAGACTCAGGCAGATTTGGCCTTGAATCCTGACAGGGAAAATAGTAATGGTTTGATCTGGTTTATTTACAAACATTTCTGAGCTTTGACAAAGGGGAGCTAATAAGATTGATAACATTTAAAATTCCTGGCAAATCATTGTGGTTCTCAAAAATATTATTTGCCTTTGTCGTTAGTAACACAAATTTATTAAAAATTAAATAGAATAATGAGAGCATATTCTGAAAAAAAATCATCACTACTCCAAAAGCACACAGGAAAATAGAATAATCAGTATATCTGATCAGAGCAGTATATCCCTGAGGAAATTTGATGGAGAATAGCTCATTAGTCTATCAGTTATTTGTAGTAAACTGAAATCATTCTAGACTTTTTAACATTTGTTTTATCTATTTCTGACAGAAGCACTAATTTCAGCATTGAAGCACCCCAAATAAGTTACTATAAAGTAAGGTATCCTACTAGAACCAGCTCTCTCTGATCAATCCAAATTACCAGAAAAGAGCAATGTATCCCAACCTTTTGAATTTTGGTGAAAGCTAAATGTGCCAGAAATGGGCTACCAGCTCAACCAACTTGAACCATACTCATCAAGGAAACAAGAAGTGTTGCTCTGTAGCCTCCTTCATTGTTGTCTAGATAGTAGGAGATAACAAGTGTTTCTGAATCAAAACAGAAGGGATAAAGAAACATAAATTCTAGGCCCAATGTTATTGCATTTTGCTGAAGGTGAGGGCAGAGACAGGAGGGGGGAATGAGATTGGAAAAGGCTCTAGGTTCAAAGCAGAAGTACTTGTATTTATGCAATCATTTCATTTAAAGCTTGCAACATATGCATGACCTACAGGATTTAGAGTTGAGGAAATAAAAGAAGATAAGGATCTTGCCAAGGTCACTCTGCAAGAAACAGGAAGGCAGAGTTGATAACTGTTTTCTGATTTGCAGGCCAGGGTTAATTCCCACCAGTCTGACCTGCCGAACTTCTTGCCAATGGACTGAGCTCAATATTTGGTGGACTGCAAAAGAGACTTGCTTGTATTTATTACCTTATGTCCCATAGCATATGAAATGACAAAGTTGTTTGGGTTGCATCCTTAGGGTTAGTACAAACAATGGGTATTCAATAAAGTACCATGAAGAGGTATATGAAGAAATCACATTTGGGAATTATTAGTGAATCTTTTAGGTGATAAAACAAGGCATCAAGATTACCCTTTCAAGAGAAATGAGCTGAGGAAAACATGGTTTACCATGTCTGTCTTCCCTTCAACCTCAAGTGAATTATTTTACTTCTCACACGTTACGTTCATGAAACTCACAAACATTCAGATTAACTAAAATGTGCAAAGCTCACCATTTGCTTAGAGTGAAGGTGAACTCCAACTCTGTTCACAGCTTTTCATCTGCTCTTTTCAAGCTATGACAGGATCTAGGACAAGGAAATACCTGTGGAAACTTGGAAGATGCCATCTATGTGCTCCCACATACAGGGTTTCGGTAGAGGCAGGCCCAGACACTTCCTAAGCTCTACAGCCTTCTTTTCCTTAGATACAGAATTACTTGATCCCCACCTGCAGACTCTACCCCTTACTTCCAAACTAAGAGACTAATCGTGACATTTGGCAGAAAAGACACAAATAATGCCACCTTTCGATCTAGCATTCATTGTCCTATGACACTTGCTCCTAATTAGGTCATAAATTTGCATTCCAGTCTCTAACTATGTAAAGTTAGAGTAACTAGGTCTTCTTTCCCTTTGTACCCTCAGAACCTAGTATATTGATGGAATGCAAGTTTTATTTTATATTGTCTGACTCATTGACTAACTGAACTCAGCTCCTTGATGAAACCCAGTCATTGCAAGTTTGGGGACTCAATCCCTGTTCTAAGCCCCTTTGGTCACCTTCCTAATGTCTAGCTCTTGTAGGATTCAGGACTGTTCATATTACCCCTAGAAATTAACTCACAGACCTTAATTCCCGCCCTTGAGCATTCTACTTTTTGGCAATGGTACAATTTTCCCAGCTTCCTGGATCACCAAATGTTATCTGTCCCTGGCTTCACCATCACTCTGATATTCTGACTTGCCAGGACACTGCATCCAGTTGGGAAGGATCTCCTGATGGTTGCCTTAGCCTAGGCTATCACTTTGGTAAGTGTATGGTTAATACTTATTATGTTAAACTGATAAGTACAATCTCCTTTTATTTATAAAAATGAAATGAGTCCATCTTACCCAGACTCCTTTCACTTAACTATAAAACCTGTGACTATCCAAATTATGTTAGAGTAATCTGTTAAATGCAAAAAAGAGATAGGCAAAATAAATTTTATTCTCCAAGCAGTACAATTAATTAGCCTCAAAACCCCTAATTTTCGTTAAGCAGGGTGTGTGTGTGTGTGTGTGTGTGTGTGTGTGTGTGTGTGGTTTTTGTTTGAGTAAGTTGAACAACTGCCTCTAACCTCTACATTTCTTTCTAGGGTTTTTGTTTGTTTGTCTGTTTGTTTAATTTTGGTTAGTTAACACATAGTGCAATATGGGTTTCTGGAGTAGAATTCAGGGATTCATCACTTACATACAACACCCAGTGCTCATCACAAATGCTGTCATTTATACCTATCACCCATCTAGCCCATACCCCCCAACCACATCCCTCCCAGTTTGTTTTCTATCTCTATCAACCCACAGTTTGTTCTCTATCTTTAAGAGTCTCTTATGGGGGCACCTGGGTGGTTCAGTGGGTTAAGCCTCTACCTTCGGTTCAGGTCATGATCCTGGAGTCCTGGGATTGAGCCCCGCATCAGGCTTTCTGCTCAGGGAGCGAGCCTGCTTCCCCCCTTCTCTCTGCCTGCCTCTCTGCCTACTTGTGATCTCTGTCAAATAAATAAATAAATAAATAAATAAATAAATAAATA
The DNA here is from genome assembly GCF_022355385.1 of Mustela nigripes. NCBI lineage: Eukaryota > Metazoa > Chordata > Mammalia > Carnivora > Mustelidae > Mustela > Mustela nigripes. The sequence goes on from NC_081558.1 coordinate 172,545,538, forward strand.
AAAGATTCTCTTATGGTTTGTTTCCCTCTCTCTCTCCTTTTTTCTTTTCCCCTCCTATGTTCATCTGTTTTGTTTCTTAAATTCCATGTATGAGTGAGAGTATATGGTATTTGTCTTTCTCTGACTGACTTACTTTACATAACATAATACACTCTAGCTCCATCCATGTTGTTGCAAATGGCAAGATTTCTTTGTTTTTTGATAGCTGAGTAATATTCAAAGATGATAGACAGACAGACAGAGACATAGATATAGATGATATAGATATTGCCTTTTTTTATTCATTCATCAGTCGATGGACATTTGGGCTCTTTCCATAGTTAAGGCTATAGTTGATAATGCTGCTATAAACATTGGGATGCGTGTATCCCATCAAATCTGTATTTTTGTATCCTTTAGGTAAACACCTAGTAGGAGTATTCTATTTTTAACTTTTTGAGGATCCTTAGGGCAGTTCTATTTTTAGCTTTTTGAGGAACCTCCATACTGTTCTCCAGAGTGCCTGCACCAGTTTGCATTCCCACCAACAATGCAAGAAGGCTCCCCTTTATCCACATCTTCACCAATACCTGTTTTCTTTTATTGTTAATTTTAGCCATTCTGACAGGTGTGAGGTGGTATCTCATTGTGGTTTTTTATTTGTATTTCCCTGATGATGAGTGATGTTGAGTATCTTTTCATGTGTCTCTTAGCCATATGAATGTTTTCTTTTGGAAACTGTCTATTCATGTTTTCTGCCCATTTCTTAACTGATTATTTGCTTTTTGAGGGTGTTGAGTTTCATAAGTTCTTTATAGATTTTGGATACCAACCATTTATCAGCTACAGCAATTGTAAATATCTTCTTCCATTCTATAGGCTCCTTTTTAGTTTCATTGATTGTTTCCTTCCCTGTGCACAGATTTTTATTTTGATGAATTTCCTAAATAGTTCATTTGTGCTTTTGTTTCCCTTGCCTTGGCCATGTGTCTAGGAAGAAGTTGCTGCAGCCAGTGTCGAAGAAGTTGCTGCCTGTGTTCTCCTCTAGGATTTTGGTGGATTCCTGTCTCACATTTAGCTATTTCATGCGTTTTGAATTTATTTTTTTGTGCAATGTAAGCAAGTGGTTTAGTTTCATTCTTCTGCACATTGCTGTCTAGTTTTCCCAAAACCATTTTTTGAAGAGACTGTCTTTTTTTCCACTGGGTAATTTTTCCTGCTTTGTTGAAAATTAGTTGACCATGTAGTTTTGGGTCCATTTCTGGGTTCTCGTTCTATTCCATTGATCTATGTGTCTGTTTTTGTGCCAATACCATACTGTCTTTATGACTGAAGCTTTGTAATATAGCTTGAAATCTGTAATTGTGATGCCATCAGTATTTTCTTTTTGAAGATTGCTTCAGCTAATTGCGTCTTTTATAGTTCTGTAGAAATTTTAGGAATATTTATTCTAGCTCTGTGAAAAATGCAGTTGGTATTTTGATAGGGGTTGCGTTAAATGTATAGATTGCTTTAGGTCATATAGACACTTTAACAATGTTTGTTCTTCCAATCCATGAGCATGAATGCATTTCCATTTATTTTGTGTCCTCTTCAATTTCTTTCATAGGTGTTCTATAGTTTTCAGAAGTCAAATCTTTTACCCCTTGAGTTAGATTTATTCCTAGGTATCCTACTATTTTTGTTGCAATTGCAAATAGGATGAATTCCTTGATTTCTTTTTCTTTTGCTTCATTATTGGTGTATAAAAATGCAATAGATTTCTGTACATTGATTTTATATCTTGCAATTTTACTGAACTCATGCATTAGTTCAAGCTATTTTTTTAGTACAGTCTTTTGGGTTTTCTACCTAGGGCATAATGTTGTTTGCAAATAGTAAAAGTCTACCTTCTTCCTTGCCAATTTTGGATGTCTTTTATTTCTTTTTGTTGTCTGATTGCTGAAGCTAAGACTTCTAGTACTATGTTAAATAGTAATGGTAAGAGTAGACATTCTTGTCATACTCCTGACCATAGAGGGAAACCCCTCAGTTTTTTCCCACTGAGGGTGATATGAGCTGTGGGTCTTCAGTATATGGCCTTTATGATGTTGAGATATGGTTCGTGTAACCCTATTTTGTTGAGAGTTTTTATCAAAAATGGATGCTATATTTAGTCAAATGCTTTTTGTGCATCTATTGACAGGATTATATGGTTCTTATCCTTTCTTTTATTAATGTGGTATATCACATTGATTGATTTGCAAATATCAAAACATCCCAGCAGTCCCGGAATAAATCCCAGTTGATCATGGTGAATAACTGTTTTAATGTGCTGCTAAATTTGATTTGCTTGTATTTTTTTCTTTTTTAATTTAAATTTATTTTTAATATATGTTTTTCAGTGTTCCAAGATTCTTATTTATGCACCACATTCAGTTCTCCATGTAATATGTGCCCTCCTTAAAACCCACCACCAGGCTTACCCAACCCCCCACCCCCTCTCCTCCAAAACCCTCAGTTTGTTTCTCAGAGTCCACAGTCTCTCATGGTTTGTCTCCCCTCTGACTTCCCCCAACTCACTTCTCCTGTCCTTCTCCCAATGTCCTCCATGTTATTCCTTATGCTCCACAAGTAAGTGAAACTATATGATAATTGACTCTCTCTGCCTGACTTATTTCACTGAGCATAATCTCCTCGAGTCCTGTCCATGTTGATACAAAAGTTGGGTATTCATCCTTTCTGATGGAGGCATAATACTCCATGGTATATATGAACCATATATTCTTTATCCATTCGTCTGTTGAAGGGCATCCTGGCTCTTTTCACAGTGTGGCGACTGTGGCCATTGCTCCTATGAACATTGGGGAACAGATGGTCCTGCTTTTCACTACATCTATATCTTTGTAGTGCAATTTCAGGGTTATAGGATAGTTCTATTTTTTAATTTCTTAAGGAATCTCCACACTGTTTTCCAAAGTGGCTGCACCAACTTACATTCCCACCAACAGTGTAAGAGGGTTCCCTTTTCTCCATATCCTCTCCAACACTTGTTGTTTGCTGTCTTGTTGATTTTGGCCATTCTGACTGATGTAAAGTGGTATCTCAATGTGATTTTGATTTGAATCTCCCTGATGGCTAATGATGATGAACATTTTTTCATGTGTCAGTTAGCCATTTGTATGTCTTCTTTGGAGAATGTCTGTTCATGTCTTCTGCCCATTTTTTGATGTGATTATCTGTTTTGTGTGTGTTGAGTTTGAGGAGTTCTTTATAGATATCAGCCCTTTCTCTGTAAGTGTCATTTGTGAATATCTTCTCCCATCCATGGGTTGGCTCTTGTTTTGTTGACTGTTTCTTTTGCTGTGCAGAACCTTTGATCTTGATGAAGTCCCAAAAGTTATTTTTCGCTTTTGTTTCCCTTGCCTTTGGAGACATGTCTCAAAAGAAGTCGCTGTGGCTGATGTGGAAGAGGTTACTGACTATGTTCTCTAGGATTTTGATAGATTCCTGCCTCACGTAGAGGTCTTTTATCCATTTTGAGTTTATCTTTGTGTATGGTGTAAGAGAATGGCCAAGTTTCACTCTTCTATACACAGCTGTCCAGTTTTCCCAGAACTATTTATTGATGAGACTGTCTTTTTTCCACTATATATTTTTTCCTGCCTTGTTGAAGATTGGTTGACCATAGAGTTGTGGGTCCATATCTGGACTCTCTACTCTGTTCCACTGGTCTATGTGTCTGTTTTTGTGCCAGTACCATGCTGTCTTGGTGATCACAGTTTGATTTGCTTGTATTTTATTGAGATTTTTGCACCCATGTTCATCAGGGATATGGGTCTGTAATTCTACTTTTTAGTGGAGTCTTTGGTTTTGTAATCAAGGTAATGCTGGCTTTATAGAATGACTTTGGAAGTTTGCCTTTCATTTCTATATTTTGGAACTGTTTGAGAAGAATGGGTATTAACTCTTTTTTAAATGTCTGCTAAAATTCCCCTGGACTTTTGTTTTTGTTGGGAGATTTTTGATTGCTGATTCAATTTCCTTGTTGGTTATATATCTTTTCAAATTTTCTATTTCTTTCTGTTTCAGTTTTGGTAGTTTGTAAGTTTCTAGGAATTTTCCCATTTCTTCCAGATAGCTCAGTTTGTTGGCATAAATTTTTCATCTATAAATGAAAAATTTATAAATTTTTCATAAATATTTCATTTTTCATTTTCTTTTGTAATTGTTTATATTTCTGTGGTATTTGTTGTGATTTCTCCTCTATCATTCATAACTTTCTCTTTTTGGGTCCTTTCTCTTTTCTTTTTGATAAGGCTGCTTAGCAGTTTTTCAATTTTATTAATTCTTTTTTTTTTAATAAGTTTTTATTTTTCATAAACATATATTTTTATCCCCAGAGGTACAGGTCTGTGAATCACCAGGTTTACACACTTCACAGCACTCACCAAAGCACATACCCTCCCCAATGTCCATAATCTCACGCCCTTCTCCCAAACCCCCTCCCCCCGGCAACCCTCAGTTTGTTTTGTGAGATTAAGAGTCACTTATGGTTTGTCTCCCTCCCAATACCAGCTTGTTTCATTGATTCTTCTCCTACCTCCTTAAGCCCCCATGTTGCATCACCACTTCCTCATATCAGGGAGATCATATGATAGTTGTCTTTCTCTGCTTGACGTATTTCGCTAAGCATGACACGCTCTAGTTCCATCCATGTTGTCGCAAATGGCAAGATTTCATTACTTTTGATGGCTGCATAGTATTCCATTGTGTATATATACCACATCTTCTTGATCCATTCATCTGTTGATGGACATCTAGGTTCTTTCCATAGTTTGGCTATTGTGGACATTGCTGCTATAAACATTCGGGTGCATGTGCCCCTTTGGATCACTACATTTGTATCTTTAGGGTAAATACCCAATAGTGCAATTGCTGGGTCATAGGGCAGTTCTATTTTCAACATTTTGAGGAACCTCCATGCTGTTTTCCAGAGTGGCTGCACCAGCTTGCATTCCCACCAACAGTGTAGGAGGGTTCCCCTTTCTCCGCATCCTCGCCAGCATCTGTCATTTCCTGACTTGTTGATTTTAGCCATTCTGACTGGTGTGAGGTGATATCTCATTGTGGTTTTGATTTGTATTTCCCTGATGCCGAGTGATATGGAGCACTTTTTCATGTGTCTGTTGGCCATCTGGATGTCTTCTTTGCAGAAATGTCTGTTCATGTCCTCTGCCCATTTCTTGATTGGATTATTTGTTCTTTGGGTGTTGAGTTTGCTAAGTTCTTTATAGATTCTGGACACTAGTCCTTTATCTGATATGTCGTTTGCAAATATCTTCTCCCATTCTGTCAGTTGTCTTTTGATTTTGTTAACTGTTTCCTTTGCTGTGCAAAAGCTTTTGATCTTGATGAAATCCCAATAGTTCATTTTTGCCCTTCCTTCCCTTGCCTTTGGCATTGTTCCTAGGAAGATGTTGCTGCGGCTGAGGTCGAAGAGGTTGCTGCCTGTGTTCTCCTCAAGGATTTTGGATTCCTTTTGCACATTGAGGTCCTTCATTCATTTTGAGTCTATTTTTGTGTGTGGTGTAAGGAAATGGTCCAATTTCATTTTTCTGCATGTGGCTGTCCAATTTTCCCAGCACCATTTATTGAAGAGGCTGTCTTTTTTCCATTGGACATTCTTTCCTGCTTTGTCGAAGATTAGGTGACCATAGAGTTGAGGGTCTATTTCTGGGCTCTCTATTCTGTTCCATTGATCTATGTGTCTGTTTTTGTGCCAGTACCATGCTGTCTTGATGATGACAGCTTTGTAATAGAGCTTGAAGTCCGGAATTGTGATGCCACCAACGTTGGCTTTCTTTTTCAATATCCCTTTGGCTATTCGAGGTCTTTTCTGGTTCCATATAAATTTTAGAATTATTTGTTCCATTTCTTTGAAAAAGATGGATGGTACTTTGATAGGAATTGCATTAAATGTGTAGATTGCTTTAGGTAGCATAGACATTTTCACAATGTTTATTCTTCCAATCCAGGAGCATGGAACATTTTTCCATTTCTTTGTGTCTTCCTCAATTTCTATCATGAGTACTTTATAGTTTTCTGAGTATAGATTCTGTGCCTCTTTGGTTAGGTTTATTCCTAGGTATCTTATGGTTTTGGATGCAATTGTAAATGGGATTGACTCCTTAATTTCTCTTTCTTCTATCTTGCTGTTGGTGTAGAGAAATGCAACTGATTTCTGTGCATTGATTTTATATCCTGACACTTTACTGAATTCCTGTATAAGTTCTAGCAGTTTGGGAGTGGAGTCTTTTGGGTTTTCCACATATAGTATCATATCATCTGCAAAGAGTGATAATTTGACTTCTTTGCCGATTTGGATGCCTTTAATTTCCTTTTGTTGTCTGATTGCTGAGGCTAGGACCTCTAGTACTATGTTGAATAGCAGTGGTGATAATGGACATCCCTGCCGTGTTCCTGACCTTAGCGGAAAAGCTTTCAGTTTTTCTCCATTGAGAATGATATTTGCGGTGGGTTTTTCATAGATGGCTTTGATGATATTGAGGTATGTGCCCTCTATCCCTACACTTTGAAGAGTTTTGATCAGGAAGGGATGCTGTACTTTGTCAAATGCTTTTTCAGCATCTATTGAGAGTATCATATGGTTCTTGTTCTTTTATTGATGTGTTGTATCACATTGACTGATTTGCGGATGTTGAACCAACCTTGCAGCCCTGGAATAAATCCCACGTGGTTGTGGTGAATAATCCTTTTAATGTACTGTTGAATCCTATTGGCTAGTATTTTGTTGAGTATTTTCGCATTTGTGTTCATCAAGGATATTGGTCTATAGCTCTCTTTTTTGATGGGATCCTTGTCTGGTTTTGGGATCAAGGTGATGCTGGCCTCATAAAATGAGTTTGGAAGTTTTCCTTCCATTTCTATTTTTTGGAACAGTTTCAGGAGAATAGGAATTAGTTCTTCTTTAAATGTTTGGTAGAATTCCCCCGGGAAGCCGTCTGGCCCTGGGCTTTTGTTTGTTTGGAGATTTTTAATGACTGTTTCTATCTCCTTACTGGTTATGGGTCTGTTCAGGCTTTCTATTTCTTCCTGGTTCAGTTGTGGTAGTTTATATGTTTCTAGGAATGCATCCATTTCTTCCAGATTGTCAAATTTGTTGGCGTAGAGTTGCTCATAGTATGTTCTTATAATAGTTTGTATTTCTTTGGTGTTAGTTGTGATCTCTCCTCTTTCGTTCATGATTTTATTTATTTGGGTCCTTTCTCTTTTCTTTTTGATAAGTCGGGCCAGGGGTTTATCAATTTTATTAATTCTTTCAAAGAACCAGCTCCTAGTTTCGTTGATTTGTTCTATTGTTTTTTTGGTTTCTATTTCATTGATTTCTGCTCTGATCTTTAGGATTTCTCTTCTCCTGCTGGGCTTAGGGTTTCTTTCTTGTTCTTTCTCCAGCTCCTTTAAATTTAGGGTTAGGTTGTGTACCTGAGACCTTTCTTGTTTCTTGAGAAAGGCTTGTACCGCTATATATTTTCCTCTCAGGACTGCCTTTGTTGTGTCCCACAGATTTTGAACCGTTGTATTTTCATTATCATTTGTTTCCATGATTTTTTTCAATTCTTCTTTAATTTCCCGGTTGACCCATTCATTCTTTAGAAGGATGCTGTTTAGTCTCCATGTATTTGGGTTATTTCCAAACTTCCTTTTGTGGTTGAGTTCTACTTTAGAGCAGTGTGGTCTGAAAATATGCAGGGAATGATCCCAATCTTTTGATACCGGTTGAGTCCTGATTTAGGACCGAGGATGTGATCTATTCTGGAGAATGTTCCATGTGCACTAGAGAAGAACGTGTATTCTGTTGCTTTGGGATGAAATGTTCTGAGTATATCTGTGATGTCCAACTGGTCCAGTGTGTCATTTAAGGCCTTTATTTCCTTGCTGA
>NC_081558.1:172558458-172559896 GCF_022355385.1 Mustela nigripes
ATTTTGTTGGATGATCTGTCCATTTCAGTGAGGGGAGTGTTAAAGTCCCCTACTATTATTGTATTATTGTTGATGTGTTTCTTTGATTTTGTTATTAATTGGTTTATGTAGTTGCCTGCTCCCATGTTGGGGGCATAGATATTTAAAATTGTTAAATCTTCTTGTTGGACAGACCCTTTGAGTATGATGTAGTGTCCTTCCTCAAATCTTTTTATAGTCTTGGCTTAAAATCTAATCGATCTGATATAAGGATTGCCACTCCTGCTTTCTTCTGATGTCCATTAGCATGGTAAATTCTTTTCCACCCCCTCACTTTAAATCTGGAGGTGTCTTCGGGCATAAAATGAGTTTCTTGGAGGCAACATATAGATGGGTTTTGTTTTTCTATCCATTCTGATACCCTGTGTCTTTTGACAGGGGCATTTAACCCATTAACATTCAGGGTAACTATTGAGAGATATGAATTTAGGGCCATTGTATTGCCTGTAAGGTGACTGTTACTGTATATGGTCTTTGTTCCTTTCTGATCTACCACTTGTAGGCTCTCTCTTTGCTTAGAGGACCCCTTTCAATATTTCCTGTAGAGCTGGTTTGGTGTTTGCAAATTCTTTCAGTTTTTGTTTGTCCTGGAAGCTTTTAATCTCTCCTTCTATTTTTAATGATAGCCTAGCTGGATATAGTATTCTTGGCTGCATGTTTTTCTCGTTTAGTGCTCTGAAAATATCATGCCAGCTCTTTCTGGCCTGCCAGGTCTCTGTGGATAAGTCAGCTGCCAATCTAATATTTTTACCATTGTATGTTACAGACTTCTTTTCCTGGGCTGCTTTCAGGATTTTCTCTTTGTCACTGAGACTTGTAAATTTTACTATTAGGTGACGGGCTGTGGGCCTATTCTTATTGATTTTCAGGGGCGTTCTCTGAACCTCCTGAATTTTGATGCTCATTCCCTTTGCCATATTGGGGAAATTCTCCCCAATAATTCTCTCCAGTATACCTTCTGCTCCCCTCTCTCTTTCTTCTTCTTCTGGAATCCCAATTATTCTAATGTTGTTTCATCTTATGGTGTCACTTATCTCTTGAATTCTCTCCTCGTGGTCCAGTAGCTGTTTGTCCCTCTTTTGCTCAGCTTCTTTATTCTCTGTCATTTGGTCTTCTATATCTCTAATTCTTTCTTCTGCCTCATTTATCCTAGCAGTGAGAGCCTCCATTTTTGATTGCACCTCATTAATAGCTTTTTTGATTTCAACTTGGTTAGATTTTAGTTCTTTTATTTCTCCCGAAAGGGCTTTTATATCTCTCGAGAGGGTTTCTCTAATATCTTCCATGCCTTTTTCGAGCCCGGCTAGAACCTTGAGAATTGTCATTCTGAACTCTAGATCTGACATATTACCAATGTCTGTATTGATTAGGTCCCTAGCCTTCGGTACTGCCTCTTGTT
>NC_081558.1:172559996-172701744 GCF_022355385.1 Mustela nigripes
AAAATATTAAAAAGAAAAAATATATGTATTAGATAAACTATTAAAAAATCGTTAAAAAAGAAAAAGGTAACAGTTAAAAAAAAATTTACCCGTAGGCTAGAAAAAAAAAAATGAAAAAGAAAAAAATTAAATTAACCGGAAGACTAAAAAAAATCACAGGGAAAAAGCCATGAGTTCCGTGCTTTGCTTTCTCCTCCTCTAGAATTCTGCTGCTCTCCTTGGTATTGAAACCGCACTCTTTGGTAGGTGAACTTGGTCTCGGCTGGATTTCTTGTTGATCTTCTGGGGGAGGGGCCTGTTGTAGTGATTCTCAAGTGTCTTTGCCCCAGGCGGAATTGCACCGACCTTACCCGGGGCCGGGGTGAGTAATCCGCTTGGGTTTGCTTTCAGGAGCTTTTGTTCCCTGAGCGCTTTCCATAGAGTTCCGGTTGACGGGAATACAAATGGCAGCCTCCTGGTCTGCGGCCTGGAGGAGCCGAGAGCCCAGGGCCGCACTCCTCAGTGGGCGCTCAGAAAACCGCGCCCAGTTACTCCCGTCTGCCTGACGTCCGGCCGCGCTCCGAGCTCACCGAGCCTGCGACCGGTTCGAGGTCACCCCGAGCTGCGAGCTTACTGTTGGCTCTGTCTCTGTAGCCAGCTTTCCTGTTCCAATACCCGCAAGCTCTGCGACACTCAGACACCCCCGATCCTTCTGTGACCCTGCGGGACCTGAGGCCACGCTGACCCCGCGTGGGCTTCGCCCCGGGTAGCCTCTGGAGCGATGTCCCTCAGCGGAACAGACTTTTAAAAGTTCTGATTTTGTGCGCGGTTGCTCCGCCGCTTGCCAGGAGCCGGCCCCTCCCCCTGGGGTCTATCTTCCCGTCGCTTTGGATTCACTTCTCCGCCGGTCCTACCTTTCAGAAAGTGGTTGTTTTTCTGTTTCCAGAATTGCTGTTTTCTTCTCTTCGATCTGCCGATGGGTTTGCAGGTGTTTGCAATCTTTAGATAAGCTATCTAGCTGATCTCCGGCTAGCTGAAGTAGTCTCAGCCTGCTACTTCTCCGCCATCTTGACTCCTCCCCCCGAGAATGAATTTTAGGGAGTAAGCCCATGAGAAGTCTTATGCCTTTGAATATTTATCTGAACAGATGAGCACAGAGTTAAATATTTTACTGCCTTTCTGAAAATGTGGAGAAGCTGCTTTTCTAATGTCAGATGAGCAAGGTTTCAATTTTATTAATTCTTTTGAAGAACTAGTTCTTAGTTTTGTTAATCTGTTCTATTGAGGGTTTTTGTTTCCATATTATTTATATTTTCTCTAGTCTTTATTATTTCCCTTTTTCTCTTGGCTTTAGTCTTTGTTATTCCTTTTATAGCTCCTTTAGATGTAAGGTTAGGTTGTGTATTTGAGAATTTTCTTGCTTCCTGAGGTAGGCCTGTATTGCCATATGTTTTTCTTTGGCATATGGCACTGCCTCTGCTGCATCTCAAAAGTTTTAGACTGCTGTGTTTTATTTTTCATTTTTTTCCAGGTATTGTTTTTTATTTCTTCTTTAGTTTCCTGGTTAACCCACTCACTGTTTTGTAAGATGTTCTTTAACCTCAGTGAGGCTTTCCAATTTTTTTCTTATGGTTGACTTCAAGATTCATAGTGTTGTGGTCTGAAAACATGCATGGTATAGTCTCAATGTTTTTCTACTTGTTGAGAGCTGATTTCTGAATCAGTATGTGATCTATTCTGGAGAATGTTCCATGTGCACTTGATTCTTTCTGGTTTAGACAATATGTCAGTCATCACATTATTACTTCTTCTTCAAAATTTTAATCTTAACCTCTTGCTTCATTTTATTTCCCATAGAGTCAAACAATCTAAAGAGCAAAAGCAAGTCACCATTAAGGGAGTTTCTTTAATTTACCAATGGCTCAATTCATCAAGAAATCTGTAAACTCAAGTGTTTTGCCACTAGGAACTCACCTCTAAGACAGCATCCCAGTAAAAAAGAAACCTATGCCAGCTCAATGCCTACAAAAAGTAAGGCAAAAACTTAGAAAAATCCCCTAGACCTGAGAAAATCAGAGAAATTTGTTGCCTTTGTAAAAGAATGGACATCATTGTCATCAGTTTTTCAAAATTCTTTCTGAATCACTGAATTATGAGCTGTTTTAAGAGCATTTTTACTTGCTAAGAAGAAGATGACTCATGGTTTCAATGACAAGTTGGTGCCAAGATGAAGCAAGGCAATGCTTCTATTTTATCTACTTGAATGCTTTAAACCTTAAACCAGTCATTTGGAAAAACTGCTTAATATTTCTCAAAGGTCCACATTAGCACAGGAAACATGAGTTCATGTTTGTCCATTTAATCCCACAACATCACACCAGCAGTGGCCAAGTAGAGAATTCCTGACAGGAAAGGGTAATGTTAGTTTCATAACATGTATTGTTATAAAGATGAAACAGACAAGTGAAAATATTTTTTGTTAACATTTCTTTATCATGTGGGAAAATGTAAGAGACTAAATTTGATTTTTAAGAAATAAAAGACCAGGGATGCCTGGGTGGCTCAGTTGGTTAAGCAGCTGCCTTTGGCTCAGGTCAGGATCCCAGCATCCTGGGATCGAGTCCCACATCGGGCTCCTTGCTCGGCGGGGAGCCTCCTTCTCCCTCTGCCTCTGCCTGTGCTCATTCTCTCTGACAAATAAATAAATAAAATCTTTAAAAAAAAATAAGAAAAGATCATTATATCAATTTTCTCCTTTAACTTCAAAATCTAACTGGGCCACAAAATGTTAGACTGGAAAATTTTAGTTACATCAGCCTTTGCTATTATCTTGATATAAATAATTTCCAGGGGAACTAAACTGTTGAGTTTGTATGCAATTACGGTAAAACATGATGATTAGATTTAAATTTATGTCCATGCCGATTAATGTAGGAAGTCATAAGAGCAAAGAGAGGGATGGAGAAAAAGAAAGGATAGGGAAGGAAAGGAAAGGAAAGGAAAAGAGAAAAGAAAAAAAAAGAAAAGAAAAAGGTGGATGTAGTACAATAGTCATTTGATTGCTTCTAATTGCCATAATGCTTCCTCCTGGGGCAGATTAGGCCTTTTTCTCAGGGATAGAGAGAAGCACTCTTTTGCCCTTTTCCTGTGAATGCAAAGCATCTGTCACTGGGCCAGGTTGAGCGAATATTCTGAAGCACCTAATTGTGGCTGCCCATGATCCACCTAGCTTAAGAACTGAACAACCACAATCAATAATGCTTAGTACAGATTTTCTAGTAGTATCATATCAGTATATATTTTTAAATACCTTCATAATAGTCATTCAGACAGAGTAGCAAAATTTTAAAATTCACCTACTAATTGGTTCTTGACCTTTACCTTTGAAAATCAAATTAATGTGTGCACTGGCTTCCTGTATGGAATCATGGGGACCAGGGGCAACTCTCTAACAAATACAGGATAGTCCCTCTCCAAAGAAAACTCTTTGAAGGGCTGAAAAATGACACAACTATCTTTCAACTTTTACAGGAACAGGAAATAACCTAGTACCTTGTTGGTTCTCTTAAGACAAAGGCCAAAGATAAAGTTAGGGACTTGCCTTTTCTGTATCTCACCCTTTTCCTCATTGTACCAAAAAAAAAAGAAAAAAACCTATTAGAACTGGGAGAAATAGTTAAAACAAGATCAGAGATGATTAAAAAACTGGATTTACTTAAAAGAATGGACTTGTAAGAAAATAAAGAACTAGTTTAAATGAATATGGAATAATATGTATTAAAAGGCAGAGTATAAATGGGAAAGAGAGAAAATAACATCATGCATAGAGAAATATAACAAAAAAGATAAGATTTATTAATAATTATAGTTCATGCTAAATGCTATATACACACTACAGCTTTTAATCCTCACAATAACCTGGAAAGGTAAGTATTATTATTGGCTCCCTTTTAAAATGGGAAGACAAAGACATACAGAGGTAAAGTATAATTTACCCACACAGCTGGAGTTAGTGTAGCTGGAATTCAAATCCAGGCTTTCTGAATGCAGAGTCCACACTTTTAATCACAACACCATATTGCCTCTCAGACTCTCGTTTTTTTTTTTTTTTTTAACTTGCAAGCTGTGTGACACTATCCATCTGTATCAGTTTTCTTCATAAAATGCACAGTAATACATTCTGTGTGTTTGTTTATGAGCTTGGAGAGGATAGGGCACCATTCTGAAAAGGCAGTATGACTAACTGCTGTCAGAATAGAACAGAAGTCAGACTCAGGGTCCAGTTCCCAGCCCTGGTCTGCTCCTGGTTCTCTGTGTGACCTTTGAAAGGTTATGTAACCTCTCTGTGCCCTATTTTCCTCTGTGGTTAAATGAAGATGTCAATAATTCTCACAGCATGGGTTTGTTAGGATTAAGGAAGTTGTTACTGGTAAAGTGGTTTAAATAAGGGCTTGCACAAGTACAAAATGTTTGGTTAAATAATTTTTAAAATATGGATAAGTTAAAGCAAATAAGTGTTTAAACTTCAGGGTTAATTGCTTAGTTATTGCTTATCAATATTGACTCTCTATATAGTCTGGATTTGCCCTCTATTAATTTTTTTTTACCAGAAATTTGATCTAAAAAACTAACTTCATTTTTAAACTTCTATAAAGATTTGAAATACAAATCCTCTCAACACTTTCTTGTGTGTTGTCTTTCTTCTAGGGCTGGTTCTGTGATAGTTTTCAGCACCCGCAGGCCTCCCTCACCATCCTACAGCTAAAAATCCCGGGAAAAAAAGTTTCTTATTACTGATATGTACACCTGAGTCCCAGAATTGGGTCCCATTGACCTGAGTTGGATCACATGCTAATCCTGAAACCAACCACTGGCACCAAGGGATACAATGTGTTGATTGGTCGGGCCAAATCACTCAAGGAGAGCTGAGTGAAACGTAGAGTCAGCCTCACCCATAGCACAGAAACTACAAATGGGAAAAAAATTAAATCTTAAAGAAAAGGAAGGTGATATTATAAGAAGAAGGAGTAACCAATGCTAGAGGGACAAGACAATACATTTATACTATCGTGACCAACATTTTGTGCACAAAAACAATTGCAATGGGAAATAGAAAACTGTGTATTTTGAAAAAATAATGACAGACTCTAGGCCAAGGTTAAAAAGTTCTAATGATTTTGTTCATATGGAATTCTCCCCCACTGAAAGGAAAGATGCTTTTCATAAACAGAAAATTGTTTTTATATATTTTTTTATTTTTGTTCATCATTTGCTAATCTTATTTGGAAACTACATGAACCTTGCTCCTTTTAGTTATCACATAGAGACAAATGAAAGACAAACTCAAGAAAAAAAGAGAACGATTGACTGAATTGTGGAGAGCTCAGTAAAACCACGGTTTTGGTTTTGGTTTTTTAATTTTTCCATGATGACTCCTGGAAAAGAACCACTGGGATTTTATTCCTTTTGAATCCTTCCTTCCCCAGAGTGAGATCATACCTCATTCTGTCCTCACGCATTTTCCTTACATTAATGCCCCCTTTTTCCACTTAAAGGACAACATTAAATGCTTCTAGAAAAACTAGAGTTAGAATGAAGACAAAGAAATTTTATCGTCAGCATTCTCATAGGAGAAATGTTGCTATTTTGTTATCTTTTTGAAATCGAAAGGAACAGTAATAAAAAGCCAGTTTTAGTTTCATTTCAGGAAATCTTAGCATAGTTAAGCAGAAGCACAAGATAAAAGTGGTATTTGGAAACTCTATTCTGTAATGTGGCTAATGTGGTCATACTATCTTATCTAGAAATTTTCTGTATTCCTCTAAAGTGTCAACCATCACATTTAAAAAATTTTTATCTTCTACAGTTGTTTACTTCATCCTTTTCCTAAGTTGCTGGAATGATATTTCTAGAGACTTACTTTAGATAAAATTTGGCATTGACCTTATTTCAAAAATGTAGGCCTTTTACAAGCTGTGGTAAATTCTTCACAGCACAAAACTGACATGACAGATTAGCTTTGTGCAATGATAACTTTGGAGCCCATGAAGTGTACTAAATACTAATCTGCTCATATTTCCCTAGCGCCCTACTGAGTCTCCCTAATGAGTGTGCATTCCCATGTGCACACTCTGTAGGTAGTCCTTCCTCTGACCTTCTCCACATCTTATGCTCAAGTGAGGTGTAAGAATTGTTGAGCTCAGAGATGTCAGTCCCCTGGCTCTGACATGTCGTGTGTGCTATCTCCCCTACCACATACCTCTCCACAGACAGGGCATAACAAATATGCTGGTACATTTCTATGAGTAGAGAAAAAAAAAAAAAACTCCTATTCAAATCCCCCAGTTTTCATGTAATTTTGTGGGTGATGTAACCAAATCCAACCTTTAATTCCGGATATATATATATATCCACTGTCCCTCTTTTTTTTAAAGGGCATAATGGTTTAGCAACTTGCTCAGTCATTTTGTCCCTCTGATGTGTCTGGAACCTCTGTCTCATAATTTTCAGGAAATGTCTCATCTAGTTAATCACCCTGACTTTCTGGGGAAATGAAAGAATCGGAATAGAAAAGATGTTTTTTGTGATTCATCAGCGTGTAATTTAGAGAAGGATAAATTGCTAGACTAATTGTTAATTGTGGGTAAAAAATCCTGCCTTGCCTCTGCCTATTTCTTATGCAGGAACTGAAGTCCTCAGGTCAGTAAGAAGCTCTTTAGAAGAAATATAGGAACTAATGGTGACTTTTGGAAAAATCTTTTACCATGATTTCAAAATAACATTCTTACTTGAGACAGAGAGCTAAAGTATGAACAGTCTTTCTACTATACTCATTTTTTAAAAGATTTTATTATTTGAGAGACAGTGTACATGAGAGAGTGCAAGTGGGCGTGGGGTGCAGAAGGAGAGGGAGAAGCAGAAGCCCTGCTGAGTGGGGCTGGATCCCAAGACTCTGGGATCATAACTGAGCCTAAGCAGATGCTTAACCAAATGAACCACCCAGATGCCCCAAATATACTCATTTTTTAAAAAGAAGCATGAATGGAGGTTTGCTTGTTTAGCACCAGCCAATCAACAACCTTCAGGCTGCTCTCAGAAAAACAATGTCTTTGAGTGTGCCAATAGATATTGTGACAAGCTTGGGTGTCTGGGTGGCTCAGTGGGTTAAGCCTCTGCCTTTGGCTCAGGTCATGATCTTAGGGTCCTGGGATCGAGCCCCGCATTGGGCTCTCTGCTTGGCAGGGAGTCTGCTCCCCCCCACCCCCGCCTGCCTATCTGCCTACTTGTGATCTCTCTCTGTAAAAAAAAAAAAAAAAATTTTAAAAAAAAAAAAAAAAAAGCTTGAAGCAAAGACAACTTTAAAAAAATGGGAGAGGATGAAAGCTGTGGGGAGCAGAGGGAAATGAGAAAGGAAAGGAAACAGAAGAGAAAGGAAAAATAGGAAAATGGGAAGCAAGAAAAGGGAGAGGAGGGCGCCTGGGTGGCTCAGTGGGTTAAGCCGCTGCCTTCGACTCAGGTCATGATCTCAGGGTCCTGGGATCGAGCCCCGCATCGGGCTCTCTGCTCAGCAGGGAGCCTGCTTCCTCCTCTCTCTCTGCCTGCCGCTCTGCCTGCTTGTGATTGCTCTCTGTCAAATAAATAAATAAAATCTTAAAAAAAAAAAAAAGAAAAGGGAGAGGATAAAACAATATAAATGTGGCCTACATAACAGTGTCCTTGACAGTTTAAACAAGCATCTGTTCACGGAGGGAGGGAGTACCATACCCAGATGCACAGGAAATGTGACAGTTCTCAGACCTCTTTATCCATGAGGAGAGAATTTTTCAGTTTAGACTAAGTCCAGAGGTTTGTTTCTGTAGCCCAGATCTATTATAAATTCTTTCCACTGTCACAATATAATTCACAACAAAAACAGACTCATACCTACTTAGCTTCCTTCCTGAATAGTATGGAATAACTTCCTGAATGACTCAGTTCAAAAGCCATTAGGTGGGGTCTTAGGGAACAAATAGTTCATGTGGGGTGGGTAGGAGGAGAGGCTGCAGTCACCCGGCACAGGCTAAGAGCCCAGATGCTTGGTGAGGGGGCATTTTCCCAGAGGGTGGAAGTAGCTAGGCATGGGGCCAAGAGATGGGTTACATGCAGGAGGAGTGATCAAATAAGTAAATACATTGAGAATATATGGGAATAATGAGAGTCAGTGCTCATCCTGTCACAGAAAGGACAAAAACTAGTATGAATCTGGTGGTGTTGGATTGAATTTGAATTTATTGGTATAAACACAGAATTTCTGATAGATGGTAGACAGATAGATAGGTAGACAAGATGGATAGATGTAAAATAGAGATACAGAACTAATAAATGTAGATACTGCAGTAAGCAGCCTCTAAAGTGACCCCCAATTTTCTTGCTTCCTGTTATTCATACCTTTGTACAATTGCTTCCATCCTGAACAGGGTTGACCTGTGCAAGCAAGAAGACACTGTGGCAATGACAGAATGAGGCTTTTGTGGCCAGGGCATGAAAGACATTCTGGCTTCCTTGCTCTGGGAAAGGCCAGCTACCATGTTTTGATGACACTCGGCAGCCCTGTGGAGAAAGCGATGACAGGAGAAAATGAGGCCTTCTGCCAACAACCGGCCTGGCTTGCCAGAGCTGTGAGTGAACCACCTTGAAAGTGAATGCTCCGCTTCCAGTCATGTCTTTTTTTTTTTTTTTTTTTTTAAGATTTTACTTATTTATTTGACAGACAGAGATTGCAAGTAAGTAGAGAGACAGGCAGAAGGGAAGGGGGAAGCATGCTCCCTGCTGAGCAGAGATCCCGAAGCAGGACTCGATCCCAGGACCCTGGGATCATGACCTGAGCCAAAGGCAGAGGCTTAACCCACTGAGCTACTCAGGCACCCCCGGTTCCAGTCATGTCTTAAGAAAACTGCAGTCCTGGCTAGCGTCTTGGTAACAACCTCATGAGAGGCATTAGCCAGAACCCCCAGCTAATCTGCTTCTGAATTCTAGACTAAACTGTGAAGTATTAAATGTTCATTGTCTTACTACCAAGTTTGTTATGTAGCAGTAGATAACTAATATACTTGTGAATATATGTATCTATAGAGATTACATACTTAAATATATTCCCCAGCTTTATCCATTGATGGGTTCTGAGTACAATGATACTTCAAAAACCAGTGAAGTGTTTAAGCCTGACGATTCAGAGACCTGTACCCCTGGGGCTAATAATATATTATATGTTAATAAAAAATTTTTTTCATGGTATATATTTACCTTTATTTACTTCTTATTTAAATTTTCCTATGTTAATAAAAATTTTTTAAAAATTAAAAAAAAAAAGAACATTCCAAGTGCTTAGATTTTGGTTCTGAAATACAATTCTCTGCTAAAAGAAACCAGGGTTCCTTGGGGAAGTAGCTGACTTCAGTGCTAGAGCAGGGAAAATCAAAGATAAGCCTAAATATTTTATTCAGTGCAGCAAAGAAATGGTTAAACAGTTATGGAAGTCATCTTGAAAGGGTTAGCAAATCTGGGACAATCTCAGCATCAGAGTGAATAATGTCAGTAAAATATTATAACCCATTGAATAGAACAGGAATGCATAAATTCATATGATATAAATAAGTGGGAAAAAAATGAATTGGAGAAATAAACTCTTTACACTAGAGTGCCAACTAGTAAACACAGGAGGAAGGGTGAAATTAGAAAATAAACATTTAGCAACCATCTTCGTAGTAGTTCAGCCAAGGAACATCAAGAGATGCTAAAATTAATGAGTGCAAGTTTGACAAGAAATGAAATATTTACACAGTCTCAACAAAAAATGCTAATTAATTGCAAAGAAAAAAAAGAAATGCTTTTCAGAGGAGAAATCTGGCTGATACCACTTAAGCAAATTACTAAAATTAACATCATCAACAAGGTGACAAATTGAAAATATGTACCACCTAATTGGATGCAATAAGAACACAAAATCACTATTATGGTATTCCAGCACTAGAAGAAGCACAACTTGAATCTGATCATAAGAAAATACTAGATAAGCCCAAATTTGGAGACATTTTAGAAACTAGATGAAACTGTCAAAGTCATAAAAGTAAAGAAACCAAGAAAAAGTTCCTGATTAAAGAACAACAACAGGGGTGCCTGGGTGGCTCAGCGGATTGGAGCCTCTGCCTTCGGCTCGGGTCATGATCCCAGGGTCCTGGGATCGAGCCCTGCATCAGGCTCTCTGCTCAGCAGGGAGCCTGCTTCCTTCTCTCTCTCTGCCTGCCTCTCTTCCTACTTGTGATCTCTGTCTGTCAAAGAAATAAATAAAATCTTAAAAAAAAATTTAAAGGACAACAACAATATGACAGCTAAGTGTAACACATGATTGTGTATTAAATTCTTGTGATGATAAGGAACATTATTGGGACAATTGACAAAACTTGAATGGCATCCATGATTTAGATGGAAGCATGTATAACTATTAATTTCCTTACTTCAGTGGTATTAGTATGGTTATATAGAAAATTGAATGTATTTATAAAAATACACACTGAAATATTTGGAGTTTATATTAAAGTGTTTAGAGGTTATAGGATATCTTATCAATCACTTAGTCAAATGGTACAAAATGAAGAAGCTTGCCCAACTATTCTTCTTACTTCTTTACAGGATTTTAATTATTTCAAAGTAAAAGAATAAAAAAAGAAACACACTTCAGATCTGAGAATCACAGCCCTTATAAGGCAGAGAATATAAAGGCAGTACAGAGACACACAATACTAAATAGAAATACACAGAAATGGCACAAATAGCAGACATCATACATAGATAAATTGCCAACAACAACAGCAACAATAAAAGAGAAAGTAGTATCATGGAGAATCGATTCAAACAGAGACACCCACTGAATTGCTTAATGTCTCAAGAGGAAACAGATGGTGTAGTCAAAATAGTATAATTTCGTGAGAGTTTATTTACAAAGAGACATTTGCAGAGATGTGGATTATTGTAATTGTACATTCAAGAGTTAGTAATAGCCTGACACCCAAGCTATTAAGAGGGGAGGGAGCAGTACAGCAGCCCAGAGAAAGGGTCATGCCTGTTGCCTTGAGAGAATCAGTGACTCTGTGGGAGAGACATGGCTAGCTGGAGGAGACGTTGCAGGAAGGGTGCAGGAACCTCACTCCCTTTCCTCCATCTCAAGATTAACCCTTGGGTGCATACGCATGGAGGTTTCAGAATGTCTGTTGTGGCAGTTAGTACTAAGTATCCCAATAAAGCCTCTTTCAAGAGAATGAATTGCCAAAGAAACAAGAACTTTGACCAAAAAGCATTTGAGTTAAAATAGGTCTTGAACCTCTAAGGAGGTCCCTGGAGCCCCAAGAAGGAAACACGCCCTCAATACCCACTTCAGATCCACGGAAGAATAAAGGGAAATGGACGCATCCTGTGAAGTCTTAGAGACAAAAGTTTCCTTCAGAGAACAGTCACAACGCCATGAATTAAGGAAGGCTTCCGCTAGCTACTCACGGTGATCACTCCGTGGGATTTCAGAACTTCCACACCTCAGTGACTGCTGGCTCTCTGTGCTCTTTGCTCCCCAAATCAGTGTGTCTGCTGCTGCTATCCCCCGTTGTCATCCTTTGGCAAGCAGGAAGAGATGGAGAAAACCCATTTTTGTGGTTCCTAAGTCTCCACATAAGAGGAGCCATATGTGGACCTGCCATGCAGACCTTGCTAGGGCGGAACACACTCTCAATCACAGCTGAGATGATACAGATGAAGAGCAGAATTCTTCATATTTTAAATGCCTTAAGCTCTTCTGCTATTAGAATTAAAACATTTGTGTTTTTACTTTTAATAATTTTGTCGGACTTTCAGAAGGATTTGGTAGGGAATCAGGGTGGAATATCCCTATTTTATGTCCCTGATCAAGAATGAGGAAAATTCTGTCCAACTGTAAGAGCTGATACTTCAGATCTCAGCCCGCAACCAACACATGTTCCCTGTATCGCTATTAGTTACATTTCCTTTGGTTGCATATGACCACAACCCAACAAACATTAACCTAAGCAAAAAAGGAAGTGACTGGACTCCTTTAGTTAGGAAGCATACTGAAACAGGCCATGAACTTGGAAGAGAAGCCACAAACACCAGTCACTCAGACCAGACCAGGCACGTCTCAGTGCCACGACAGTATTTGTCTTCATCCAGTTCTTATTTCTGTTGGTCCCTGCTTCTCTTCACATGTTGGCTCCTTTATTTTCAACTCTGTGTAGGGTGTCTCCATGCAGCAGAGAGGATGGCCTCTGACAATCCAGATCCATATCCCTATAGCTTACTGCGTGGAAGAAAGCATTCCCTCTCCAACAGTAAGTTTCTGGGGAAGAATTCTCACTGGCCTGGTTTGGTTGGTTGTGCACAACCCTGTAAAAAACTGTCCAGGCGGTTGTGGTGTTGTGATTGGGTCGGCCTGAGCCATGTGTCCCACTGTGCCTAGAAAGTAGAGGTTAGGTGTGCAGTAGTGGATACGTGTACCAGAACCAGGTAAACAGGACTGGAATTCTCCCAAGGAAAGGAAATGCTGTGGCTATAAAAAGAAAGTTGGGAAAGATGAATAGACACAAGAGCTACCTGATTCCTCTATGATGATCTAGATACCAAGAGCAATGCCCACCATGGACTATGCCAAGAAAGCAGATCTGCCAGGAGGGGCACAGGCACTTGCACCCAGGGCATCTCTGACTTTGAGCAGTTCTAATGGTTATTCAGACTCCCCAGTGACAGTTTCCCCAATCTGATCCACTGCCGTTCTTCAGTGGAATACACAGATCCCCTGAGATGGGTAGTGCGATTACAGTGACATTTTGCTTCCTTCTCTTACTCTTCTAGGCTTGGGAGTGACCCCAGATTAAGTTCACAGGCTCTCTTCTCAGACACTAAAGCCACAATATTTACATAAGCCTGGTATACATTATGATCCAATGAGTAAATGCTTCGTAATTACCAAATACTTTCGAATAGCTCCACCAGATTAGTGTCTGTACAGTGCCACTTTGTGTCACCCCTTGATTAAAAACACATTCTAGTTTCTCTAAATCCTCCTAAATAAACCACTAACTCCAGACCTTCAAAGCACACTATGATCTAAGCTCCAGATATCTCTACAGTCTGAGCTTTCACTACTCTTTCATTCATGCCTGCCTTTCCATCCAAAGTAGACTACTCCCTGTTTCTAGCATACATATAATTTTTTTCATCCCACCTCATTCATTTACTAAATCAACATGTGTGGGTTTCTTTTTTATGTGCCAGCTATTCTGATAAGTACTGGGAATGAGAAGGTGAATGAAACATGATCTCTTATCTTCAAAAAGCTCACTCTAATGTAGAAGAAACATACACTGTAAATAATTACAATTGTCTGTGAAGCATGTTATAAGCGAGGTATGAGGAAATTGCTAGACCAACTGACTATATGGAAAATTAGGGGAAGTCTTGCTTTGAATATGATATATGTTTTTAAGATTTTATTTGTTTATTTGACAGACAGAGATCACAAGTAGACAGAGAGGCAGGCAGAGAGAGAGAGAGGGAAGCAGGCTCTTTGCTGAGCAGAGAGCCCAACGCGGGACTCGATCCCAGGATCCTGGGATCATGACCTGAGCCGAAGGCAGTGGCTTAACCCACTGAGCCATCCAGGCGCCCCTGGAATATGATATTTTTGTGGGACTTGAAAGATAAGTGTGTTTGCCACGCAGAGAGTAAGAAAGGGAATTCCAGGTATAGGGAAGACTGTATCCAACAGTCCAGCAATGCAAAGGTATATAACTTGTTCGTGAAAATGTTAAGTCCAGTGAAGCTTTCTTCCTTACTGTCTCAGCGTAATTGATGGTTTGGGTCAGATAATTCTTTGTTGTGGGGGGCTGTCCTCTGCTTTACATGATATTTAGTGGCATCCTTGACCTCTCCCACTGGAGGCTTGAAACACTGTCCCTTGAATTGTGACAACCAAAAGTGTCTCCACTCATTGTTAAATGTTCCCCGAAGGGTACAAAAATCACCACGGATAGAACTGGGACACATATGAATATGTGTATATGGATCTTATTTTTTAGGTATGCAATTAGAAACATTTAATGTTTTTTAGTAGTAGAGTAACATGTATGTCAGTGCTTTTCAGAGGATAAATTAGAAGAGCAGGAAGACCTATGTTGCCATAGGGCAAGCAGAAAGTAACAAGAGTAATTGTTAAGTACAATTACTGAGTATAATTTACAATTATTAAGTACAATTTTTAAGTACAATTAACAATTGGTAAGTACAAAGGTAACAATGCTAAGAGGTAAGTTGAGGAGAGGTGATTTTTTTAAAGATTTTATTTATTTATTTATTTGTCAGAGAGAAAGAGAACACAAGCAGGCAAAGAGGCAGGCAGAGGCAGAGAGAGAAACAGGCTTCCCCCCCCTCCAACCCCCCACCTCCCCACCCACCTTGCTGAGCAAGGAGCCGGATGCGGAACTCGATCCCAGAACCCTGGGATCACAACCTGAGCCAAAGGCAGTAGCTTAACCAACTGAGCCACCCCAGGCATCCCGAAGAGAGATTTTTGTAGGCAGGTGGATGTCATTCATTCCACCTAGGATTCCTCTCCACTTTCTCTTCTTCTCCGTGCTCACCTGTTAAATCCAACCCAACCCCAGGGTTTAGTTCAAATTTTATGTCTCCAGATCAAACCACAGAAAATGACATGTCCTCCTCTGAACCCTATAATTCATTATTATAGTTTAGGGCACTTTCTGATATTGTTAATTTAATGCCCATATTATAAACCAGATTTTGATCACAGATTATACAATCTCTAAAAATAAGACTTTATTTTCTTCATGTTTGCTTTCCACTCAGTGCCTAATTCCATGCTTTCAAAATAGCAGATGATGAATATTATTTATTGAGTATTCAATTAATTATTTATTGAACTTTAGTTCAAATTGCTCCAACAGATTTAATAAGTATCCCTTGAATTCTCCTAGCTATAAGCATTGGAGAGTCAGCCTAAATTAACCAGTACTGCATTCTTTACAGATCTGTTTCCCACAGTTTCTATCTACTCATATCACTGGAGGAAGTTCATATTCATTAATCTTTTAGCTTTTCTTATAAACTACTCTGTGGAGAAACTCAGTAAAAAAACACCCACATGCTCCCTTCAAAAGAAAAACAGTAACTAGACGCTAGATGGTATCAGGCTAGTGAAAAATGATACTGAACTATGTTAAATGACATATGAATAAGTGTTAAGCAAAAATGTTCATCTGGATTTTTCTCAAGGTAAGTGTTTTTTCCTGCCCATATAAATCACGAAGATTATTATTCACTATAGTCTCTCAGCTGTATTCTTGTTCTGTCTCTTAGAGCTATCCTATTAGTTTCTACTGACAAGTGATGAGAAATATTATTGTAAGCAAGGCTTTAATTACATAATAAGAAATAAGGTAACTGAGAAATATATCTCTAGTGATTAAGGGCAGATATATGAAATCAAACTGAACCTCAGTCACACTGTGCATCTGAATTTTCTTTCTGCATCAATGAAAATGGCCGAATTGTTCAAATTGAATCTTTGAATCTATACTATGATTATATTCTGTTGGCAAAGCAGGAAGAAAAAAAGAAACAAGCCAAGGTTTCTGCTAATAATGATCCTACAAAAGGGACAAAATGTAATGATTTTGTAATGATCCTACATTTGTAATGATCCTACAAAAGGGACAAAAGAGATAGGTTTAACTCATATCAATGGCAGCATGAGTGGGATGGCTTTCCTGGTTACATCTGCCTCAAACTTCATTTTGTACTATGTCAACTTAGGGACCATCTTGAGGTTTTATGTGTATTGTCTGTTCTACACCAGATAACCCAGACATTGTACCTATGTGACTGTCACAAAATTTACCCTTGTCCACAACGTCTTTGTGCATGCTGCAGAGTATACCAGCAGGTTAAGAAAAAATAAGTGAATGGTGATGCTAGAAAAAATAAGTGAATCCTAGAGTCCTCAGTGCTTAAAAGTCCCTTGATTATTTCTGTCAACTTTGCTTCAGTCTCTGAGTTCTAGCCTTCCCTTCAGCTTCTTGCTCAAGTTGCTATACCTGTACCTCTTTCTCAAAGCAATAAATAAATAAATAAGTAAATAAAAATCAAGTTCTTGCTACTACTGTTTTCTTATGCAGGGCATTCCCGCCTTTTTTTTTTTTTTTTTCTGCCTTTCTTTCAGACTCTGCTCAGAAGCCTCTCTTTTCACATTCATGAGGACGTTTTCTTAAACACATGCAGCACATGCAGTTATTTTCATTAAGTGAAGTTCTAGTACCAGCTGTCAAGATAATTGTTGGTGTTTATCTTGTTCCATCTTAATAAGCAACACCAACTGCCAAACTACTGATAATCAAATGGAAGATTGGTAGTTCAATGCTGATAATTAAATGTAAGATAATCAAATGTAAGAACTGAATGGACAGAAGGATAGGCAGGACGTTATTCCCGACTGGAAGACAACGATAAGGGGAAAAAAAGGTTGGAGGAAGGAATTTAGTTGATCAGGAGAGTAAAGAAACTAAAGACACTAAAATAAAAACTATATGGTTCTAAAGATGGGGCAGAATAAACTGAGAACCAAAGATTTTGTATATCAATTTGAAATAATACTGTTTATTTGCCATCAATTAATAATTAATATCAATAATATGAATGATTAGTAGTAATGAAACAATTAGGAATATGTACTACGTAATAGGTACCAACCTAGGTTCTAGAGTTACAGAGATGAAGTACCATATTTCCTTGGTCCTTCAGTACATGCTTTCCCCCAGATATTAATATATCTTAAGTTAGAATTTGTCTTAATTTTTTTGGCTCTATCTCTTCTTTTTCTGAGCAAGTATTAAGTAATGAGTCTTTAGATTTATGGAAATATGATTAATTCCTCAGTTCAGTTTGCTTGCTTGCAGTGTAAAGGATATATCACTGAAGACAATTGAGGGAGAAATAACAACAACAAAAAAAAGAGTTATTCTAGTCTGAAAATGGCAGCTTAAGATGACAGGGGTTATTGGTAGTGAGCAGCAGAGTGAGACACAATGTGAGATAGTGAAAGCCTTGGCCCGGGGTTGATATGGCAAAGAAATGGACACACTGGGAAAATGTGTGTTATTTCAAAGAATAAATAAGTAGATATCACAGCAACTTAGGATAATTTGAATAACAATTGAGAAATAGGTCAAAGATATTGCTAATTCTTCAAATAGGTCTGACCAGAAAGATAGTTCACTGAAAACTGTAGACATTGAATAACAAATGAAACAACCCAATAAGTAGTTGAAAATATAGTAGAGAACAAGATTTAGAAATAAAAAATGTTATGGTCATAATTCCTTTCCACTTTGCATTATATTAATATGTAAATGAATTTCTAGAAAATCATTGTCATTTTCCTTTCCTAATATTCAAAATGATGGTGTTTCTGGTATATGCAGTTGAAGAAAATGTCTTTTTCCTAAAAGAAAAAAATACCAGTTTTTCATAGTAAGACTGCATTACAACCTCATAATGACAATAATAATTAAATTTTTAAAAATTTACATTAGAATAAAATTGCTTTTATTATTGTTCACTAAACATATCCAAGTGCCAGGTACAGAATAAATGGTTTAGGTTAGACTCATGAACCAAGTCTTTGCCAAAACTACTGATGAAGACTTAGAAGAAGAAAAAAAAAAAAAAAGTTTCTAATAAGAGTGTTTACTTGCCAAAACCAATAAGGCTAACCACAGGCCATTTATAATCATAAACTCAGGCAGTTCCATTAGCCTAGCAATAGAAAGCTGTCAGAAAGGGGTTTCTTTACAAGTGCATTAGGATGAGATAAAAACCATCTTCAGTCTGTAATGACCAACGTGAATAGTTTTACAAGGAAATTCATCTCAAAGGAGAACACAGTTTAGCAGATGAGCTAACCAAGCTAACTGAGGTTAATAACTCAAGTCTTAACATGAAGTAAAGCAAACTTATTCTTCCATCATTTGGCTCTACTTTCCTAATCTAATTATAACACTTTGTGTCATTTTTCTGGAATTTTTGTGTGAATTTTTCTGGAAACCTACAATATAGGTTGTACAAATTCCACTACTTCCTAGAAATACACCCATTAGATTAATCTTTTCAGTGATTATAAGCACCAAGAATTCTAATTAGACTGAACTGAATGAGTCCCAGAGAGAAGGCGCAAATCACCCATTCGGCATGAGCTCCATGGCAACTGGCTGTTACCTTTCTAGGTCCATCCCCCCCCCCTAGTTTGGGAACATCAGAGCATGTTCTTTTCCTTGATATTGCCTTATCCAAATTACTATTTAGTTTTATGACACAAGTTTTATGTCACTAAGACAAAGGTTTTATGTCACTGAGACAAAAGGAATTACAATATTGGGGATGAGGCATCCGCCGATTTAAACCCTAAGATGACGTCAATTTGCAGAGAATATTAAAATCATTATGTCCTTCTTCAGTAGAGTTATTTTGTTAGTCATCTAGGAATCAAACCTGCTATTTCATGTCCTTAGGAAAACAAGTAATGGGTTTATATATATTTTAATGATTTTGATTTGAAAACAAAAGTGAATATTTTTATGATGTGTGAAAGTGAGAATTATATGATTCAGGGCTGAGTGCTTTCTAGGGTAGTTAGTGAGTATTACTCTAGTGATCAGACTTTGAAAGTAAAAAGGTACACTTAAAAAAACTTTTAAGTGTAATCCATTGTAGGTATATTACATAGAAGGTGTGTTGTAGTTTTACCATCTTACATTTTATGTAACTTGCCCATGGTCATACAACTAGCAGGTGTTGGAGGTAGGCTTTGAACTCTGACAGCCTGGCACCAAGCACCATACACTTCCCCCACTGTGCACTCTACTCTATTGATATTTTTTTGCTGTTGCTGTTATTGTCTTCATAATTTATCATATCCATAAATTATTATGCTCTGCTTCTACAACTCAATCCATCCATCATTCCAATGATATTTAATCAAGCACTCTCAAGTGTGCTGCTTCCCATTTGGTCATAATTGTCACAAACTGGTTTTGGTGCTTTCGACAGGAAGGCCTCAATTATAGTCTGCTTGGGCTGCTATAACAAAATACCATGACTGCATGGTTTAAACAACAGAAATTTATTTCTCACAGTTCTAAGATCAAGGTGCCAATTAGGGTTGGTTTCTGGTGAAGGCTCTCTTTCTGGCTGGTAGATGGCTGACTTTTTAATGTCTCATCTCTGGCCTTTATTCTGCATACAAGGGAGAAAGAAAGCTCTGCTGTCTCTTCCTCCTCTTATAAGGACACCAGTGTTACCTGAATAGAGGGTCGCTGTTATGATCTCATGTAACCCTAATTACCTAGTTGAAGTCCCCGTCTTCAAATACAGTCACATTAGGAGTTAAGCCTTCAATATATGAATTTGGGGAGAGTGGGA
Source organism: Mustela nigripes (assembly GCF_022355385.1). Lineage (NCBI taxonomy): Eukaryota > Metazoa > Chordata > Mammalia > Carnivora > Mustelidae > Mustela > Mustela nigripes. The sequence goes on from NC_081558.1 coordinate 172,579,506, forward strand.
AGGAGTCATGGTTCAGTCCATAATAGCTTCCTTCTACTGATGTTCTTTTTTGAAAAATTGAAATCTGTCTATTTCAGGTGTTCCTCTTGGCCTACCCTCCAATGTTATTTTCATCACTTAAATCATTTATATCCTCTAAATATTACTTCCAGCTTCCAGGTTGTTTACTTGTTTGACTAATACAGCCAAATGACTGTGAAAAGAGGTTTCATAATACTTCAGAGTTTCCAAAGGGCAATTGTACATGCACACCACACACACACACACACACACACACACCACATACATATACAAATACATACATAACTACATTAGAACACAAAATTGAGACCACTAATTTTAATATTTAATCATTTAATAAAATGATTCTGAGCTCCCATCCCATTGTTGCAAGAACATCCCTTTTTTCTTCTCAGGGCCTCCCTTCCTGTTATAACTCTAAGAGATGGATTATTCTGCACCTTAGGAAGTGAAGCAACTTGGGTACCATCACCTAAAGGAAAGAAACCAGAAAAAAATTATCAAATAACTGAGGATTTTAAGTGTTTTCAAGTATTGCTGTTGGAACACAGGTGATTTAGAAGCAGTTTCTCTAGGTTTGGAGTAGAAGAAATCTGTTGAGTATTATCAGGTTAGTGATACTCTGGGTTGAGGTTCTCAGTGTTTCAGCAAGTTAATTCCTAAAGCTATTTTAAGTAACACCCACAGGTGTGTCCCTTACTGCTTATCAATAGTGCCACAGAGTGTCTAGCTCCAGAGGGATCTCCAGGACAGAGGCCCAACACCACCTATTCCCTCTCCACCTCCACCACTGAACTCCAAAAGTGAAGAAATCCCCTCTGTCTTTTGCATTCCAATACCCATCCCCTTTTCTGTCTCAGGATGAAGGACATTTACTTCCTGGGAGAAACCCATCTTACTAGATTTCCTTCTAGCATGAGTAGGGAAAGCACCAGTAATTATTATCCATACTTAAGAAATAAGAAAACTTGGGATCAAGGAAGTTAAATGACTTATCCAATGGCACAACATTAGTAAGTGACAACCTAGCCTCAAACTCAGGATTTCTGATACCCTATATACTACTCTCTTTACTACAATTTCGTGCTCTCTCTTTTCATTGTGGGGCTCTGATATCAGTTAATCTTTCTAATGACTCTTGTCTTTTCTCAACAGAATCTCTTTTTTTCCCTGGATAGTATGTAACTACTCCCAGTAACACCTACCACTTTATCAGATGCCTCTTTGTTATACCTACTGCATTAACAAACAAGCTCTCTGTGCCTGTCAGTGTTACTACTACTACTATTGCTACACTGTCACTGTTAATCTTGTCAGTGTAAATGGTCAAATCGGAAATTTCAAATAAAAATACATTTATAGCAAAATAGAGTAACTAGCAATCTAATATGACTGTTCATGAAACACCCACATTTGATGTCATAGGCTATGTGAGATCTCTTGGTAAAACAGGCCCTGAGCCAAAGGTTCTCCAAGGACTACATTATTTAGCACCATACATATCACTTACCCAAGCACCATTCTTTTTACCTGTGGAGACAGAAGATGCTGCATGCCACAGTTTTTAATCAGGGAAAGAGCCTTCACAAAATTTCATATGGACAATATGAAACAGTTCTGCAATATACTGCCTCTGACATGAAGGGTCTGTTACCCAATGCTAAGGAGACTCTTATATTCCCTGAAATTATGATGACCATCTTTTCTAGAGTCTAACCAAGAGCTTTTAAAATTTCTAAACTTTTAGATCAAAGAAGTCTTACAAAGATATAAACACTAGGCAACTTCTGACATAAACCCTAGATAATTTAGTTACAAATAGTTTTTGCCCCTTTAAGTAAAAGCGAGTTGCTCAACATTATAATTTAATCTCAGACTTATTATTTTTTAAAAGTGGACATCAGTGTTTGGCATCTTGGTCACTGTAAATTTGGCTGAATTTGCCCTCCTTTACTCATTTTGGTCTGCTTTTCAGAATCTGGCAGGAGTGGGAAGTTGGTGAAGTTCTCATTTTTTTGTTTTTTCATTTCTAATTGACTTTCAGAAAATTATTCCTGCTTTGAACTGTTTTTAATAACGGAGTGCTGATGTCAACTGTACTTCAATTAAATTTTTTTAATTTTAAAAATAAAACAGAATGCTAGCTTTATACTAAAAATAAAAGTGAATATACTTAATGTCATGAAACTGTATACTTAAAAATGGTTAAAATGATTAATTTTGTATTATGTGTATTTGGCCACAATTAAAAAATTATACATCAAAAGAAAAAAAATAGGGAGTTAAAATTAATGTCTAAAGAACCACACTATATAAACACAATAAATATTTGTTTAATATAGGGAGAATCCAAGCACCCATGTAACCAAAGTCATCCATTCTAGGTCTTTCCAGAACTTTTTCTATGCACTTAATCCTACAAAATCATACAATGGCGCATATACTGTTTGGTAGCTTTTTTTTTTTTTTTTTAAGATTTTATTTATTTATTTGACAGACAGAGATCACAAGTAGGCAGAGAGGCAGGCAGAGAGAGAGAGAAGCAGGCTTCCTGCGGAGCAGAGAGCCCGATGCGGGGCTCGATCCCAGGACCCTGAGACCATGACCTGAGCCGAAGGCAGCAGCCCAAACCACTGAGCCACCCAGGCGCCCCTGTTTGGTAGCTTTTGACAACTAAATTAATCCACTGGTGAATTAAACTACTGTCATCATGATTTTATAGACGAAGAAATTGGAAGCTCAGAGAATTTAACCTATTTACTACCTGTTTGATTTTTAATAGCTTAACTCCTATCATTTTTTTTCCAAGTTTCAATAATGCTATTTCCATACTACATTTTTATGTGACTTCCTTCTTATTGAAGTGGTGGTATTCACTGAAATATTTCAATTTTTAAAAAATAACTTGACATATATCACTCTATAAAATAAAGGTATACAACTTATTTGATACATTTACATATTATAATGTCATTGTAACAATAATTATCACCTCTATCATATCACATAATTATCATTCCCTTTTAGTGGTTAGGATAATTAATATCTAGTCTTTTAGCAGGTTTGATGATTTAATAGAATATTGTTGTTTGTGTTCACTGTAGTGTACATTAGATCTGCAGGACTTGTTTACTACTCATTGCAGGTTTGTACCTTTAAACAGTATCTCGCCTATCACCGTAATCCCCAGCCCCTGGTTATCACCATGTTATGGTTTTTACCTATTTGGTTATTTTAGATTCTACATATGAGTGATATTATCTATATTTGTTTTTCTTTATCCAGCTTACCTCACTTAGTGTTATGATCTCAAGGTCCAACCATGCTGGCACAAAAGCAAAATGTCTTTCTTTCTCATGGCTTATAATATTCCACTATGTGCGTGTATGTGTATATACACACATCTTCTGTATCCATTCATCCAGTGTCCAGCATTTAGGTTGTTTCCATTTGTTGGCTGTTGTGATTAATGTTATAATAAACATGGGAGTACCTATATCTCTTTGAAATCCCTTTTTCATTCCCTTTGGATATATACTCAGAAATAGAATTTCCAGATGATATGATAAGCTCTATTTTTAATTTTTTGAGAAACCACCATATTGTTTTCCATAATGGCTGAAGCAATTTACAAAACACAAACTAACAACAACAACAGAAACCCCACACAACAACAGAAAAAAAAACAACCTAGTTGAAGATTTTAGACTTTTTGATTTATCTGAGAAATTTTGTGGCATTCTGTTTTTAACCACTTGCTTGCTAGGTCTTCATAGAAGAATAGCATTGCATTCATTTTGAAAGAGTCTATTTCAATGCTTTTGAAATTCTTTCTTCTTTGCCTCCCTCCCCTCTCCTCCTCACTTGTCCTCTTCCCATTTACCAATAGTAGAAAATCATGAAATTTTTACCACATTTACTTAACAATTACCTTATTCTATCGGCAATACATTTAGTCTCCTCAGCAAATGAATTTTGAGAATAGCTTATTCTGAGGCCATGCCATTATACTAGGAATAACATGTAAAACTCAGTCACAGAAAGAAATTCTTAGTTTTAATATAAGATAAACTCCTCATTGTCAGAGCAGTCAAAAAATGGAATCGGCAGCACCAGTAGGGAGAAATTTTCCCTGACGGGAGGTATTCAAGCACAGGGTGGGAATGTTAAAAGGAGAATTGAAATTTCCGAAGAGTATTAAACTAAATAATTCTTAAAGCCAAGAATTTATAATGTTGGTGAGGATGATGACATGAGTGTGAGGAGGAGACGCAAGAGGAGGGAGTGGGAGAACAAGAAATAACTTCAAAATTCTTCTTATTAAGCAACTATACTCTGTGCTGGATATGATTCCCAAGAATAGAGATGAGAAGTAGTGCAGCAGATTGAACTGGAATCAAACTTTGCTCAGTTTAAATAATTTTACTTAAGAGATTTGTTTGCTTTTAATAAATAAAGGCATTTGTTGCTCCAATTTCTATAATGTTGCGTGTTGAACGTATGCTCTGAAGCTAGGCAAATATAGACACAAATCATTGCTGTGCGACCATACACAAGCCACTTACACTTGCCACTTAAACTTGTCACTTAAACAAGCCACTACAGTCTTCATTTCTTCACCTGCAAAATGGTCACAGTAATAATGGTACTTACCTCATAGTGTCCCTGTGATTACTTAGTGAGAACAGTTTAATATGAAGTCTGGTATAGAGCATGTGAAATACTTAGCACAGTACCTGGCACATAGAAAATACTCCATAATTGATGTGTATTATTAATTTCTTTTTAAAAATTTAAGTTAAAAAAAAACTATCTGGCACACCTGGATTTCTTCCAGGAGGCCAGTCCTTTCTAGTCTTCCTCTTCTCTCATTTGGGAATTCTAATAATTAAACCATGGCTTCATGTGGGGCTATTCCACTAAGCTACTTCCACTGCACAATAAATTACTTATATAATTCTCATAGATTCATTAAGAAATGCCTCACTCTTCTCTTCTGGATGTAGCTGCTCATCACTGATTGGCTTCCAAAGAATTTATGAACTTTTTTATTTTTAAAAAACACAGAATCATATTTTCTTCTCAGCAATCTCCATATGACACTAAATCAAAAAAGGAATTTCCACAAACTCCAAACTTTTGCATTCCTAGACAGTTAGTAAAGAAAGATGGTCAAGGCAGTGTGGGATTTCCAGAGCATTTATATCTGTAATCAAAAAAATTTAGAAAACAATAATCATTGGACAAAGTGCCATTAAGTCTGACTACACAGAAATGTTTCAAATTTCCCTTAGCTCTTTTTTTATGCATTTACATTGGTGATGTTTGTATTTCAGGCACCATTTATTTCATTTCATTTCAGTCATTTTAAGATAGGTACACACAAATCCAAGGATTAGCTACTAGACAAGGATGAGCACTTAACTGGCAATGAAAAATAATTTATTTTTAGGCTCAATATATTTTTCTCATAGAGGTTTGATTTGTACTGGAGATAACTAGTAACTTCCCATTTTGTCAATTTTAATAAATTGCAGGGACAAGAAGACCTAATATCCCTGGTCTGTCTCTCACAGAAGATACCCTCCTTTGGATATCCCATATTCACCATTAGTTTTTAGCCGGGGTCATTTTTTTCTCATTCTTACAAATCTAAATGGTCCATGGACATTTCCTATTAGAGTTTGTCTTGACTAATCACTGCATGTGACTTAGGCCCCAGGAGTCCAACACAAGCCTGAGTGTATAGCTAAATTGTTAAATAAATGTGGATTTCTAATGAGAAAGCCTTGTAGAGGCAAACTCTTCATTGTAATCTGCGGTGCTCTCTCTCTGAACCAGCAAGGCACAGTTTTCATTCATCCCATGTAAAATCAGCCTTGAATGTTTGTAAGACTGGAGAGATAGGCTCCGTGTTTATAAAAATGATTCACGTACTTCTGTCATCTTGGGCATGCATATTACTCATCTGTCTTTCTTGGAGCCATTTCCCTAAATTAGCTAATTCAGCAAGACAGATATTCAGATCAGGATTTTTTCTTTTTCTTTTTTTTTTTTTTTTTTAGAAAATATCTGACATTACTAACTAGTTGGTCAGTGATGTCAACATAATTTAAATGTGTCATTCTGCTTTGCAACCTGAACAGATGAATCACAAATTTACTTCCATAGTTTTACTGCAGAAAAGCAAAGAATTCTACTATAAATCTACAATATATGAGGGCTTATATTGGAAAGTGATGCACATTTAAACTTACCCAACAGTATCTAAAAGAAAAAACAAAGAAGGACTTAATAGCATTGAAGGGGCGCCTGGGTGGCTCGGGGCGGGGGGAGGGGTCAGGGGGGAGGGAGTTAAATAGCATTGAAGCTATAGTTGGCTATCTCCAGAGGAACCACAAGAATCATATTTTAAACAAGGAATGACAAACTGACATTTACTGCAGTGTGTTCAAAGCTGGTTAGTATGGGGACAAGGTACACTGGCATGTAACATTCTTTTCACAGTTCATTATCTGACTTAAACTATAATTAGAATAAGATGGGATGTACAGCTATTTTGTGAGCAGGAAATTCATTCTCCAGGGAAAATAGTTTGGTTAGGATGTGTTGATACTCTTTTAGTCTTTTCTTTTTTTAATGTGGAGAAAAAACATGACTTTATTTCAGATTATGTCTCTGTGATTGATTCTGTACTAAGGTTTTTAAGAATATTTCCCATGCTCAAATTAATGAGAAAAAAACAGTGAAGCAAATGAGCCAGGAGGTACTCAACTTGCTGAAGAAAAATCTGTTACAAATTAATCCAATGTCTTCTGCTCATAATCCTACCTCTCTCAATTAAAGTGACACTAGAATAATAAAATTATAGTTCTATTTATAAACATAAATACATATATACATACTAAAAATAATATTGAATAGGTTTCTTTGGTCCTGGTGTTAGTGTCACTTCCTCTTTAGAGAGAGAGTTGATGAAAAACTTAGCCAGGTGTAGCTAATGAAAATCCTGATCCCTCATGGATCTCTCTCTTTTATTACCTTAATGTTTATGGTTGCTCATTTGCTCATGCTAGACTGAAATTTAATAGGTGAATATCCCTGGTCCTTTTCTGGGCATGGTCAATGTTCAGATTTAAAGTAAAAAATTTCTTTTTCTATGCTTCCTAAAATGTTTCCCACTGGTACATTCATCACTGGTTCTATATGACTTCCAGTAATCCTGTCAGTTCTTCTCACTGGCAGCAACAAATGAGATGTTACTGTTTAAATATCTCACATGTACTTACATATGGGGCACAACAGTAAAATAGTAGTATTAACAAGGCTAGAAATTTTCCATTGGAATTCTCAAATACATCATTTAAGACAACTTTTTGTAATTTTTGGCAATAGATCTTGATTATTTTTTATACTGTCATCTATATCTAAGTGTCTCAATTTATTTTGTTCCTTAATGAATATTATCAGTGGGATTTATAATAAGATGCATGGTAGTTTATTATTGCAAATTTTAACATTTCTCTATGAGGGCACCTGAGTGGCACAGTCAGTTGAGCACCCAGTTCTTGGTTTTTGCTTAGGGTCATGAGATCAAGTCCTGCATTGGTTTGGAGTCCTCTTGAGTTTCTCTCTCCATCTCCCTCTGCCTCCCCCACCCTGCCCCCTGTTCTCTCTCTCACTCTCTCTAAAATAAATAAACCTTTTAAAAAAATCATTTCTCTATGGTTCCAATCTATTACAAAAGGGAAGATTTAAATGCTATGAACTATATAGAAATATTCTTGGTGGTATAAAAACACTCTTAACACAATAGTGAATGTTATTTTTGAGACTCTAGCTTAGACTGCAGGTGGGGAACTGTAAATAATTTCTAAGGCCCCTTCCCACTCTAAAATTATATTATTTTAATTTTAGGTTTTATCTATTTTTAAACATCTTGATTCAGCTTTGCAATTTTCTTGAATTCATTTCCATCTTGCAATCTCTCTGAAGTTCAAAACTCAGATCGTGCAAAATTTGTGGTTATCCAAAATACTCTTTCATTTCAGAGAAAAGCAAAGTCCTGAGAAAGTGCCTAGAACCAATCTAGGCTTTCCAAGTTCCTCAAAATTTTAACTGGTCAAATGCCCAACAAGAACTGCTGGCAACTACAGTAGGCTTCCTAATGTTTCATAAGCCAGACTGATGACTGTCCAACCTCTGCTCAGAATGACTAATAGGTAGGCTATGGGAAAGAAGAGCTTTAGCCAACCTAGTCATTTCTACAGGCAAACTCTAGCCCTTCTCCCAGCATTTGCACATTGCCCCATACCATCTCCTCACCCCCTGGTCAGGTCTTGCCTTCACCCAGATCCTTTTGGCTTCATCTCTAGTTCTCAGCCCCATGTTGGATCCTGTAACTGAAAATAGATTTAGCTTCTTGACTTTTGAGCTCTGGAATTCTTATCTCTTCTGATATGGTTTGTTTTGGCCCTGTCTTAACTTACCTCCCCAGGGAATAGTCCTGCTTATCAGTTAGCTTGACTGACATCTCTGCAGGAGGCACATACAATCCCTTGTCTTTCATATCTTCTGTTTCATATCAGGATGTGTGCTCCAGTCTCTTAGCTATTCTCCTGAACTTGAGATTGTCCCTATCCAATCTATTCATAGTGTCTTTGTTATTATCATCCTAAAACATTTCAACATCATCTTATAACCTCTCATAGTCCTATGCTGCTTTAAGATCTAAACTCCTAAACCTAAGAGTACACCCAACCCTACCCACCTAACTGTTCTCTCTGCTACCTTGTTTCAGCCACAGCGGTCTCCTCACTATCATCTGAACATACCAAGATGATCCTACTTCACACTTAGTAAGCCCACCTCACCACTGTCTTCATCTTACCCAGCATTCAGGTTCTAACTCAAGTTCACCTCCTTCATGAAACTTACCATAAGTGATCCCCATTCTCTACCCCTACTTGGAATACATCTAGCAAAGGGATTACATGGGTAGTATTCACTGTGAAACTTAACTAAAGCTAATATCCCATCTTTATGGATGTCGTTGTCTAATGTGCAATGTGAATGACCAGTTTTTCTAATAGCAACTTCCATGAAGGTAAGAACTGTATCTCAAAATTCTTTAAGCTGTTTGTAATAGTAACAAGTAAATACTTGTTGAAAAAAGAACCCAGTTTGAATGACTTTCAAGATTGTGGTTCTAGTCATCCTGAGTTTAAGACAAAGAATGTTTATATTATAAAATGTTTAAATCCTTGCATTTCTCAGATATGAAAATCTCAGGTTTTTGTTTAAAGAAGATATAATAACAGTAATTGTTACCCAAAAAAACCAGATGGACTAATATCTCAGTGCGTCTGCTAAATTTCTGTTTGAAAATGTTTTTATTTTCCGTGAGTAATTTGTTTTGATTCACATAAATTATCTTCTTTTTAAATATTTCTAATCTGAATTTCAATTAAGAGAAAGAAGAGTGGAATTATTAAGAATCTGGTTTTAAATCCCTGGGTTTAAGACCCTGTTCTACCAATTATGAGCTGAATATCTTAAACAAGTAGCTTTACCTTGCTCTTCCTTTATTTTTTCATCTGGAAAATGGCAATATTGACAATAAATGGAACTACCTTATTAGTTGGTATTAAGGATTAAAAAACTAACATACATTAAATAATAATTATAAATGGTAAACAAATAATCCTGATCCTGAAATCATATTCATTATTATTAATAATATTCAAGTAGAATTTAATTTGTCATAAAAATGTATTATTGCCACCAGTACTAACATTTAACTACCTGTCTCTTAAGCTATGGTAAAAACACACAGAGTGAAGGAAAATAGAAGTCTGAAAAATAAATGTTGATGTTGAGAAATTGAGAAAGTTGAATGTTGAGAAAGTTATTATAGAAAAGTTTATTCCAGATACATTGCCATTGGGCCATTTACTTCTCTTATGGCTTCACTTTAGCTCTTCATTCCTCCATTCCTTCATTCCTTCTGCAAGCTTCTCCCTGTCCCACTCAGAAGTCAGCGGAACTACATCATTAATGATCACTTTTATTTGGTTTAAATCAAATATTTTCATGAACTATTTGGAAGGAAATCCGTATCTAAATCCTGCAGTGCATTATTTTTTTATCAGAATATATCTGAATTATGAGATTTTTAAAAGCCTCATCAAACAGACCTAAGTGAATTATAATAATTTATACATCCTTTGAGATGCTAGGATTCAGTTCATTTCTTTTTTTTTTTTTTAATCGCGTTATGTTAGCCAGCAGACAGTACATCTGTTCATTTCTTTTAATTGACTTTCCCAACCACTAGGAGGCCCATTTCTAGTACTGGTTCAGTCAGTAGCTTAGTTTTGTGACCCTAAGTAGCTTAGGGTCAAGCAAGTTACCTAACCTTTGTGAATCTCATACATTTTTTCTTTTCATTTCCTTTTTTTTTTTAAAAATATTTTTTAATTAATCTATTTATTTATTTATTTAGAGAAAGAGAGAGTATGCCTGTGCTAAGGGGCATAGGGAGAAGGAGAGGGAAAGAATTGCTAGCTGACTCCACACCAAGCATGGAGCCCAATGTGGAGCTCAACCCTACAACTCTAAGATCATGACCTGACCCAAAACCAGGAGTTGAACACTCAACTGACTGAGTTGAGCACCCATGTGCTCTAAATATTTTTTAAATATGTAAAACAAAATAGCTAAATCAAATAATCTTTACAGTCCCTTCTATTTCCATATCTTTTCCATAGGACATTAAAAATTTCCAACTCATAAAATACATGATATCTGTAAATTGTAGTTATGTTTCATCGGTTCTTTTGTTGTTGTCCTGACTGCAGGGAGAATGAAGTTTGAGGTGAGAGAAGGAAACTCCATTCAGATGTGTATTATTTGAGTAAAAAGTGTGCTTAATAGAAATGACAACCAGTGTGTAACAACTTGGTAATTACAAGTGAAAAACTCAGAATGGATAAGCACAGAGTTAAATATTGATAATATGTCATCCCTTCTTTAAAGGAAATTGAATTGCAGTAAAATCACATCTATAAATTTATGCTGTGGCTGAAAATCTATTTTCAACCACATACATTCTAATTTAAAGTTAATGCTAAATACAGTAAAAGGGAAGAGAGTTAGTGCTAAATACAGTAAAAGGGAAGAGATCAGCAGAGTCAGAATAGTTAAAGCAATTCTCATGTAACTGAAATGTAGCCAAGAAGAATACCTGTAATGGTGGTTGTGTGTTTCCAGAAGAACCCTGACTTAAATTCAGGTGCACCACTGAATCTATAATAAGATTATAGGAGATCATGTGGCTCCACTCCTTAATACCAAAAAGAGAAATCTCTGGACAGCAATGTACAGACTGAGTCATTTATGATTCTTCTACTGTGAGAATAAACAAAGTTTAAATTTAACAGAAATCCATTTGTTTAGTGCAAGGGTCCAAAGAAAACTAAGCAATGGCCTTGAAAACATGCAATGCACCCAGCTTTTTGCCATTCCTGTTCCCTTCTAAATCATTTGGCCAGTCCCTTGAGTTGGCAGAAATACCCCAAAATGGTGGTGCAGTGCCTGAAACAGCAAGGCAGTTTTACACTAGAATTGTTCCTGTTGCTGTTCTGTCTATCCAAAGAGAAATGTGCTGGAGGTGTGGGGCCCGCCAATCTGTCAGAGAAAGCTCTCGTGTGATTGTGATGCACAGTCAAGTTCAAGAGCCATAACCCAAGATTTCATAATTCCTCCATGCTCTTTCCCCATACCCTCCCCACTAGAGTAACAAGGCTTAAATTGACAAAAGATATTACATTCAGTTTCTAATTTCTGTTCTATTTTATTTTAAAAAATCAGAAAGATCTGACACCTTCATTTTTTATCATTATTAAAATCCTTGAAAGCATCACTATTACAATCTAGGCTTTCTTTCCAAGTATCAAATGAATAGAATATTTCAATAAGTAACTACTGATTTCAGAAACCTTATCTTTCAGACAATTTCTGAATTAAAGAGAAAGGTGATGACAATGAATTTACCCTTTCATATTGAGAAGAACCTTAGCAATATGCCATCTTAGATATGAAAGGAAGAAAAAAATTTTCCCCACATACTCTCTTTTGCTTAACTAAAAGTAGCAATAACTTTCCAGAAATTTTAACTTCTAGACAGTGGACAAAGAGCTATGTATAACAAAAATCACTGATCTGTTCCATATCCCTTTAGTTTTGCCTTTTCCAGAATGTCATATAAAGAAAATTATACAGTATGTAACATTTGAGACTGGCTTTTTCCACGCATCATAGCTTTGAGATTCATCATGTTGATATAGCAATAATTCATTCCTTTTTATTTTGAGCAGTATTCCATTCAATGGATATACCATAGTTTATTCACCCATTAAGAGACATCTGGGTTATCTCTAACTGGGGGCTATCATGAATAAAACATTGATGTACAGGATTTCTAGTGTGAATGTAAGCTTTCATTTCACTGTTTTTGTGTGGATATAGGTTTTAATTTTACATACCCCTAGGAGTAAGATTCCTAAATCATATGGTAAACATATATTTAACTTTCTAAGAAACTCCAAAACTCTCTTCCATAGTGGCTATACCATTTTGTATTCCCACTAACATGTATGAAAGTTCTAGTGCTCCTTTTTTTTTTTTTTAACAGTGCTTGATATTATAGTTAGTTTTGGTGGTGGTGTTGATGGTGTTTTAAGTTTAAAATTTCTAATAGGTGTGTTGTAATACTTTACTGTGGATTTAATTTGGATTGCTCTAATGGCTAATAATGTAGAACATTTTTATGTGCTTGGTTTGCCATCCATATGTTACCCATTTTTAAATTGGGTTGTTTGTTGTTGTTGTTTTTATTGTTATCAGGCTTTGAGAATTCTTTTTATATTCTAGATATTGGATATATGATTTGCAATTATTTTCTCTCAGATTGTGATTTGTCTTTTTCATTTTCTTAACTGTGTCTTTCACAGAGCAAAAGCTTTAATTTTGTGAAGTTCAATTTATCAATATTTTCTTTCTTAGAATTCTTGGCTTAATGCAATGTCATAGGGAGTTTCTGTTTTCTTCAGAAGCTTGCAGGGTTTTTGTTTTGTTTTGTTTTGTTTTATGTTTAGATGTATGATCCCTTTGGAGTTAATTTTTGTATAGGGTATGAGTTAGACCAAAGTTCAATTCTTTGTCCATGGCTATCCAATTTTTCCAATGCCAGTTGTCAAAAGGTTATGCTTATCTCAGTGAGCAAACTTTGGACCTTTATTAAGAATCAATCACCCACATTTGTTTGGGTCAATTTCTGGATTCTCTATTCTATTCTGTTGATCCGTATGTCTGTCCCTTTGCTAATATCACACTAACTTCATTACCATAACTGTATAACAGGTCTTAAAATTAGGGATTTTATCTTTTTGAAATTGTTTGATATATTCTAGTTCCTTGCCTTTCCACATAAAATTTAAAATCAACTTTTTAAGCTCTACAAAAGTCCTGCTATAATTTTCATTGAAATTGTGCTAAATTTATAGGTCAATTAATGGAGAATAAATATCTTGATGCAAAATAAATATCTTAACTATATTATATATCCAATCTACAAATACAGTATATCTATTCACTTATTGGTTTTTTTTTTAATTTTATTTATTAGAGAGGGAGCAGGTAAAAGAGAGAACAAGCAGTGGGAACAGCAGGTAGAGGGAGAAGCAGGCTCCCTACTGAGCAAGGAGCCAGATCAGAACTAGATCCCAGAGCTCTGGGATCATGACCCTGGCCAAAGGCAGGTGCTTAATCAACTGAGCCACCAAGGCATCCCAATATATTTAAGTTTCTTTAAGAATTTTCTTTCATTGGGTGCATGGGTGGCTCAGTTGGTTAAGCGTCTGCCTTCGTCTTGGGTTATGATCCCAGAGTCCTGGGATCAAGTCCAGTACTAGCCTCCCTGCTCTGCAGGAAGTCTTCTTCTCCCTCTACCCCTCCTCCCACTGTTCTCTCAATCCCTCTCCCTTTCTCTGTCAAATAAATAAATAAAATCTTTAAAAAAAAATTTTCTTTCATCATCATTTTTTTCTCCAAGTTTTTATTTAAATTCTAGTTAGTTAACATATATAGGAAAATTGGTTTCAGGTATAAAATTTACTGATTCATCACTTACATATGACACCCACTGTTTGTCCCAGTGCCCTCCTTAATACTCATCACCCATTTAACCCCTTCCCAACCACCTCCCTCCATCAACCCTCAGTTCATTCTCTATATTTAAGAGTCTCTTATGGTTTGCTTCCCTCTCTCTTTTTCCTTCCTGTATGTTCATTTGCTTTGTTTCTTAAATTCCATATACAAGTGAAATCATAGATTTGTCTTTCTCTGACTTATTTCACTTAGCATCATACTCTCTAGCTCCATCCACATCGTTGCAAATTGCAGGATTTCATTCTCTTTGATGGCTAATATCCTATTGTGTATATATAACATCCATCAGTTGGTGGGCTCTTTCCATAGTTTGTCTATTGTTGATAATGCTACTATAAAAATTAGGGTGCATGTGCCCCTTTCGATTTGTATTTTTGTATCATTTGGGTAAATTTCTACTAGGGCCTTTGCTCGGTCATAGGTAGCCTCATTTTGAACTTTTTGAGGGAACTCCATACTGTGTTCCAGAGTGGCTGCACCAGCTTGCATTCCCACTAACAGTGTAAGAGGGTTCCCCTTTCTCTGCATCCTCACCAACATCTGTCATTTCCTAATTTGTTAATTTTAGTCATTCTGATTGGTATGATGTGATATCTCATTGTGGTTTTGGTTTGTTTCCTTGAGATCAAGTGATATGGAGCATTTTTTCATGTGTCTGTTGGACATTTGGATGTCTTCTTTGCAGAAATGACTGTTCAGGTCTTCTGCCCATTTCTTGACTGGATTATTTGTTCTTTGGGTGTTGATTTCATAAGTTCTTTATAGATTTTGGATACTAGCCATTTATCTCATAATGTTTGGATGATTACACCTTTGTAATAAAACTTGAAGTCCAACTTCATGATTCCTCCAACTTTGCTTTTCTTTTTCTGGATTACTTTGACTATTTTTGTCTTTTGTGGTTCCATATTAATTTTCAGATTGCTTGTTCTAGCTCCGTGAAAAATGCTGTTCTTATTTTGATAGGGACTGCAAATGTGTAGATTGCTTTGGGTAACATAGATTTTTTTTTCAAGATTTTATTTATTTATTTGAGAGAGAGTAAGTGAGAGGGAGAGAAAGTGAAGGAATAGGGGAGGGACATAGGGAGAAGCAGACTCCCTTGCTGAACGGAGAGCCCAGTGAAGGGCTCAGTCCCATGACCCTGGGATCAGAGCAGAAGGCAGATGCTTAACCAACTGAGCACCCAGATGCCCCTGGGTAAGATAGAGATTTTAACAATATTTGTTCTTCCAATCCATGAGTGTGGACTATTTTTCCATTTCTTTATGTCCTCTTCATTTCTTTCGTAAGTGTTCCATAAAAGATTCCACAAAAAATTACTAAAATTGATACACAAATTCAACAAAGTTGTACAACATAAAATTAATCACAGAACTCTTGCATTTCTAAATACCTAATGAAGCAGCAGAAAAAGAAATCAAGGAATTGATCCCACTTACAATTGCACTAAAAACCATGAGATACCTAAGAATAAACCTAACCAAAGAGCTTAAAGATTTGTACTTCCATTGTCATTTTGTAATTATCAGTATATTGATCTTGTACATCTTTTTTGATTTATACCTAAGTAGTTCTTTTTTTACATGTAACTATCATATGAGTTGTTGTTTTTTAATGTTACTTCCAGTGGTTCATTGTTTGTATTTAGTAATATGATTGATAGGGGCACCTGGGTGGCTCAGTCGATTAAATGTCTGCCTTCAGCTCAGGTCATGATCCAAGGGTTCGGCAATCCAGTCCTACATTGGGCTCCTTGCACGGTGGAGAGCCCGTTTCTCCCTCTGCCTACTGCTGCCCCTGCTTGTGCTCTCTCTCTTTTTCTGTCAAATAAATAAAAAAATAAAATCTTTTTTAAAAAAAAGAAATATGACATTTATGTTATCTTTCTAACATGTAACCTTGCAAAACTTAATTATTTATCCTCAGAGCTTTTGTTGCAATTCCTCTGGGATTTTCTACATAGATAATCAGATCATCTAGAAGTCAGGTGATTTTTATTTCTTCATTTCTAATCTATATGCTTTTTATTTCTTTCACTTGTTTTACTGCACTGGCTAGAACTTTTAGTACAATGGTGAATAGAAGATTTGATAGTAAACATTCTTGTCTTTGAAAACATTTAGTCTTTCACCAATAAGTATTAAGTTAGTTGTGCCTTGTTTACCTGATACCTTATATCAGGTTAAGGAAGTTCCCTTTTATTCTGTGTTTGATTAGTTTTTATAATAAAAAAAATTTCTTTATCAAATGAGTTTTTTGCACTAGTTGATATGATCATGTGATGTTAGTCTATTAATAATGGAATGTATTGACTGATTTTTAACAATTGAACCACCAATGCATTCTTGTAATTAATCCCACTTGGTTGTTGTATAGTACCCTTTTTGCCTGTTACAGGATTCAATTGGCTAATATTTTATTGAGCGTTTTTGTGTATATGTTCATGAAGAATATTGGTCAGTAGTTTTTGTTGTTGTTATTGTTTAAACCTTGTAGCATCTTTGCTGAGTTTTAGTATCAGCTAGTACTAACCACATAAAATGAAATGGAAAGTATGTGGGGTAGTTTAAATTATGAATACAATCTCTTTATTAGTTATAGGACTATTCAAATTACTTCATACTGAATGAGTTGTGTTATTTTGTAATTTTTGATGAATTGGTACACTTTAACTAAACTGTCAAATTTATGTGTAGGGAGGTGTTTATAGTATTCCCCATTACCTTTTTGGTGTCTGCAGGGTCTGTAGTATATCACCTGTTTCATTCCTGACATAGGCAATATGTCTTCTCTCTTCTCTGCCCCCTCCGCTTTTTGCGTTGTTAGCCTTATTAGAGGTTTACTGATCTTGTCGAAGAACTAGGTCTTTTTCTTTTTAGATTTTATTTATTTATTTGACAGAGAGAGAGCAGAAGTAGACAGAGCAGCAGGCAGAGGGAGAGGGAAAAGCAGGCTCTCCGCTGAGCAGGAAGCTCGATGAGCGACTTGATCCCAGGGCCCTGGGATCATGCCCTGAGCAGAAGGCAGGGGCTTTAACCCACTGAGCCACCCAGATGCCCCAAGAGCTAAGTCTTTTTTCACTATTGTTTTTTCTATTTTCAAGCTCACTGAGTTCTGTTCTGATCTTTATTATTTCCTTTCTCTCTTGCTTTGTTGTTCTTGTTCCAGTTTCTTAAGATGGAAAATTAGATTAATAAATTGAGAGTCTTCTCCCTTTAAAAGTATTCAGTGCTATAACTTTTCTCAGCACTGTTCACCTGCATTCCACAGATTTTCATATGCTTTATTTTTATTCTCATAGAGAACAATGTATTTTTAAATTTTCCTGTGAGGTTTGGCAGCATGGCAAATGCTAGCTGTCAGGAATGCTTAGTCTACACTTATAATGATTTTATACAAGAAATAAAATTATATAAAACATACTGACACTTTTTCTTGGTAATAGAATTATATTTTCCCTTAAAATTAGTCTTTTTTCTGTAATTTATATTTTCCAAATTATGGAAATAAAAGTGGAGATTGTAAAACTTATAAGATATTGATCCATATTAAGTTGCCCTTTTTGACTTACATAGATTTGTTTCATATGGTTCAACCTAATCATTTTTATAATGTGATGCATATAGTTTTCCTTTAATCATTTCCTTTTAATATCCCATTTCAGGATTTGGGATAAGAAAGAAAGGGGGGAAAATGTGTGATGCAGATCAGAGTCAGCAATATGATTCACAACCAGAGGATATTGGAGGTTTCCTAGGCCTCCCAGATGAGAGAAGGAATTCCTTAGAGTAAATCAAAATAGTGAGAAGGAAGAAAGAGGAGGAGGAGGAGGAGAAAAGGAAGGTGATGGAGGGGTGGAGGAGAAGGCCGAAGAGGAGGAAGGGGGAAAGGGAGGAAGAGGAGGAGGGGGGCAGGGAAGGAGAGTAGGATAGATGGAAGGAAGGAAGGAAGGAAGATGAAGCTTTGGCTAATGCAAATTTTCTAGAGTTTCTGGGAGGCCAGGATACCAGAATGAGCAAGAGGACCATCCCAAAGATGACGCCTCATGTAAAAGCTAGTTAAGTTGTTAATGTTGTCTGGAAAGCAGGGATAATAATGCCTAACTTGTTACAGAGATCTAACTAGATAACATATGTTGGGCAACTAGCATAAATTAGAAACCCAGGATGATAGTTCCCTTCTTCTTCAGTCTCAAAGGAAGTCACTGCTCTAAAAAACCCTAGTGTTAAAGGAGTGGTATATGTCACTGGTTCAGGCATAGACTTTGGAACCACAAAACCTGTATTCATGACCACTGGCAAATTACATAACCTCTCCATGCTTCAGTTTTCTTTCTACAGAAGGGTATTATAATAATACTGCATATCTCCTGGAATTGTTGAAAGGATTAAATAAGCCAATATAGGTAATGTGATTAGAACTCTGCCTGGTACATGACGGGCACTATAGAAGTGTTATTTTATTAGTTGTATGAGAAGGCTGATTGGGACAGAAGAAAAATTAAATTTTTCAGGGAAATATGAGTTCCAGAGGTAGGGGAGAAGGAAGAGGAGGAGAGAAGAGAAAGAAGGGATAGGAAAGGAGGAAAGGAGAAGGGGAGGAGAGGGAAGAAGAGGAGAAGAGAAAAATATATTTAGAATATTCTCCTTCTTATCTAAGAAGTTGGGAGAGATAGGAGCAATATTGTATCAGACAGGATGCTTGAAATGCCTCTGGTAATAAAATCTTAGAGTATTTTTGTTACTGTTGTTGTTTGGAAGAAAAAAAAGCAGGTAATGATGAAGTTCCAGAGAAACAAGTTTTCACAAGCAGTGAGTGAGACTGTAGGTCAAATGGACAGCAAACAGAGGATTAGGCTGCTGTACGACTGTCATAGCCATTGTGGATTCTGTTCAAAGAGAAATCATTAGTGATAGATTAAACACTTCATTTACTTCTTCGCTCTCTGGAGATAACCACTGATGCAAGAGTATCCTTCGGTGGCTCCTTCGTGACTTTTCCCCCTTAATAGATTGATGTCTTTACAGTACAGTTTTGCTTGGTCTCCTTAATGCATAACCTTTTGGTTTCTTTTTTTTAATAATTGTTGGCAAATAGCTCTGCATGACAGCACTGAACACAAATACTGCTGATGATGATGAATGGACGGAGGAATGTGGGATGCATTGTACTGAAAGGGGAAGACATTATGTCTATGTAATTGCTTCATCTCCCTTAGGATAGACAAAGTTCAAAGAAATGTTAACATGAATGACTCACAAGACATGTTCTTTGGGGTTACCCAGAATTCATTTCTCTAATTACATGAACCTTTTCTGCCTTCCTCACTCATCACTTGAGCAGTTGGGATACAGGTCATCTTGACACGACAATCAACCACTTCACATGCACACTTCTATTTATTTCAGTATCTTCCCAAAGCCAAAGTACTTAAAGACACTAAAGTTGCAGGAAAATATCCTTTTGAAATTGGGCTTTTGATATTTTTGCAAAACATATGATAAGTAAGTAAGTAGAATTTCATCTTAAGTTTCATTCTTTCAAGTTTAATGGCAGTGTTGCCCATCATTATGTGCTAATATGAGTGTGGAGAAGCCTATACTAATTTGATGTTTTTAAATTTACAATTGTGTGGGAAATTTTTTTGTTGTTTTTTTTTTTTTGTGGGATTTTTTGGCTAAAAACTACCTTTGAAAAGCCAAATTCCTAAAACAACTTTGTCAGAATGGAACTTCAATTAATATCATTTTCCATCAGATGAGATGTTCAACAAAGAATCATCCAGACCCTTCCTCAAACTTCTGTTATGTTGCTGCATAATGAGGCAGTCCTGACCACTGTGGAAGACTTTGAACATTTACGTAGTTTCTTCTAGTCTTGAGCTGAAATATTAGCTCCATGGCCTCACAGATCATACTCTTTCTTACAATGACTC
Source organism: Mustela nigripes (assembly GCF_022355385.1). Lineage (NCBI taxonomy): Eukaryota > Metazoa > Chordata > Mammalia > Carnivora > Mustelidae > Mustela > Mustela nigripes. Next base: position 172,599,694 of record NC_081558.1, read on the forward strand.
TTGGAATATCCAAAAACTGTTATTACCTGGCCTCTTTGACAAGTTTCTGTCCCATTCCATATGAAGTGGTCACTGGACTGAACATCATTTTGGCTTATATACTAGACATCTTGAGTCTGATAGTGTTATTTGTAAACTCCGGCACTAGACTTAGATGAAATATTCTAGCATAATCTATTGGTTGGAATAGTCAGAATACAGTGGGACAATTGCCTTCATTTTGCTAAATCATATTTTTCTTTGCCAGAAATCTGGGATTGTGTTAACCTTTTAAAAAGCAGTTATTCCTGTTCATATCCAGATGATAACCAATTAAAAACCCTTGTCTTTTGTCATATAGACTATCATAAAATCTGTATTTCCTACGGAGTCTACTCTACCCTTTGTTTTAGCTAATCTAAAGAATCCATTCTATTGGGTTGACAATTATACTATGCTAAGGGTATCAAAATGTAATGGTTAATGCAGGTACTCTATTTTTTTTAAAGATTTTATTTATTTATTTGAGAGAAAGACAGAGATAGTGACAGAGAGAGAGCACAAGCAAGGAGAAGGAGAAGCAGGCTCCCCACTGAATAGGGAGATATGCAGCTTGCTCCCAGGACCCTGGGATCATGACCTGAGCCCAACACAGAGCTTAACTGAGCCAGCCAGGCACCCCAATGCATGTACTTTAGAGCCAGTCTACTTGGGTTCAAACCTTACTCTATTCTTTCCTCACTGTGTGGCTTCAGGCATGTGACTTAATGTCCCCATATCCCAAGTTCCTCACCTATGAAATAAGAATTAAGTAAGCTAATATATGGAAAGCACATAGAAAAATGGATATAGTAAGCACTAGACATTTGCAGCTATGATTTTATGTTCATTCATTTTTCCCAGCATTGTATCATCTGTGGACTGATTTCTATTCATTAGCCTAAGTAACTGGTAAAAATGCAAAGAGGATAGTGGCAAGGGCATACTAGAATTCCCTCTCTGGTTTCACTTCAAGTTCTTAGAGTAGAGTGGACATTTGCCTAGCTTTCTGCTTGCAATGTTGGAAGAGACAGCCTGACACAGTCATGGCAGCATGGCGGATCTAGCCAATAGAGGGCCATAGGTTTCCATCCTCATCCTCCCAAGCTGTGCAAGACCTAAAGTGATATAGAGAGTATTTGAAAGTTACTGTGGGCTCTGAACAGAATGCAGGGTTTAGATGAGAGTGCTCTAGAAAGAAAGCAAGCTGATGAGCCTAAGCAAGATTCTGCAGTCTAGAGAAGAGGGTGCATAGCAGAAAGAGCCTGGGTGACTAGTCTACCACTAAAGTTTGGATTAGGATTTAGCTGTCTGCAGATTGCAAAGGCCAGGGCAGAGCACAAGCTGGGGTGGTGCCTTCAGAGCATTCATTTGCCAATGAAGTGAGAGCACTTAATCACTCCTGCCAAGTACCAAACTGAAGGAGTTATCTCTGGAGCAAAAGACTAGCAAGGGGTTGATCAAGACCTAAACGCAGACACCTCCCTCCCCAGTGATGCCTTGATGCAGTTGTATTGTGCACTGTCCCAATTACACTTTTTTTTTAAATATTTTATTTATTTGACAGAGAGAGATCACTAGTGGACAGAGAGGCAAGCAGAGAGAGAAAGAGGAGGAAGCAAGCTCCCTGCCGAGCAGACTCAATCCCAGAACCCTGAGATCATGACCTGAGTAGAAGGCAGAGGCTTAACCCACTGAGCCACCCAGGTGCCCCCCAATTACACTTCTTGTATTCCTGAGTTTTTCTGAACTATTGTGATGAAGTAATATGCACTACATAATTAGAGACCTCCCTACACACACTCCCTAAGCTCCCACCACCACCTCTTTTTGAATGATGGTGCTCTTTCGTCCTTTTCCCACTTTAAAGCGTCCACGGGTACTCCAACAATTGTATCGGAATGAAAAAGCACGTATTGTTAAGCACTGTGGATGAGGCAGAATACAGAAATACATCATGTTGTTCAGTTATACTGAAAAGGCTTTAAACATTGAATAGTTCATTTAAGCATTCTCTATGATTATTGTTGATTTAATGTGGTATAAACTACTGGCTCTCACACTTTGAAGGTCACTACAGATACAATTGGTTAAAAGTAACAGAATACCTTGTTCAAGCTCATTTAAATGATAACATTTATTAGTTACAGGAGAGGAAGTTCAGATGTAGGTCAGGCTTCAGGACATTGTTGAACCATTGGCTCAAGAATGTCTTAAAGATTCCAGTTTTCTTCATCTCTATTTCTCTACCCTCAATGTCAGATTCATCCTGCCATGATTGTAGGCTGGTTTCCAGGCTGGGCCATGTGCTTCTTCAGACATGTGCTTTTAGAGGAAGAACAGCTTTTTTCTCTCAAGAGTCAGGGGGAAAGCTGAGCGATGGCTATATCAGGTCTGTTTCTTCCTAATAGCAAACCAGTTATTGTAGAGGGGTACGGGAGTGTTCTTAGATCAAGCACACCTCGCTAGAGGAGATGCTAATTCCCCAAATTACACTGCTGCTATTGCAATGAGGGGGCCACAGAATGAATGTTGGGGACTTAACATCCACCACCATCCTTGTTCACTCTGAAGAGAGCAATGGAGTCTGTTCCCAGAAAATACAAATCTACACCAAATTGTTCACACAATTTCAGGGGCCTCACAGCACCTCCCAAAGCACACTGATAACTCCTCCAGGAGTGCTTGGATGTCAGGGCTATGCACTTCTCATCTAAACACTGACCCATGGGGTGCAGTCATTGTAAAAGTATGCCTTCTTTTTATTATCCTGGAGAGAAATTGCCACTTTGATCTCCAGAGAAGCAAGGGGATTATGTATATGCCAGGATTGCCTTTGGTATCAACCTGACTTGGAGTCAGTTCCTCAAGGAGTGCCAGCTTCATCGTTTCTCCTTCCTTCATTTTATGGTCTTCTTCCAACTCTCCACACACTCCCAGACCCCATCTAATTTTCGGGTCTTACCGATCCTTCCTTTCTTTTTGCCTTAGGCTCTTCCTTAAAAATTATCTCCTTAGTTCCTACACTCTGCATCTAACTTCCCCAGTTTTTATTGTACAAATCTATCAAGCACTTACTGTGGGTAGGCATGCTAATTGTTTTACCTACTTTAAATTGGAAAATCTTCACAATAACCTCATGGGGAAAGTAAGTATTTGCCTTGCTCTAAGAAGAGGAAGTCGCTGCACAGAGAGTTTAGTTACCGAAGGACAGAGTTGAATTTGAAACCAGATTTTCATTTCCCTGTAGGTCATATGCTCTTTCTGTAGCCCCATCACATTCCTAGACTTTTTATGTTCTCCTTATGCCTTTCTCAATCTCAGTTCTGGGCATGACAAAAAAGATACCAATTCCCCCAAAGAAGTTCCTGTTAAAGTCCTCTTAGCATTTTAAATATTTCAGATCTCACATTCATATGAAGTCATGAAAATACTAGCTCTTAACACCAAACTCACCCTTCAATCCACAGTTGCTATATGGGAGGGGGAACTTAATCCTGGTTTCTTATTTGGTACTCTCAAAAAAGGGAGAATTTGTTTCACCAAATGCAAAACTCATTTTTTTTTCCTACTGCTTGAAATGTCTTAATTCAACCCAGTAATTGGAAATACTTGCCTTGTGATTTTTAAGCAAAAGACACAATCATTTTCTACCCCCTTTTTAAGTCATAACACTCTTTGGCACTCTTTTTCAGTTTTTTCTGATCTTATTCATGGAGACCAGTTATCTTCTGCACATTCCAATCAGAGAAGGCAGTTCACAGACAGAAACAGTATTTCTATAATGCTGTTATGATGAGAGACAGAGCTCTTCTTTCAAAGCCATTTGCCTAAAGTGACCATAACCACAATGTGGTTCTATGAGGCTGATAACAAATTCAAAAATACCTTTCTCTCCTTGAGTCAGAAAAAATATCTCACTATTTATGACATGTATATAACCAACATCACAAAATTGAATGTAACACATCTCTAGGTGGGGATGGAAGAAAACTGAAGCTTGGGTATTCTCACAGTATTGGGACTGCATTTTGATGGAATGACAGAGTGAGTAAAAGAAAAAAGGACTTTGTAGACGGGGGAAAGGCTGAGGTAATATTATAGGCATTGAGCAAGGGATTGGCATGGCTCCTATCACAGCAGATGCCAACCTTAGGCCTGGGACAGGTTAGAGGCCTCCAGCCATGCCAAGGCTTAGCAGTTTAGATGCTAAAGTGTAGGGAGGTCTGGAGAGTCCTGAAAGAAATGCCATGAAGTGAGGTGCTTTCAGGGACATTAGGACAATGGCTGTTTGTTTACAAATCTAAATATTCCAAACATAGCTTCTCTCTTAAAGATGTGAGCCTGTTGCATATCAGTTTAGAGAAAAAGAAGGATAGGTGATCTGACACACTAGGATGCCCAGCACAGTCCCAGTTTATACCTGTTTTTCCAGTTTCATTATCAATATCATCCTTATATTAGAATGACCATATACCACATCTTAAGTTATCTCTGATCAGACAATATATGATACAGTCCCTCTAATAAAAGGGCACAGAAACAAAATGTGATTGTCTTTATTTCTTTTTTTAAAGATTTTATTTATTTATTTGACAGAGATCACAAGTAGGCAGAAAGGCAGGCAGAGAGAGAGGAGGAAGCAGGCTCCCCGAGGAGCAGAGAGCCCTATCTGGGGCTTGATCCCAGGACCCTGGGATCATGACCTGAGCTGAAGGCACCCCTGTGATTGTCTTTAAAGCAAAAAGTCATAAGCAGGGAAAGACCTTGATATCTGGAAGGAGCCTACAAATAAGAGGTAACAAAGGAAAAAACATCCCATTAGCCATCCCACAAAGACTGTGGGTACATGAAGGCTAGTTTTTGGGGTAATATAGGGAGTCAAGCACACAGCCAAAGACAGTGTAGGATAACCCAGCTGCCGATCAATCCCACTGCCAATGCTCCAGAAAAAGTAAGAGCTAGAAGAAAGGCCAAAAACACAGGGAAAATTGGCAAGGAAACCCCTGCAGCCACAATAAGCAAAACAAAAGACAACTCAAAGAATGGCCTGGGCTGCCTTGTGTGGCCATGGAGGTTGTGCACTGCTCAACAACAGGAGTGCCATTCCACCGACTTTGAATGCCACTCTCTAGAATCGACCGGTTCACAGTCTACATGTGGCAATCTCAAAAGTAGCATTATTCCTGTTCTTGGTGTCCACACGTTGATCTAATGCCTAATGTGTTATATATACATTTTTTTTTACTATTTGAATTTCTTTTCTGAAACCCTTATAATCTCTTCGGCCATTTGGATGTTTTGTTCAGGTTACATGCAAAGGCTTCCATGGTATTAGCTATTTGGCAACCTTGAAGAAGGGTAATCTCTCCATCCTACCATCAGGAAAGAATGTCATAGACTGCATTTTAAAATTAAGGAAGATAAGTGATGATCAAAAATTCATTAGGGATTCTCCCACACTCTGGAGCAATTTACAAAGTGCAACACTTATCTGTTCCCAGGCTGTATCACTTCCTTTGTATAATTTCCTTTTGCTTGACAAGGAACGCAATTAAAGAACATCACACATTATACCGTGGGCAAGGATAGTCAAGGAGATTGCATTTATTATAATCCTGATATCATTAAAATAAGCATCTTTCAAATCATCATGGAAAATAAAAATGCACTAGTATATTCCAGGCTCTCTCACAGACAGTGGATACAAATAAGGAACTCATTTACATTAATACCCCCAAAACAGTATCTTCTAGTCCCTACTTTCATTGCTAGAACTAAATGGGGAAATAAATTTTTTTCTCTGACAAGAGTATTGAAGGGGGCTTAATTAAAATGTAAGTGGGGGATCTCAATGATCTAAAATGATATTTTGACAGTTATCAGGAGCTGAAAAAATTAATATAGTTTATACGGTAGCTAATAGGTCTTTAGATCACACCCACCTTCATGGCTTAGTACCAGTTTCTTCGATAGTGTCCTAACCTTTCAACCTGATGAGATCCTGTCCATTCTCAAAGGCTTTCTGTATGAAGTTTTCCAGATCCTTTCAACAAAATGCAATGTTTTTCTCTATTATATCTATTTCATGGTATGCACTGGACTGCACTTTGTATCATATATCTTTGTGCTTATCCAGTCATCTCTAATAAGCTTCTATTAGAGCTTATTAGAGATCCATTCCTCACTCATATTTATATCTTGCTATAGTATTATGGACAATATCATAGACATGTTAGAAATGACTTAATACTTAATCATATTAGGGATTAAGGAATAGCAGACTCCTATAACTCTGTACTCAGCATTCATGAAAGGGTCTGTTATACCAATTTAAAACAAAGTCTTTTTCAGCTCAAATTCCTCTCAGAAAATGGCCAGTGTGCACCTGCCTTATATTTTGTTTCAGTGGAACATCCTCCTTCCCTACACATGCTTTAGTTAGAATCACATTTTGTTGTAAATAGCAGAATGTTGAATATGCAGTCTTAAGTAAATAGAGGTTTATCTTTTATTTTTGTCCTGTAACATGCGTCTTAGGACAGAAGCTAGTGGTAAAACCAGAAATAGAAGGGTGATACCTGGCATCTAAACTATTAGAGAATTTTTTAGTACAAAAGAGTCATATTCCTTTCATCTATACATTATTGATTCATCATACCTTTATCATAAAACTATGGTGCTATCCACTGTCAAGAGACACTAAAATTATGTAAAATCGCCCATGCTCTTAGCAACAAATAATTCCCTCTAAACCTGTATGTAGAATGTTCACAGTTAAGCTTGGATTTTTAAGAACCCCATGATCTTAAATGAATGGTCTATGGATTCCTTCACAACAAGATTAAAAAAAAAAAAAAAATCCAACTCCTGGAAGGGATTCTTTAAAACCTTAAGTGTATGCTTAGAGAATCCAAAAGTGTAAAAAGAGATTTGTGATTTCCAGCTAACTCTTGGTAGTTTATAGCATGCCATTTGCTTACACTGTGAAGATGTGCGGGTGGACCTTATGCCATTGTGTATAGCAAACAATGCATAAAGCATGGAGGAGGAAGAGTGGTGGGGCTAAGTAGAGATACAGGCATGATTTTTGACATAGTAACTGTCTCTCTTGGGGTTATGGTGTTAAAGTGTTATTCTAAGATCTACTGGTGGTTGAAAAGAAATGCTATCAAGACCCAGTTAATTTTGGCACAAAATTCTTGCATGTTTCATTAGAAAATTTCATGTTTTCGTGTTGCCAAACTGACTCAGTAGAAATTAGTTGCCACTTCTCAGGTTAGTGTGGCACCAAATCAATACACGCTCTTGCTCACTTAGTAAGTAGCTGTTAAAATGCAAACAGGCCCTGACACACCAGGAATATGGGATGAATATAACCACTGGCCAAGCCTACCAGATACTGCAACCCAGAGCAAGTTTACCAGATACTGCAACCAAGAGCAGGCGTAAGACAAAATTTAAGCAGCACAGATAGTAATGGTATGGAAGAATGTTCCAGAACCTCAGTGAAGTTTCAGAACATTCCATGTAACGTTTAGATAACAATGTGGCCTGGTCTTTTGATGAAAGCCTGATGGTGAAAGAGCGCTACAGCCCTTTAGTTCAGGATGAAGACGTGTACTTAGGCGCTCTCCCAACTCAATTTTCAGCTCTGGTTCTTAAATTCCAGTCTGCTGCCTGAGGTTTCCTTAGCCTTTGCCCTTATTTGTACACCTTCTTAATTCTCCTGATGTCATTTTAACATCATTTTCAGAGTAGGAGGAAAGAATGTTTGTGGTCAATCCACAATTTTTAACCAGAAGTTAATCTCCCAGATTCTCCAAGCCTTTGTGGGACTACATTATGCAAAGAGGAAGCAGGCCAGTACATTCTCTGAACACTGAATTTAAACAAACAACTCCAGAATCTAAGTTTGTGCACCTCTCAAAATATTCAAGATTTGAATTTTTTGATGAAATTTCAGAAAACTCAAGAGATTAAATGGACATTTACTAACAGTATCCAAAATAGGCATTTGTATCAAATACCTATTTTGTGACCAAAAAAAAAAAAAAAAAGCGTGCTTTTATTAGGTGTTTTGTTGCCTGCTTGTAGAAGGCTTTGAAAAGAATTTAGGTCATTGAGTGATATAAGCAAAATTCCCAGAATAACTATGGAGGCAGTGTGGTCAAGTGGAAAAAAACATGAGCACTCACATTTGACAGGCCTAGAGTCTCACTCTAGCTGAGTCCCAGCCTAATCACTGAATCCATGTGCCCATGTGTTAATAATTATACTTACTTCACTGAAATTCTGTGAGACACCAATAATATCACATGGGTAAAATGCCAAGCAGAGGTAGAGGCTCACTAAACATGAATCCCCCTCCCTTTCCTCTTCCGGTCACAGTCCCTGACCGTAGGAGGCAGCCAGCATTAGAGCACATGCTTCTTCAGTTGCTGCAGAAGGGTACCTCATCCTGGTCACAAACAGCCTTCTGAGGAATCCTGGTGACAGGAAACTGTGTACAACTAATTCCTACCATGAGAAATTGTACCCACTGGGACAGGTGACCTGCTTGCTCAAGACAGAGGGACCCATTAAGCAAGCAGCACATTTGACCTGTTGCTGAGTTTTAGACACTGTCTGTATCTGGGCTTGCTGCCCATTGCTCCTTGTGGCTGTGAATCAACATTGTGACAGAGAGGGCACTGGGTCAACTACATTCCATTAATGGTTCAAAGTGTTTCATTTAGACTCTTAACAGCAAAGGAGAAGGAATAGGGAAGATATACAGCTTAGGATGGACACAAGTTTGGTGGAAATAGACACATAATGATTTTTAAATATAAATCTGAAAAAGCCAAAAACCCTAATGAACTCACACAGTGTGGCTGTCAGAATTAAATCTTCTAACCCAATTCTCAAAATTTTCCCTATCATTACTGAAAGGAGGCCGCAGGTTTCCAAAAGAGGCTCTCCAAACTTGGAAAGTTGCACCAGGTGATTCTGCAGGTTTTCGTTTCAACAGAGTAGCTCATTTCATTCCATAAAGCATAAAATTAAGGCATCATTCTTGTTTTCAAGTCAATTTGGAAACCTGATGGGGAAAAATTAATATTCTGTGGGTAAGAGTTAGAATTCTGAGCTTCTTTGCATTTTTTTGAAAAGACATTTTACATTCTCAAAATATCTTCAGATTCTCTTCTAAATACAGTTTTTGTATTGTCTTCTCTTATATGCAGTTTTCTTAACATTCATTAGCTACATCAAGTCTATAGGAACAACTTTTTTTTTTTTTTAAGATTTTATTTATTTGACAGAGACAGATCACAAGTAGGCAGAGAGGCAAGCAGAGAGAGAGTGAGAGAGAGAGGGAGGAGGAAGCAGGCTGCCCGTCTAGCAGAGAGCCCGATGCGGGAAGGAACAACTTTTAAAGAAAAATGTTTAGAAGCTAGTCACTCTATTTTTCGTGAATGTTAACTTCCTCTTGTGTTCATTTAGTTTGGGAAAATAAAGATGAGCATTATTTCATATGATAGAATGAAATAAAACACACTTTTATGAAAATGATTCCAGGACCAGGAAAAAGTGGATATAGAAAACAAAGTCTCTACATGCCAAATATATAGACATAAATGCTGGGAAGTAACTTGCAGGGGAGAATATGTGATTACAGATGGGATTTGAGTATAATATTTTAACCTATCTTCAAACATGGCTCATTTGTTTCATTTTGTTTTCCATTAGGGCACAGATGGTGTTTAAAAATTCATTCTGGGCCGTGTCTAACTATAATTTCTTTAAATGGATGGCTGCCATAAGTACGCATGAATGTCTGAGTTTGGAGAGAATTTCAATCTAATTATACACACTGTTGCAGTTATTATTAAAATAAAATCTGGGTGCTGATTCAGCATGGTTTTCTGGTTTTCTGGGACATTATTTTGCAGGTGATTCGATTAATTCCATACGTATGTGGCTTTCTAATGGCATCTAGAGTGAGTGGATACATTTCAGTTGTAATAATGAAGTACTTTCTCAATATTATTTATCAATATGAGAATAATAGTGAATGACAAAAAGACTAAAGTGAATCCTGAGTTACTTTATGTCTGGTCATTGATTTTTCGGAAATAAAACCACTTTTACTGTTTCAAATCAAACAGCTAAACAAATAGTTATATTGTGTGATGAGATGAAGCTGTGACTCTCTGGGGGTCTTCCAAATGAGTACTAAGTAAGTAGGAAATCCATAAATTTTCATTGCTGCAGGACTACTTGTGACTCAGTAATATGTGTCTTTTACCAAGGCCAGCTCTCTCTTTCGACGTCAGTAGTATCAAATACACTGACTACATGCATCAAAAGCGAAGGCACATTCTTCAGGTCTACAAATGGGAACCAAGTATTGATTTAAAGGGATAACCAGTAAATCATGCCAGATACGTGATGAGAAAAGTCTTATTTATTCAAAATTCTATGAGCCCCAGACATATACAATCCTTCAAGATTTTTTTGTTTTTGTTTGTTTGTTTGTTTGTTTTAATTAACAAGTTCAGGGAAATTGCATTCTCCTTTGTTTCCCTTCCAGGAGTTATCTTGGTCTGCAATGAATCCTTTAGAAAAATATCTGGTATTTTTACTTTCGTGTGATATGTTAACGATGAACAAATGATCATACATATCAGTCAATTGTAAAGTATTACTTACATTGGCATTAAAGCCCGATTACTAATGCAGATGCTCAGGGAAGGTAAGGTTTATCTGAACAACATATTATTTCCTTTTAGTCCATAGTTTGCCATTTTAAAATCATGGTTAATAGAATGCCCACAATAAAAAGATCTATTTAAAGGAAAATGTAGAATATATTCTGCATCTCATTTATACCTTATTGTGTTAAAAAATCAGTCCAACAACTAGGCTGTGAATGTGATATAAAGAAGATGATATACTTATTGGTTTCAAAAACCTTAGGTATTCCTTTTAAACATTGTATTTCCAAAGTCTTGCTATTATTTAAACTATTAGTTTCTATTTTATCAAATTATTAAATTTAAAGGATCTAAATTAAAATTTAATAGAAGGATTCAAAAGAATAGTTGCCTGCGTTTAAAAAAAAATCCCAATTTCTATTTCCCTTCTCTTGGTTCTTAGAAAATAAAAAGTAGAATTGTTGTACTATTATTTGCTTGTCCTTGTGTCCTTTCTGTCTAAATGTCAGCTGTCTGGATGATTTTAAATCCTCTCGCTTGCTATGGTCAGTCATGGGCTCCTTTTATATTTGACAAAATTGTTCAAAGATGGTGGAGGGGGAGATGGCTGAAATAGATGATGGGGATTAAAGAGAACACTCGTGATGAGCACTGGGTGATATATAGAATCATTGAATCTCTATATTGTGCACCTGAAACTGATACCATGCTTGTATTACATTGACTTCAAATAAAAACTTAAAAACAAATAGGAAAACGACAAAAATTGTTCAAATATCCTGACCTATCTAGGAATGAAAGCCTCTTGTGTTTTTTTTTTTTTAAGATTTTATTTATTTATTTGACAGACAGAGATCAGAAGTAGGCAGAGAGGCAAAGAGAGGGAGGAGGAAGCAGGCTCCCTGCCGAGCAGAGAGCCTGATGCAGGGCTCAATCCCAGGACCCTGAGATCATGACCCGAGCTGAAGGCAGAGGCTTTAACCCACTGAGCCACCCCTGTTTCAGCACCCCTGAAAGCCTCTTGTTAAGAGGATGGTGAGTAGTGGGAAGGTTTAAGCTTCTCAAAACCTCTGGTTCTAGGAATCTCCTATTATTCCTGATCTCTTTATCTCTGCTTTCATTTCACCTCCTGAGGACACTGCCCTCTCCCATGAAGAATCAATATGTTGGACACCAACCTGATTGTCCCCTCTTCACTTGTAAGACCCCCTTCCCCAGAGTTTCATCTAATCAAGACTTTTTAAAAAAACTTCAATTAGCCAAGATATAGTACATCATTACTTTCAGATGTAGTGTTCAATAATTCATCAGTTGCGTTTAACACCCGGTGCTCAGCACCTCACATGCTCTCCTTAATGACAATCAAGGCTTAAACTGTGGTAAATTTAAGGGAGAGTTTGGGAGAAAGTCTAGGTTGTGGGGGATGGTGGGAGATGTAACAATATAGCACATATAGCAAACATCTAACAATTTTTCATTAGTTATATCTACCTTTCAAAGCATCTTTGCATTCTAACTACTGGAAAATTTTTACTGTTTTCCACATCTCCTGAGCTCCAGCTTCCAGCCAGCTTTATGTCCTCTGAGTTTTCTCATCTCCATCCTGATAAGTTTACCCTCTCCACTCCCAGGTCCTATTTGCTTCTTTCACTGAATAGAACTGAGGTTCTTCAACCAGCCCCAGTTCATAAAGGGCTCACTGGGCCAGGGTTAGGGGGCACGAGGGTTATTTTCCGAATAAGTGCACCCTTCCCTCCTGGTCAGCACAGACAATGCTCTCCTAGGGAAGAATTCTGTGGTCATCAGCTGGTGTTTCCTCTCCCTCATACATTACATAGCTATTTTGGAATTGAGGACTTAGAAATGAGATGAAAACAAGTAATGGATAGTGAAAATTTGGGAGAATTGTCAAACTTTGAGCCCATCATGAAGTTCATAAAAAAGGCATTTGCGGCATAGAGAGGTTAGGAGCCTTGTTGGAAGTCATAGAGCACTTTCAAATGGAAGGTGGATACAGGAGTCTGGTCCACAGCTATTTGCATGAGCTCGTGAAACAACTTTTCAGAAGCCAAATAGCATTTCAGCTCTGTGTATTTAATTTTCGACTGTGTTGCCAGCAAAGGTCCCGCAGGAAAGAATATGGGCATCCAGCAGGGGCGGCAGGCAGCTACTGCACACCTAAATCATATGATCTCAGATCCTCTAGCATGTTCCCTATTCATTTTCAGTTTTCTGTTACCATTCACGAATAATTTAATTCTTTCATTCCTAAGCATGATGTTGATGTTCTGGAGGGCAGTTGTCACATGATTTTACTAAAATCTTTGGCTGCCTCCCTTAGAGACAAAATACCAAGCTGAAGCCTTGTTCTCAGCTGCAAGAGAATGCGTTGGTTAAGTGTTTATGTTACTAGAAAAACCAAAGGGGTATTGGTGGGGGTGAGGAGTAGAAAGAGAGGGATGATTGTAGTGGAGAAAAAGGCAAAGGGCAAATAATCTAAGTCCATCATGTTGCTGAACTATGCCAAGAAAAAAGTATTTAACCATTATCCACTAACAGAAATTAAATATCTTCTATAATAAATTAGGTTCCTAACACTTCTGTCTTAAATTTGCTGTACTACCTAAATAGTTTTCCAAAGTTAAGAAGATGTGAATAATAAACCTGAGAGTTAGGTTTGAATGAAATGACTAACTGAAAGAAGGTACAAGATAAAAAGAAAAAAAATGTATCAAAACCGCTTCTATTGACAAAAACGAAGAATGTCTTCTCAGCAGAATTCAGACATTTAGCAACAATCTTGGTTACAAACATTTGTCCAAACAGTCAACAGGACAAAGAAAATGCTCCTGGGGGAAGAGTAACCAGATCTGAGGGCTCTGGTCTTTGAAGTTTAAAATATTTCCCCAGAACTGCCACATTCTTCTCTCTCCTATCCCACTGGAAGATCACAAAAGTGAATTCTCATTTGCTTCCTCTTTCTGTTACCCTGCCAAAAATACACTCTCACTGATAAAGCCCACCAGTGATTCATTACATACCATCATCCCAAGGTTTCCAGTATAAATGCCATATTAAATGAGTCTTTTCTGTTTTATTAATGCCTAACAGACATTTAATAGCAATGATGGTGCCAATGATTCTTATTGTATCATACCATTAAAACCCAGATGTTTCTGTATGAACAGAAGCAAAGACACCAGTCCCTGTGTTCCTTCCCTCCATTATCATTTCCTAAGCAGTGGCTGAACTGGGATTCATTTGGAAGCAGAAATAGTAGGCTGTGACCATTCTGTACATATTTTCATTTACTCTATAGATCAATTCCATGTTCTCTATCCCTCCATTAATTATCAATTAAGAGAAGAAAGAGAAAGAAAGAAAGAAAGAGAAAGAAAGAAAAGAAAGAGAAAGAAAGATAGGAATAAAGAAAGAAAGAGAACAAGAGAGAGAAGACAAAAAGGGAAACAAGATATGGTGAATTAAAATTTAGGATAAGACTATATTTAGGGATGCCTGGGTGGCTCAGTTTGTTAAGTGTCTGCCTTTGGGTCATGTCATGATCCCAGGGCCCAGGGATCAAGTCCCATGTTGGGCTTCTTGTTCTGCAGGGAGCTTGGTTCTCCCTCTGCCAGCTATTCCCCCTGCTTCTGCTCTCGCTCTCTCTGATAAATAAATAAATTAATTAAAATGTTTTTTAAAAGACTCTATATTTATTTTTAAATTTCCTAACATGGTACAAACATAAATACACCCAAACATGACACATTTTGGGGTGCCTGGGTGGCTCAGTGGGTTAAGCCGCTGCCTTCGGCTCAGGTCATGATCTCAGGGTCCTGGGATCGAGTCCCGCATCGGGCTCTCTGCTCGGCAGGGAGCCTGCTTCCTCCTCTCTCTCTCTGCCGGCCTCTCTGCCTGCTTGTGATCTCTCTCTGTCAAATAAATAAATAAAATCTTTAAAAAAAAATGACACATTTTAATTTCCTAATATTTCATATATAACCATCCCATGTGTTCCTTTCTTGAAGCCCTAGTCCTCCCCACAGCCTTCATCCAAAGCATTAATTCATTTACCAATGAATGGAGATTACTATAGCTGCTGCCAGTCCTAGCACATGTCAGAAAACTGGTGTGCAATGAAGACACTGCTCGATTTGTGTTTTCTCTGTCGAGCTTGTCCCCAAGGGAAGCTCCAAAATCCATATCTGTTTGAAGCCCTGTAGGAAGGAGCTGGGACCTGAGCTTGCCTTCTGGGAGCTTCTAACTGCTTCTGGGAGCCTCTAACTCCTATGATGGTGGCTTCCTCCAGACCTAACCACTTTGGATCCTGATTAGAATCCCCAGCTCCTACTTACCCAGCCTTCTGAGTCACATGGATCCTGGACAAGTATTGTTCCCGTTGCCTCTCTGGATGTTAACCCGCAAACGCACCCAAGCCCCAGAGGTAAGGAAGATGACTAAGTTGGCTAAAGCAGCATGCAGAGAATGAGAAAGGTAACGTAAACTACAATTCTGCTCTATCCAGGCATTGTCCTAGAAATGAATGCACATCACATTGGCCTATGGTCCCACAAGGAGATTTTCATCATCACAGAGCAATTTGTCATTGTTTTTGCAACTCAGTAGAGTGACAATGCTCAGAAGTGGAGAGAGAATAGGGACTGAACTAGCATCTGTGTTATACCTATAACATCTCCTGCATCTGTGTTAGACCTGAGTGAGCGTCTCAAATTCAGCATGTCCAAAATTAATTCACTTGCCTTCACAACCTGACACAACTTTCCAGTTTTCTGTAGTTGTTAATGACACCATCCTTTTCTTGGGGGCCCATATTAAAAAAATCCAGGATGGCACCTTTCTCCTAAAACCAATCACTGCCTAGTCCTGTGGATTCCCCTTTCCCAAAACCAGTTGTTTTTGTCACTACATTTACAGACTCCATCGAATTTGTTGCATTCTGACTTTCATGATGTATTTCCCTCTCTGTACCAATACTAGATCCTGGAAAGATTTCTGTATTATGGCTGTAAATCCCCCAAGTCTCAGCATAAGTTTTGCTAACAGATAGCAGGTGGTCAACACCTCTTGGTAGAATGGCTGAATGAATGTTAGGATGTTAGGTTTAAACTGCTTTTGGGGCAGGGATTTTGTTATATGCTTTTTTTTTGTCCCGCCCCGAATATAGTAAATCGAGTAAAAGGCATAGAAAACAAGAAATACATATTCTTTTATATCGAACACTGTATTTTTTAATTTTAAAGTGGAGTTGCTGCAACAACTGGCTGTAGTTTTAATTAAAAAAAAAAAAACAAAACACACGCTCTATTTTTTGGTAAAATGTGTCTTAGCCTCAGCTCCCAGCTAAAGCCATCCAGGATCCTGGTTTCCCACCCCTTCCAGTGGCCTGATGCGCGGCAGGGGAGGAGCAATGAAAAAGCTGGGCCTGAGAAGCCGGGAGAGAGGGATGGGGGAAGTCCCGGAAGTCATTGACCAGAGCAAGCGGCGGCCTCGGCGAGATCAGCTTGGGCTGCGGTCCCAACAATAACAGGCGCGCGGGCGGGGCGGGGCTGCCGGGGGCCCGAGCTTGGGGGCGGAACCCGGATTGGGGGAGGCGGGTGGGACGCCTCGCTAAGGCTGCAGGGGATTGGAGGAGAGAGATGAGGGGCGGTTGAGCTCAAGGAGTGGGCCGGGAGCTAACGGGCCGACAGAGGAGAGAGCGTGTTGATTGGGAGGCGCGGAGGGAGACGGACCGGAGCCAACTGCGGATTGGCCGTGGCGGGTAGAAGAGGCGTGGTCAGTGCGCGCCCGAGGGAGCGCGAGGGAGCGGGCGGCTGGCCTGCCTGCCAGCTAGCCGGAGCCCCGGGCGTGTGCTGCGAGAGCCCGGGTCGGGTAGAGGAACGCGGTGCGGGAGGCGCGTCCCCCTCAGCTCCTCCGCGGCTCGACTACCCCCCTTCCTTTCCTCTCTTACCCTGCGCTCTGGTCTGGGGTCTCGGGGCAGGGAACGGAGGGAAGGAACTAAAGAGGAGGAGGCGAAAGCGGAGCGAGGGGCAGAGAGGGTCCCGGCGCGGGGCGCAGCGCGCGCTGCCTCAGGCTCTCCAGTCCGAACCGCCGCCGCCTCGCCCGGGGCGTCCGCACTATGCAGGCGGACTGCGGGCCACCGCGATGGGGAGCCGGGCTGTGCTGAGAGCCGGGCGCAGCTCTCACGGTCTCCGAGTCCGGGCCGCGGCCGCCACCCCCGCCCGGGCCGCGCTCCCCCTCTCCCGCCCTCTCCCTCCCCTCTGCAACTCCTCCTCCTTCCCCATGCCTCTATTCCTCCTGCTCCTACTTATCCTGGTCCTGCTGCTCGAGGACACCGGAGCCCAGCAAGGTGAGTGGTCCGCGGGGAGTGCGCAGCGCGCGGAGTCCCAGGGGCGGCGGGGGCGCTGGGGGAGCCTCCGGGATGCCGGGTCTCCCGGTGGGGCGCCGAATCTGCAGATGCACTGGGGCGGGTGCGGTGAGCTTTGGTGCCTGGCCAGACCTGGCCGAGCACTCGCTGGGTTCATTTGCAAAGGTGGGCTCTGCCTGTTGTCCCTCAAGTTGGCGCGGCTTTACTTTTTGTCAAGGCCTTTGGTTTTTCCGAAAAGAGAGAAGCGAGACCCTGCTATGAAGGCCTCCGTTTTGGTATTGGATTTTTCTGGGGAAAATCGTCGGGCGGAAAAAGAGAAGTTTTGGAAGTGTGACCCCTAAAGTTAGGTTACACTGATGGACAGAGTAGCAAGGCAAGGTAATTAAGTAGCATCTTAAACCAATTAAAAGCAGGTGGAGATAATTATCATCTTTTGTGAAAACTGCTCAGGTTCAAAAGCGAATTGATTCTGGTTAGCTTCGAGTCTGGAATTCAGGACATGCCCTTTATGATTACCTTACTGTTATTCCTGTTGGTGATCTGGATTTCCTGGGTCAGACACTCAGTCTGACCCAAGGCACGTGCTGTTTCCAGATGGAGCATTCGGAGTTAAAAGGGTAAGCCCTTCCAGAAAGTGACAAAACTTTTTTTCCACCCACAGTCCTTGAAATACCTATTTCAGAACTGAGCAAAACTGTTTATTGAATAATCATCATAATGGAAAGAGAATGCAAGGCTGATTCCTCCCCCACCCTTTAGTACTATTTTCAGGCAGCGAACCACAATTTTTGAATCAGTTTGGCATCAGTTATTGAACACATTTTTCCGTTGCATTTCCTTCTTTATTGCAGTAAGAAGGATATGGGTTGGACTGTTGCTTATTGCTGGGAAGATTTTTATTTTAAGTTGATCTCCATGTTTAAGTCCCCGTGAAAAGTTGCTCATATGGTTTTCAGAGAAGTGTAGAATCATGGCCATAGGCCTGTCATTATGAAGATGCTGAAACTTTGACAGGCATGTGGAAGTATAATGTAGCAATAAAGAAAAATATATTTGCTGAACTGACCTCTTTTAGCTCTAGGCACATTTCTACATTGTGTAACTTAAAATTCAGATGCTTAACTTTCATATTTTTAGTTAGATTATCTTCTTAAATTCTTAAGCATCAGCACTTAATAAATTGAGGTGTGATAATCTTCCCCCCACTGAAGTTTTAGAGTCTATGCTTGTATTTTCCTCCTAGTAGGAGAAACAAAAAACAAGAAGGCTTACCTACAGTCAGCATTAATTGGGACTTATTTTGTGGCAAGCACAGTTCTAAGTGATATATTAAGTTGGTTAACCCTCACCACACCCATCCAAGATAGTGTTATCCCGTTTCAAACATAAGGGAACCGAGACACAAAAAATACAAGGTACGTTGATACAGAAAGGAATGTAACTACATAAGCAAAATACTCTGTTTTGCTTATTTCTAGACTGAGAGTGTTTATATCGTTTTTTAAAAAAAAATCTTTGAACAGTATAGAATCAGTTTATGTCTCCCCACATGAGACAGTTGCCTTAAGCTTCAGAACTTCATGAACCAGGCCTAATTAACATGCAACATTCCCTTATTTTCTTCCAAGGTGTAATTTCAGTTTTTAGCACAGCCTTTTTAACAAGTAATGGTCCTCTTTCACAGTGATGTCTTATATAAACTGTAGATTAACACAAATAGAAATGCTGGTGGTTATTTAAAAGACCTCTGATTTCTAGTTCTTTTGATTGGGTAAATTTTGTGAAGTTATTTAATTTCTTTGTACCTCTGTTTTCTTCATCAGTGATATGAGAATAAATACCTATTTTGTAGCCTAACAAAGATGAAATAATAATACATAGGAGTTTTGTAAATGGAAAAGCATAATATAGCTTTAATTGATTATCATTATTAATTTTGAGTTTATGAAGTTGATAAAGAAGAACAAGTCGGGTATATATTACTGGAAACTCAGGAGTTTTGAGATTTTAATTCCCTAATTTTTAAAAATAACTTTTTTTTTTACCCAAAGGACCCTGATGCAGTCTGTAGTGGAATTGCATTTAAACCAGTCTTAACAATCTAACAGACATGATTTGGAGTCCATTGTATTCCCTCACATAAGCTGAAAAGAAGTCTAATTTCAAAATGAGAAGCAGTGTTTTAAAACACCTACAGAATTTTTAATAATGGAAATGTCTACATATTGTAGTGTTAAGTGACAAACTGTACTTTTTACTCTATAAGAAATCTTAGGAAGAAGACTGAAAAGAAGTAATAGTAGTAGCCTTTTGGTGGTAGAGTTGTAGGTAATTCCTGTTTGCTTTTCCAAATTTTCTGCAGTTCACATACAGTCAAAATATAAGCTGTGGAAAAAATGTTTTGTGATATTTAGGTTTTCCTTTCTTTAGCCAGTCTAGGTAGAAGTGCATTTAATATGTGTGTTGTAGAGAACCATACCTCGGGAATTTTAAAAAATCTTTCAGACATCATTGTAAAGTAGCAGATGTTACTCTCATTCCAGTTCCAGTTGACCCTTGTACAACACAGGTTTGAAGTGCACAGATAGCTGCCAATTTTTTTTCTGATAATAAACATATTAGAAGATTTTTCGGTGATTTACAATTTGAAATTGGAAAAAACTCAGAGGAACTGCATAGCCTAGAAATATTTTTAAAATACTGAAAAAATTAGGTATTATTGTAAGAATACAGTATATAATACCAGTAATGTACAGAATATGTGTCAATTGACTTACATGTAAGGCTGGTCAGTTTTCTGGTCAGCAGTAAGTTCCTGGAGAGAGTACAATGTTACAGATGGATTTTTGACTATGCACGGGGAGGTCAGCACCCTTAACCCCTGCCTTGTTCAAGAGTCAGCTGTAGTGCTATATACATAGCTATTCCTGAGCAGATTTTCTGCTGACAGTGATTTCTCTTTTCATTTGGCTCAGAATAAAATTTATCGTTGGTCTGAAAATTTGTCAGCCTTTTACAACTGAGATGTATTTTAAACAATATTATTTCATTTACTTATAGATTATATTTCCTCACATTTAATTGTATGATGATGGTGTTTTAGATACAGCTTCCATTGTATTTTTAAGTTCTAATTTTTTAAAAAATATTTTTATTTATTTATTTGACAGAGTGAGAGAAAGATCACAAGTAGGCAGAGAGGCAGGCAGAGAGTGGGGGGAAGCAGGCTCCCTGCTGAGCAGAGAACCTGATGTGAGGCTTTGAGGCTCTGAGGCCTGATCCCAGGGTCCTGGGATCATGACCTGACCCAAAGGCAGAGGTTTAACCCACTGAGCCACCCAGGAGCCCCTTAAGGTCTAAATTTGATGTTGAGTTCATCTTCAAAATCTTTTTATTGTTGAAAGCATTTTTTTTCTGTAACACATCTGAAAAACTTAAATTGGTCAAATTTATCATGCTAATTGCATCTTTGCTACTGTAATAAATGTATTTAATAGGAAGTTGAAAGTCTATGAATGTTTTTGTGTCCCTGATTTACATTTTGACTAGAAATTTGTGTCCCTTCATCTCAGGAGCTCAGCTTCCTAGTTCATGTTCTGGAGGGCTTTGCCACTACTTTCTGGGTTAGATTATTTGAATGTGGTAACATAGCAGGGAATTTTTACGATTTATTAAAACTGACTTGTTTTTGCCTAGTAATACGAACTATTTGCGAAGGTATTGATTTTTATTTACTCATCTTATGAAACAAGACAATTTCATTCTTTTTTTTTTTTTTTAAGATTTTATTTATTTATTTGACAGACAGAGATCACAAGTAGGCAGAGAGAGAGAGGAAGGGAAGCAGGCTCACCGCTGAGCAGGGAGCCTGATGCGGGACTCGATCCCAGCACCCTGAGATCATGACCTGAGCCGAAGGCAGAGACCTAACCCACTGAGCCACCCAGGTGCCCCAAGTTCATTCTTAATTGTTCAATTTCACAATGAGGTCCAAATTAATGTGTGGGGGAAAATTCTTTTCTGTCAAGTAATGGCTTTATTTGTTTGTGATGCAGATAAATAGTTTTTCAACAATATTTGTGAATTGTCAGAAATGAACACATCTCCCTCAGTAATAAATATTTTTAATTATTTCTAATATCAACTTTAGGTTAATTTAGAATTTTCAGTTGTCTTTTCTTGGTTTGATAAAACATTAGGCCTCTTACATGTAGTTTTGTTCAGAGGCAAAAATTAAAGCATCCTTTTTCTGCTATATTTCTAACTAATGTTGCCCAGTGAGAATTAGATATATAACATAAATTCTGCGTGTGCTAATGACTAGATTTAAAATCCACATTTTTCAAACTTAAAAGTGAAAAATTAATTGTAAAATTTTGGTTCATCATTTTAGGTAGCTTTCCGTATGTTACAAGCAAAGAGGAAATACGATTTCCCACTGGAGATGGTTAATAATTCTATCTAAACATCTGAGCTTCATTCTAGAAGACTAACATAAAAATAAAACAAAACAGAAAAACCTTAAGATCATGAAATCTGTGTAAGTGAAAGTATCAGTGCTGCTATGAAAATGACAAATGAATTAATTTCCAAAAAGAAATTATGAGATTATAGTATGACGTGGAAAGATTACATGTACATAGAAGTAGTTTTAGGTTTAGGATTATACTTTACAAAATGAACCTAGGATGTGAAAGTTCAGGTGGTAATATTGCACATTAATTGAATACATGCAAATAGTTTCTATTTGAACTTCTTCATTAGTTGGATGGATGTAGAATGATGACATAAAATTATTGGGATTAGGAAAAGCTTCATAGAGATAGTGAAGTGTGGTTGTTGAAATAAGAAGTGAGACAGCTTGACAGTTTTTCTTCTGTGGCTTATGGATTCAGTTTACAACCTTACCACGGCCTTGCCACTTTATTTTTTAAATATTGTACAGATAATTATAGTTGTTCAAAACCAAAAACTTAATTGCTGATTACCCATACCCCCACAGTTCTACCTCCGATCTATCAATTTATGATTTTTATGTTTCTTCCTATTCCATATTCATCTACATAATAATCTTGCATGGTTGTAATATGTTCTGAAATCATGTTGTGTTATGTTCTGTAGACATATTGTGTTGAAATTAATTGTGTGACCTAATTTTTGACACACAAGCATACTTAAAAATACAGCAAAAAAATTCTAAATGTAAAAATTCATCACAAGACATTATGAAGTAATTACTGTATTGTTTGGAATTGCTGCTGCAGTATTTTCTTAGTCCATTTGATTAAATTCTTCATTGAGGGTGGGATCTTTAAAAAGGTATTTCAGTTCAAAATATTAGCTTAGAAACCTATGTAATACTAATTTCCAAAATCATTATGTAGATTAAGTCAGTATAATCCACAAGGACAGAAAATACAGATAATCAAATAAACTAGTATTTAATGAGTGTCAGTTTCCACTGAAACAGATGGGCTAATGGGGTAATCTTAAAAGTATGCTAAAACATTATCTTCTAGATCAGCCTGCACTCTGAAGGATATGTACTTGGAAGAAAAATGTTGATTAGCTACTTGAATTATGGGGAAGAGCCCCCAAGGTGCAAGCTCCCTCAGCTGCTTTCTGAGAATGGGCCAAGTTTCTTGCAAGGCTTTTGTTGAGCTGGTTGCATGCAAGTGTGCAGTCAAAACTAGATTGTGGTTGATCAAAGAAAAGATGCTGGTACTCTTTATCATCCTCTCATTAAGAAATTGCAGCATGAAGTAGTACCAACTCTGAGCCTCCAGGCATGTGTGCACATATGTCAGTACAGTTCTGAGACATTTAGAGAAGAGTGAAACATTGTAATTGTTTATAGGGAACCTACAGTCTAGTTGGGGAAATATTGATCTGTAAGTTGAATTATATAGAAAAATAAGCAAGGGAAGTTGCCTGTTGCTGTGGGTTTGAAGGAAAAAAGAGCTCATAGGAAGTAGGAGATAAAGTGCTTGCTGATGAGGCGCCTGGGTGGTTCTGTGGGTTAAAGCCTCTGCCTTTGGCTTGGGTCATGATCCCAGGGTCCTGGGATCGAGCCCCGCATCGGGCTCTCTGCTCAGCGGGGAGCCTGCTTCCCTTCCCCTCTCTCTGCCTGCCTCTCTGTCTACTTGTAATCTGTCTGTCAAATAAATAAATAAAATCTTTTAAAAAAGAAAAAGTTGTTGCTGATAAAGTGTTTTAACTGAGTGAGCTTTAAAGGATTGATAGGTTTGTAGTCCACAGGGAAGACAGATATTTGAGAAGGAAGAGCACAGCATCAGAACAGAAAGAAGTCAGGAAAGCCTGGGAGTGCAAAAGCCTGTCCTCTTGTAATGAGTAGCAGCAAGACTCTAAGCCCGTGGTCCTGGTTTCCTGCTTCCATCTTGAGCCCCATGCCTAGCATGCTCCTGCCTAATAATTGGGGGCAGATATTGGCTGGTTGGTTGCTGCTGGCCATGGTTCTTAAGCATGGGGGTCCTGCCTTCCTGGAGCAGTGTGGCTGGCAGCCTCTTGATGACCTGTATGATACAATCCAAACTCCTTTGCATATTATAAATGTGATTTTTTTCTGCCTGCATTCTGGTCTCTCCCTTCCTCCTTGTCTTAATTTCATACCAGCATCCCTCAACTTTTACCTGTAGTTTATGTGTAAGACTGAGCTACTTTTTTTTTTTTTTAAGATTTTATTTATTTATTTGACAGAGAAAGACACCGGGAGAGAGGGAACACAAGCTGGGGGAGTGGGAGAGGGAGAAACAGGCTTCCCGCTGAGCAGGGAGCCCAATATGGGGCTCGATCCCAGGACCCCGAGATCATGACCCGAGCCGAAGGCAGACGCCTAATGACTGAGCTACCCAGGTGCCCCTGAGCTACTTTTTACTGTTCTAAAGTATACTTTCATGGTTTTTTGTTTTTGTTTTTTTGCCTTGTTCCCTATGCCGACTTCTTTATATATGCTGTTTTCTCTACCTAAAGAAAAGGGGGTCTTTCTTTCTTTGCGTGGTAAACTTCTAATCTTCCTTCAGAACCCTTCTTGGGTATTATCCTGGAAAACAGTTCTTTAACCATCACCATACACTCATTTCCAGACAGGGCTTTTCAGTTACTTCTCATTCAGTAATCACACTGGATATATGTATTTGTCCTGGCAGAAAAATCACTTAGACTGATTTTCTTATTTCTAATACTTAGCATGATGTATGTCGTTCAAAAAATATGCATTAAGAACACATTTCTGGAGTGAAGTTGCTGCTCCAGCTACATGATTTGATGTTAGTCTCTAGGTGTCTACACACCCTTCATGCTGTTGTCGGTTGTCATCTCCCCACAGTTAGCAGTCCGAGCCTGCACCTCTCAGTCTTCTGAGAGTAGAGCCCCCTGTTGAACCTTACTTACTACCTACTTGCTCAAGGCCTAACACTCTGCTTAGTGTTTTCCAGCTCCTCTCTGTCTGGGAGGTAGACTTCTTTGCTGCTTTGGTGAGAGGAGTCCTTGCTCTAGACCTCTGCACATAGCCATGGTTTCTTCTGAGGAAACACTGTTTGTGCCCATCTTGTCAGATAGGTCGTCTTTAAGAGCAGTAGCAGTCTAAGTCATTGTCAGCAAATTGGGTGCACTCCTTTGCCCTGTCTTTCAGACTCTGATTTAATGGCCACCTCTGGCATTACCAGCGTTCCCCAGTTTTGGCTCTAGTAGTTGCCTGCCTCCTTTTTCTTTGACAGCTCCAGTTCCTGGAGAGTGTTCAGGTGTTTCAATAATTTGGTCTCTAAGGAAGCGAATGAAAAATGAAGGCTGGAAAGATCAGTGGGAACAAGATTCTGGAGGACTTTCCACTGACGGGCACACAGGAGTTTGTACCTGAAGAATTAGTAAAGCATCATCCTTAGGTTCCTCTGCCTTCATCCAGTCCATTTGTCTATCTCTACGTTCACTTTCGCATCCCAGCCTTACAGGTCCCTCATCTCTTTGCTCTTCCATTGTCCTTAACTGATCCCAAATGTCCACATGCCAGTCCCCTCTGTCTTCTCTGATTCTGGGTAGCTTAAAGTTACTGGAGAAGGCCATGCGACCTTTGTGACTAGATCTACAAAGTGAAGGACTACTAATCAAATCTCTGGTGGGGCTTACTGCTCAGCAGGAACAGTGTGACTGTCCTACTTTGTAGAACTGTACTCCTGCCCTGCTTCCCATCCCAGCACAGTAGAACTGCCTTCTGCTTCTCTTCCTTCTTCCTGAAATCATATCTTCCACTTGTCCAGAACACTGCTTAATCAGGGAATGCAAGTTGTGTTTTAGTATAATTTAAATTTGAATGGTGTTTTTTACTCCATACCTGGGGTCATGCTCAAACTACCACTGACTCGTGTGCATCTTTCTTCTCAGCTGTTTGCTTTCTAGGTACCTTATATCTCTGCTTTTTTTTAGTGATGAACTTTCTAATGAGTATACTACATCCGTGCTGTACCTTTTCTTGGTGTCAGGAGTACAGCGAATACTTGTTAAATGCTGATTTCCTTGCAGCCTGGTCTCTGCTCTACTGAAAGTATCATTTAAATTGTCAGATTTTTGCTTTTTTGGCTTTGGCTTGTGTTTACTCTGAAAAACCTGAGCACTTTGTTTGTCTTCACTATTTCAAACTTTGGTGGACTGTGAAAAAACAGATACTTTGGAATCGGACACACTTGGATTTAAATATTAGGCAAGGATAGCTCCTTAACATTCTTAACTGTTTTTAAATATAGAACTCACCTCTCTTTTTAGAATGTTGGAGAGCTAGAATCAAATCTGTTTGGGTAATCAGTAAATTTTTGTTGAATGAGTATGTAGTATGAACGGAGGTGGTTAATGTGTAAGCAGATGACAGGTTTGAGAATTAGGAGAAGGGTGGAGACGTCATGTTAACTGAAGTCAGAGTAGGGAGATATCCCTGGTAAAATACAGAGTGGGGGAAGACCTGAAAAACAGCAGTCTGTATTAAGAAGATAAGTCCACAAAGATGCTGGAGAAGTTGCAGTTAGTGCAAAGATAGTTGCAGGAAGTTGCAAAGATGGTGGAAGAGTAGGGAACCCTATTTCAGCTGGTCCCCGAATTGAGCTGAATAGGTACCAGACCATTCTGAACACCCATGAAAGCAGCCTGTGATGTAAGAAGATATAGCTGGATCTCTACAAATAGAATATCTCTGGTGATTGGTTTCAAGGTATGAAGGGGGATGCTGTGATTCTGCAGTCAGATATCAGGAGATAAACAGAAGGGGGAGGGAGCCTCCAGGATCTTGCAATGCTGGAAGGCAAAAGCCTCCCCCACTGGGGACTGGATGCAGACTCACAGATCGGTAGCGGTGGGGAAAGGACTTTAGGGCCCTGCATGTGAACCGGGGATGGCTGGCGGTTTAAAAATCACAAAGGGTAGAGATGTACCTGGACCTGGAAGTGAGGGCTGAGAGTGCTGTTGTGGGACGTACAACCCAGGACTGCAGTTTTTAGAAGTACAGACAGAAACGAGACTGTGTTGTCTGGAGAGCTCACTGAAGAACAGACTACAGTCTCTGTTCTGAGTCAGAGGTTTGGATGTGGTCACTTCTGTTCTGACTCTTGGAAGAGACTTGGAAAGTTGCCAGGAAAAGTCACCAGAGAACAAAAGCTCCAAAAAACCGGTTTTCACTCAGCCCATCCCCCCCCAAGGGGGAAGGGCAACTCTGCCCAAACAGAGTTGCCTGAGTAACAATGTGGCAGTCCCTCCCCCAGAAGACAGGCTGGAAGAACAAGGGGCCGACAACCCTAAGGTCCCTATAAAACACGTGCATCTTGCTTGGGTTGTGGTCAATAACTTAGACTCCATACATTCCCTCAACCACCGCTCAACAGGATGACTAAGAGGAGGAACCCCCAACACAGGGAAGATTCAGAGATTGTGATCTTGGCCACAAAACTAATGGATATGGATATAAGCAAGATGTTGGGACTAGACTTCAGGGTAACAGTTATGCAGACAATAGCTAGGATAAAGAAAACCAGTAATGACAACATAGATTCTCTAAAGGCAGAAATGAGAGCTGATTTGGCAGAACTTAAACGTTCTGTCAATGAGATCCAATCTAACCTAGATACTTTAACAGCTGGGTAAATGAGGCAGAAGATTGAGTTAGTGATCTAGGTGACAAACTGATAGAAAAGAAGAACAGGAGGAGGCCTGGAACAGCCAGCTTAAAATCCATGAAAACAGCATTAGAGAAATAAATGATGCCATGAAACCTTCCAGTGTCAGAATTATTGGGATCCCTGAGTGGGTGGAGAAAGAGAGGCATCTAGAAGATATATTTGAGCGGATCTTAGCTGAGGATGTCCCTAGTCTGGGAAATGAAACAGGCATTTGTATCCTAGAGGCAGAGAGGACTCCTTCCAAGATCAAGGAGACCAGACCAATACCCTGGCATGTAGTAGTAAAACTCACAAAACTTAGAACCAAGGAAACCATCTTAAGGGCAGTTAGGGGCAGGAGAGTCCTTACATACATATGGAAGAACATCAGATTTACATCATATCTGTCCACAGAGACCTGGCAAGCCAGAAAGGGCTAGTTAAGACATATTCAGGGTACTAAATGAGAAGAACATGCAGCCAAGAATACTCTATCCAGCAAGGCTGTCCATGTTCATGGAGGGAGAGGGAAAGAGCTTCCATGACTGGCAGAAACTGAAAGAATTTGTGACTAAGCTGGCCCTGCAAGAAATATGAAGGAGGGTTCTACAAAAACAAAGATGCCAAGAGTGATAGAGAATAGAAATTTAAAGAGAACATCTATAGAAACAAGGGCTTCACAGGCAACATGACAATAATATATTATTCAATAATCACTCTCAATGTGAATGGCTTAAATGTTACCATAAAATGGGCACAGGGTTGCAAATTGGACAAAAAGACAAGACCTATCCATATACTATCTATATGAGACTCATTTTGAACGTAAAGATACATCCAGACTAAAAGTGAAGGGTTAGAGAACCAACTTTCATGCCAACAGACCTCAAAAGAAACCTGGGGTAGCAATTCTCATATTAGACAAATTATATTTTGAGCTAAAGACTGTAGTTAGAGATACAGAAGGGCACTATATCATTCTTAAAGGCTCTGTCCATCAAGAAGATCTAAGAATTGTTCATGTCTATGCCTCCAACATGGGAGCAGCCAACTACATAAGCCAACTGTTAACCAAAATAAAGGGACATATTGATAATACATTAATCGTAGGAGACCTCAACACTCCACTCTCGGTAATAGACAGATCATCTAAGCAGAAAATCAGCAAAGAAACAAGGACTTTGACACACTGGACCAAGTGGACCTCATAGATAGATACAGAACATTCTACCCTAAAACAAGAGAATACTCATGCTTCTTGAGCACACATGGAGCTTTCTCCAGACTAGACCATATACTTGATCACAAATCAGGTCTCAACCAATACCAAAAGATTGAGATTATTCTCTGCATATTCTCAGACCACAGTGCATTGAAACTGGAACTCAGTCACAAGAAAGAGTTTGGAAGAAATTCAAACACTAGGGGGTGGGAGGCATCTGGGTGGCTCAGTTGGTTAAGCGGCTACCTTCGTCTCAGGTCATATTCCCAGGGTCCTAGGATCGAGCCCCACATTGGGCTTCCTGTTCAGCAGATAGCCTGCTTCTCCCTTTCCCTCTTCTTCTTTTTTTTTTTAAGATTATATTTATTTATTTGACAGAGAGAGAGAGAGATCACAAGTAAGCAGAGAGGCAGGCAGAGAGGAAGGGAAGCAGGCTCCCTGCTGAGCAGAGAGCCCGATGTGGGGCTCGATCCCAGAACTCTGGGATAATGAACTGAGCCAAAGGCAGAGGCTTTAACCCACTGAGCCACCCAGGCGCCCCTCCCTCTTCTTGCCACTCTGCCTACTTGTGCTCTCTATCTCTCTCTTTATTGTAGAATAAATAAATAAATAAAATCTTTTTTAAAAATTCAAAACTTGAAAACCAAAGACCCATCTTTCTCAAGAATGTTTGGGTCAACCAGGAAATCAAAGAAGAACTTAAACAGAAACCAATGAGAATAATAATACATTGGTCCAAAACTTATGGGATACGGCAAAGGTGGTTCTAAGGGGGAAATACATAGCCATCCAAGCCTCACTCAAAAAAATGGAAAAATCCAGAATATGCTATCTTTACACCTTCAAGAACTGGAGAATCAACAACAAATTAAGCCTAATGCACCCATAAGAAGGGAAATAAGAGCAGAGATCAATGAATTAGAAACCAGAAATACAGTAGAACACATCAATGAAACTAGAAGCTGGTTCTTTGAAAGAATAAGATTGATAAACCACTGGCCAGACTTACCAAAAGAAAAGAGAAAGGACCCAAATTAATAAAATGATGAATGAAATGGGAGGGATCACGACCAATACCAAGGAAATAGAACAGTTATCAGAAATTATTATCAACAACTATATGCCAATAAATTAACCTGGGAGAAATGGGTGCATTCCTGGAAATCTATAAACTACCAAGAAACAAGAAGAAATTGATAACCTGAGTAGACCAATAACCAGTAATAAGATTGAAGCAGTGATCAAAAACTTCCCAAAAAGCAAGAGTCCAGTACATGATGGATTCCCTGAGGAATTCCACCAAACATTCAAAGAAGAAATTATTTCTTCTACCTATTATCTTGAAGCTGTTCAAAAAATAGAAACAGAAGGAAAACTTCCAGACTCATTCTGTGAGGCCAGCATTACCTTGATCCCAAACCAGGCAAAGACCCCATCAAAAAGGAGAATTTCAGACCAATGTCCTTGATGAATATAGATGCCAAAATTCTCAACAAGATCCTAGCTAATAGGCTCCAACAGTTCAGTAAGGGAATTATCTATTGCAACCAACTGGGATTCATCCCTGCAATGCAAATCAATCGGTGTGATAGAAAACGTAAGAGGAGAGAGAAGAACCATATGGCCCTCTCAATGCAGAAAAAACATTTGACAAAATACTGAAGTAAGTATCCCTATACTTCAGAGTATAGGGATAGAGGGAATATTCCTCAATTTCATAAAATCCATCTGAAAAACCCACAGCAAATAATATTTTCAATGGGGAAAAGCTGAGAGCCTTTCCCTTAAGATCAGGAACTCGACAAGTATGCCCACTCTCGCCACTATTATTCAACATAGTACTAGAAGTCCTAGCAACAGCAATCAGACAGCAGTAAGAAATAAAAGGTATTCACATTGGCAAAGAAGAAGTTAAACTCTCTCTTCACAGATGACGTGATACTTTATGTGGAAAACCCAAAGGAGTCCACCCCAGATTACTAGAACTCATACAGCAGTTTGGTAATGTGGCAGGATACAAAATCAATGCACAGAAATCAGTTGCTTTCTTATACACTAACAATGTAACTATCAAGAAAGAAATTAGTTAATCGATACCATTTACAATAGCACCAAAAACCATAAGATACCTTGGAATAAACCTAACCAAAGAGGTAAAGAATCTATACTCTAGGGACTGCAGAACATTCATGAAAGAAATTGAAGACACAAAAAGATGAAAAAACATTCCATGTTCATGGATCAAAAGAATAAACATTGTTAAAGTATCTATATCTGTGCTGCCCAGAGCAATCTACACTTTCAATGTCCTACCTGTCAAAATACCAATGGCATTTTTCAAAGTGCTACAACAGATAATCCTAAACAGATAATTTTCACATTAACAGATAATTTTCCAAAGTGCTGGGACAGAAAATCCTAAAAATCGGAAAAGACCCCCCAAATTGACAAGGAAATGTTGAAAAAGAAAAAGCTGGGGCCATCACATTGCCCGATTTCAAGCTATATTACAAAGCTGTGATCACCAACATAGCATGGTACTGGCACAAAAACAGACACATAGATCAGTGGAACAGAATAGAGAGCCCAAATATGGACCCTCAATTCTATGGCCAACTAATCTTCAACAATGCAGGAAAAAATATCCAATGGTAAAATATAGTCTCTTCAATAAATGGTGCCGGGAAGATTGGACACCTATATACAGAAGAATGAAACTTGACCATTCTCTTACACCATACACAAAGATAAACTCAAAATGGTTGAAAGTCCTCAATGTGAGACAGGAATCCATCAAAATCCTAGAGGAGAACATAGGCAGTAACCTCTTTGACAATGGCCACAGCAACTTC
This sequence comes from Mustela nigripes, assembly GCF_022355385.1. Taxonomy (NCBI): domain Eukaryota; kingdom Metazoa; phylum Chordata; class Mammalia; order Carnivora; family Mustelidae; genus Mustela; species Mustela nigripes. The sequence continues at coordinate 172,631,025 of NC_081558.1, forward strand.
TTTCAAGATATGTCTCCAAAGACAAGGGAAACAAAAGTGAAAATGAACTTTTGGGACTTCATCAAGATAAAAAGCTTCTGAACAGCAAAGGAAACAGTCAGCAAAACAAAGAGGCAACCCAAAGATATTTCTCTTTGCAGAAATATCTTCTGCAAAGAGAAGATATTTGCAGATGACACTGCAGAGAAAGGGCTGATATCCAAGATCTATAATGAACTTCTTAAACTTAGCACTCAAAAAACAAATAAGCCAGTCAAGAAATGGGCAAAAGATATGAACAGACATTTCTTAAAAGAAGACATACAAGTGGCTGACACTTGGAAAAATTTGATCATCATTAGCCATCAGGGAAATTCAAATCAAAAGCACACTGACATACCACATTACACCACTTAGAATGGCAACAATTGACAAGGCAAGAAACAACAAATGTTGGAGAGGTTGTGAAGAATGGTTAACCCTCTTACACTGTTGGTGGGAATGTAAGTTGGTACAGCCACTTTGGAAAACAGTGTGGAGGTTCCTCAAAAAAATTAAAAATAGAGCTACCCTATGACCCAGCAATTGCACTACTGGGTATTTACCCCAAAGATAAGATGTAGTGAAAAGAAGGGCCATATGCACCCCAGTGTTCATAGCAATGTCCATAATAGCCAAACTGTGGAAAGAGCTGAGATGCCCTTCAGCAGACAAATGGATAAAGATGTGGTCCGTATATACAATGGAATATTAGCCATCAGAAAGGATGAATACCCAACTTTTGCATCAACATGGATGGGACTGGAGGAGATTATGTTAAGTGAAATAAGTCAAACAGAGAAAGTCAACTATGGTTTCACTTGTTTGTGGAACATAAGGAATAGCATGGAGGACATTAGGAGAAGGAAGGGAAAAATGAAGGGGGGTTGGAAATCGGGGTGGGGGATGAACCATGAGAGACTATGGACTCTAGGAAAACAAACAGGGTTTTAGAGGGGAGGAGCATGAGGGGATGGGTTGGCCCGATGATGGGTATTAAGAAGGGAACGTACTGCGTGGAGCACTGGGTGTTATACGCAAACAATGAATCTTGGAACACTGCATCAAAAACTAGTGACATACTGTATGGTGACTAACATAAGTAAAAAAATAAAGAAAGAACTGAGCCATGGAAGAAGAATTTTAAGAAGGAGGGAGAGAAGATAAAAAGAAAGGAAGGATGGTGGGAGGGAAGGAAGGGTCAGCAAAGCCGGATAATATAGAAAGGTCATAAATGATAAGGATGGAAAAGTATCCTTGGACTTTTGGCAACTTAGAAACTGGCTGCTTTAGCAAATAGTTTTATTGGTGAGGTAGGTCTGTGTTCCCTAGGGCTGCCCTAACAAATTACCACAAATTCAGGTGCTTAAAATGATAGAACTTCACTGTTTTATAGTTCTGGAAGCTGGAATTCTGAAATTGGGCTATCAGCAGGGCCATACTCTGTCTGAAGATGCTGGGGGTGGGTGGATGATCTTTCCTTGCCTTTTCCTAACTTTTGGCAGTTTTGATCTTCAGAGTTCCTTCGGATCATTCCCACCTCTGCCTCTTTAATGTAGTGTCCTTCCTGTGTCTGTGTCCAGACTGTCCTCTTTTTTATAAGGACACCAGTTCTTGAATTAGGGTCCACCTTAATCCAGTATGACCTCATTTTAACTTGATGACATCTGCTAAAACATCGTTTCCAATTAAGATTATATTCACTGGTACCAGAAATTAGGACTTAAACATATCTCTTTGGAAGGAATCCAACCCGTAGCAGTGCATTCAGACTTAGAATAGGAGGCAAAGTAAAATGTGAGTTATGGAGAATAGAAGAAATTTCTCTTATGGGAAAGTGAGCAAGAAGATGGTAGCTATTAGGGGACACTTGTAAAGAGATTTTGTGGTATTTTGTTGCTGCTGTTAGTATTTGTGATGATTTGTTAAAGTGTAAAACCTAGGCTGCACTGTAGAGCTATTTTACTGGTTATAACTTGCAAAAAAGGCAAAATTATACCTGCCTTGCAAATGTAAAATGAACATATATCAAAGATTTTATTCAATTCATTCATTAATGAGGAACCAGTAAGATGTTAAATCCTGTCCAGAGAATATTTGAGAAACTAGGAGTTTATCATCTTAGGATATAATTTCTAGATTAGATGGCTGAAGCTGGTTGATGGGCCAATAGGGTCATAAACAGTAACCTTTGGGATTATCTTTTCAACTGTACAAAAGTGATCTGCCTTTCTACCAAACAGCAAGCTAAATGTTATCATTTAACTAAAACTGGTACCTTTAAGCAGCGATAAATAGCAAGTCCAACTAAGTACTTTGCTCTGTAATCCTTGGGCAGCTTCTGGCTTCTCTGACATTTAAAAGATGTGCTGCTCACCTGTTTTTTAAACCAATTTCCAAGTGTAAGATAATTTTTCTGACCTGTATATTAGAATCTTTCGAGATAGAGAGGGGGATCTGAGAACCTTTAATTAGCCCTTAGGTGATTCTAATGTTGGCAAAATCTGAGAACCACTGAAAGAGAATACCGAGTGGCTTTTTGAGACTGGAATATGGCTATCCCCCTTAGACTTTGTGATTTTTTTTTTCCTCAGTAGTGCTCAGTTCCTTGGCCAAGAGAAATCATATGATCCAGGGTTGAGGGTTTGACAGGCAGAAACTTAGGAAGGACACGGTGGCAAGGAAGTAAAGCTGTCAGGAATAGGTACTTAATACTGGACGCGAGGTCCAGTCTGGGCAGGGAAAGACATGAGGCCAGGACAAGATTAGCAGAAGGGGAGAAAAGAAAGAAGTCAAATTCACAGAAAGTATGTGGGTATAAGACCCTTGAAAGGTCAGGATACTGACCAGCAGATTGAGACTTTAAAGTTTTTGAGTTTTCAGAGGTGGATAGAAGTGTTTCTAACAATGGCAAAAAATAAACTCCAGGTTGTGCTTCTGAGAGAGTTACTGAAAGTAAAGGTCATCAGGGAGAAGATGAGTGAGCATTACTTTCTCATAGATTTGTACTTTTCACGAGACAGTGCACTTGAAACCTTAAAGCTAATGTAAATTTCCACTGGACCATTGTTCTGTTTCTTCAGGTTGTGGCTAGATGCCCTGTATCTACATATGATGGGCAAAAGCCTTTCTGGTCTTTTTGGACTGTTGTAGTATCCTCAAACAAAGAGAGTTTATTGAGCATGTTATTACAGGCTAGGCACTCAGTACTAGGTGTTTTCATCTAATATCTCATTTAATTTTTACCCTATGTGTTTGAGTTGTTAGTATCCCCATTTTACAAAACTGGGGTTTAGCAGAGATAAATAACTTCCCGAAGGTCACAGTGAATGGTGGATAGGGCATTTAAATTCATTCTGTGACTCCAGAGCTCACTTGCTTAACCACTGTGTTCTAAGTAGGGACTGTTTGGTGGGGGTTAAAGAGGATTCATACATCTCACATTCCTTCATGTAATTCAATTTTGTAAATTACCACACATGCAGAGAATAGTTTGAGCTTAAAAAAGAATGAAGCTGGGAACTATTTCTTTTTCTAAAAATTGCCATAGTGACCTTCTTTAGGCTTTCAGAGCATATCCTTCTTATGGAGTGTTTTTTTTAAATGAGCAAAATTAAAGTAGTACTTTGAATTGCTTGAGATTTGTAGTGATGCAACTTTAAAAAACCTTATGGGACTGATAATAGTACCTCAGTCCAAAAATTCTCAGTGCTAAATATTGCATTTAAAATCTTCGTTGTAGCCAGATGAAATAGGATATATTCATTAATTCCTGCAAGTTAATCCTTGGAGTACATGTCTATTCTAAATGCCTTTTTTAAATTTTCAGTTATTGTAAGCTCTCACAGATACAGTATAAGATGTGACAGAAATGACACTTATTTAGAGGGAATACAGTTAGACTCACCTGTTGACAATGATGAAAAAAGTCCTTGAAAGCTCACTGGAAAAAAAAATGTTCTTAGTTCTTAGTTTATAATGATTATAATAGAAGTTATATTACTTTATATATTACGTATATTATGCCACATTTGTGGCATATTTATGCAAGTTTCTGCATTTGTGTTTGGTACTGTTAAAGTATTTTCAGAAGTCAAGCAGTATTTATATTAGTACAAGTCAATCATTAAGATAATTTACATTACGTATTAGTAATGTGACTAAAATATGGGGGTGGCTGCAGTGTCACAGGTCATCAGTGGCACGAGCATGTATTGATTAAAAAAACAGCAAACACTTGATCTGAAGTTTAGAGCAGCTTAAAATAAGAATATGTTCTTCGTTGTATTAATTCATTGTTATTTAAATGTTTAATGTTTTGTTTTCTCTAGGGATAAGTAGTTTTTAAAAAAAAAGTTTTTTTTTTTTCCTGGAAAGATACCAAAATTTGTATCTGGCTTAACACATCTGACCTTAGCCTCTTCGGAGGAAGTGAACACATGTTCTGTGAGTAATCCCCTAGATAATCAGCAGCCAAACAAAGGAGCAGTAAGATCAAATTCCAGTGTTTTTTCTCCACTGAAATAAAACTGAAATTCAGAAATTTCATTAACAGGCTTCTGTCCTTTATGGTCAGTTATACTGTGGTGGAGACCATCTAGAGGTGGAGGAGGAGGAGAAGCTGACAGTGATGGTGGTGTTGATGGAGGTGGAGAAGGAGAAAGATTTGGTGATGTTGGAGTTACTGATGAGGGCACATGGATTGGTACTCAGATAACCATTTTGCAAGCTATTTTTCCCATCATAGTTATGCTGTCTTTGTCAGTTCTGCCATGTGAAAATGAATAACAGTAGGTGGTGTACCCTGGTCACCAGTCATTATTTTTTCCAGCATACAAAACTAAGCAGAAAATTTGGAGACTTACTTCTGACCCTGTTAGCACGCTACCTTTTTCAGACCCTACTTTTAAGGGGTGTTGACCCAGAAAAAAAAATTACTCAAGGGCTGTAGACTAATAAAAAGGACATTTTCTTTTCTTCAACTTCCATTTACTTGTTTTAAAAATTGGGACGTGGGACTCAAAATCTTTAGTATAACTGCTTCCTCGGGTTGTACCTGCAGTGGACAGAATAGCGTTATCCTTTGGGCCAGAGGAAGCTCAGCTAAGAACTCACTCAGATCTTCTGTCTGAGGTGTCCTGGACTCTGCTCTAGGTCAACCTTCTCAACTTTGGTTCTGTTGATGTTTAACATCGGCCATTCTTTATTCTGGGGGGCTGTCCTATGCACAGTGTAGGATATTTAGCAGCACCAGGTGCCAGCTCACCCCCTCTGTTGTGACAACCAACCCAAAATATCTCCAGACATTGCCAGGTAGGAGGTAAAATTGCTCCTGTGGGAGCTTCCACATTTCCCCCATTTGAGCATCACTGTGTAAGTGATGATTAGGTGATTAACTGATAAAAACTTTTTTCCAGATTTTACTTTTACTTTTAAATACTTTGTCATTTTAAGTATTTGTACAGAATAGGATTTGCTTTTAAGAATTGAAAAACTGGAAGCACATTTTCTAACTTAAGGGTAAAAGTGAGCACAAGGTCTTCTTAGAGAATTCAACATTACGACCTTAGGATGCCTAGTATAGTGTTTTCCAGAGTGCTGGTGGGGACCCTTCAGTGGGTTGGGATCATACGTGCAGGAGTGTATAGGGTCACAGTGTAAAATGTATTTCTTACTTTGGAATAGCTGAGAAAAAATTTGAAAACTGCTGGCCTAGTGATAATGTATAAGCCCAGCCTCCCCTTTCAAACTGGGATATTTTAAACATACTCTCCATAGGGGTAGGTGTTTATCCAGGCCAGCTAATCTATTTGTCTTGTCAGGTTAAACTTCTTGAATAGTCTTGGAAGTATGAAACATTCAAAGTTGTTCATTTTCGTAGTAGATTTGAGACTTTCATTTAACTTTGGTTTCTGGTGCATACCATCTTTTTTGCTAGGAGAGGAAGCTCTGAGCTCCATCACATATTTTAGAACATTCTTGGCACATTACTTGTGGACTGTTCATGCCCTCCCCCTCACAAGATACTGAAAAAAGACAGCTCCATTTTAATTGTTTTCTTCATCAGCATGCATGCAAAAGTCCTGTTTTTCAGCAGTTAGTATTTATTTTGTTAACTTGTAGAAATTCTACTTTATGGAGGAAAGGGCAAGAAACACTTTGTGTGTTTAATGACCATGAAACATAAATACGAGCATAAAGACATCTAAAAATTACTCCTAACACTGCTTGTACTCTTTTTGTAAAAATCATTTTAAAATGGCAACCTTAAGTTAAATAGTCTGTGGGGAATACATAAGATGGGACAGTTTGCCATTACAAAATACATTTATATTTTGAGTTATTTGTTCAGTGGCTACTTTTCAAAGATTTAAACACTCTAGAAAGCAGTTTCATCTTTTCAATAGTGAGAGAATGTTTTCAGAGTAGTTTCATAATGTTAGAAACTTTGTCTTAGGGGATAGTTTTTTTCTCTAAGGAAAAATTTTAATATTATTCAAAATTTATTTATATTACAGTTTATTTTCATAGTGAAGGTCTTTATGTCCCTGTTTTTCTAATTTAGATGATACTCAGTAGAGGTATTCAAGGTATTTGCATCATAGTTTTGGGGAAAATTTTAATTTTTCTTCTTCTGAGTTGTATAACGTTTAAGTTCTATATTTGCAGAAGATGAGTGGGTGTATCACAAAAATTCACATGTTTATTTCATGGTGCCTTTATATATTATTGAGTGGCTGTGCCTAGTTTTTGTGTATAGTATGAAAGTGGGTGTGGAGATAGCTAAAGTTCAGTGTTGCTCAAAAGCTGAACCTTATAGATGTTTCTTTAGGAAACCAGATTGCTAGTATTGACCTTTAAAAGTGGGCCAACAATACTAGTAGGGATTTGAGAATAAAATTTCTTGACCAGGAAAGGATATGAAGTGTCATCATAAAGTAGGTAAATAGTTTTTCCTTTATTGAAGTGAGTTTTGAGACTGGTTTGAAATTATTTTTTCATTGGTTCATATTCAGCTCCTTATACATCTAGTTAATAACTGTTTTGCAACTACTTGCTAAATACTATATTAATTTTTTATTCGCAGGCTTTTAAAGCTTTCATTCATCTTTTCCAGTAAATGGTATCAGCACTGCATTATTCTTAATAATAACAATAATATAGTAGAAAAATCCTCTTACAGCTGCCTATATCCATATTGACTTTAAAACTCAGCACTGCCACTTTTTGATAGAGGTTTTTTGTGCTAAGTACTGAACTATTCCAAAGGTGATTATAAATGGCTATTTTGAAGGAAAAAATACTATCATTTTAGTACAATGTCTTCATCTTCCTTTTAGAAAGAGATTCATTTGAATCCCGTTGTTAAGGAATGCTACATGGTACAGTTGGAGCAGCAGCTGAGACATTCCATGCCTCTTCTAGGTGCTCCAACACCGAATTTTATGATAAAAGGAGGATGCAAATAATACTATATTAAGTTTCCGGAGTTCCCACAGTGAAGGAATTCTGGAACAGATAATGTTGCTACCAAGATATGAAGGTTATTTTTCCTAATCTTTACTAAGTCATTAAACTGGTATTTTTTTCTCACCATTCATTCTGTAGGGAAAAAGGGAGGTTTTTGGAGAGAGGGACTACTAAAAAAGCAAATTTCAATAGAATATAAAATTAAATTTTATTAAAAATAGCTTAATGCCTTCAAGACTGAGTGCCTTGAAATACTTAATATGGTCAGTAATCAGCATTTTGTGTAAAGTGTTTTTAGATATTCTACTTCTCACAGATTTTAGAAGGGTTTGTGATGAATGGATGAAGCTGATCACATACTTTGATTTGTATAGTTTACATTTACTTTGAACGATTACTATGACTTGATATTCTTTTAAAGATTAGATTTATTATGTATATAAAGTTGTTGCTAAGCTATGTTTTTTTCTGTTCATTGAAATTAGAAAGCTCTTTGAACTCATAAGGGTAATCATTGATTATTTGACCTTACCTGACTGCTTTTGGTTCCTGTGAGCAGATACACTAAGAACTCTGCCATCCCTTTTATCATGTGTAAGGAAAGTGTTGAATAAAACAGCTGTCATACATATTTTAAAATTTTCACCAAAAATATCCTGATTATTTCTAATGTTAAAGATATAATTATAATTTATTCTTTTAATTTTTTTTAAGGTGATGGATGTGGACATACTGTACTAGGCCCTGAAAGTGGAACCCTCACGTCCATAAACTATCCACAGACCTATCCCAACAGCACCGTTTGCGAATGGGAGATCCGTGTAAAGATGGGGGAGAGAGTGCGCATCAAATTTGGTGACTTTGACATTGAAGATTCAGACTCTTGTCACTTTAATTACTTGAGAATTTTTAATGGCATTGGAGTTAGCAGAACTGAAATAGGTAGGAAATCTTCTTGTAAATGTAATACATCACTGTCCTGAGTTTTAAAACTGAAGCAGTTTTTGATACTTAATGTTAAATAACTAGACTATATAGAATGATATGTAGGAAACTATTTATGTGGATTATGTGTGGAAATCTCAAATTTGAATCTTCGGGAAGAGAAGATTCTTATCTGTTTATTTACTCTCCAGATAAGCTTGTTGGTACTTCTGCGACAGGATGTCACTCTACTGTTTCTAAGGAGGATGTTAAGTATCTTATTTTTTTGTTTTCTTCTAATCATTTTATTTGCAGTTACAGAATATAAGTATAATTCACACATAGGAGACAGAATATCATGGTGATTAATAGCATAGGTTTTGGATCCAGAGTGCTTGGTATCAAATCCTCGCTCAGCTGTTAGCTTCTGTGTGGTTTTGGACAAGTTACCAGACCTGTCTTTTTCACTTGTAAGAGAGGGAATGAACTAGTAACATGTAAAGTTCTTAGAACAGTCAGTAACATGTAGTACGTGCTTACTAGCACTAGCTGCTGCTGCTGTTATTCTTAGCTAAGATCAGTGGTTCTCAATTATGGCTGCATATAAGAGTCACCTGGAAAGATTTTAAATAATACTATATCCCCATCCTAGAGCAGCTGAAACAGAATTGATTAGGTGGGACCCACACCTCCGGATTTGGATTTTAAAGGTTTCCCGGGAGAGTCTGCTTGTAGTCATGTGGAGAATCTGGCTTAGTCCCTTAGGCTTAAAGATGAAAAAATGTCTAAGACTGAGTGAACTAACATCATAAAATAAATTTTGAATACTCTATGAGTTAATTTGGAAACATTGGTACAAGTGTATAAAATATCTTTTAGAACTATAACTGGAACCCAGTGTCTATCCTATAAGCATGGTGTTCATTGTCTGCCAGCCTCTTCTCCATATCAAGTCAAATTCTTCCTTTCTTCAGTACTTTTTGGCCTCTTGCCTATGAGAGGCCAAATTCCTGGCCAGCTTCTCTGATGCTGATAGATAACCTCAGTTGTCTCTCAGTCAACTCTTAGTTAATCTGTTAGCTTGATTACCATGTGTATGTTGCTATGAACATATGGTCTCAGATAAGCTTTTAGGGACTCAGATTGCCTAAGGATCTAGAAACCACTGTAACACTAACAGAGGGCAACTGTAGTAAACACGTGATGCAGTAGGAAGTAAACAGTACCACCTAAGCAGTCTTGTAACAGCAGTGAAAAAAGGTGAGCCACAGTCCCATCAAGCCCTTAGAAGTTTACAGGAAATAAAGGAGCTAGAGAAACACATTTTATCAAACATAAAGACTCTGTAAATAGCGTTTTAAAAAGAGAAAGGGGAGAAGTAGAGGGAATTGTACTTTAAGAGCTATATCTTCCAAAAATAATGTGTGGACCTTGTTTGCTCTTGATTCAAGCTGCGGGAAGACATGTTAAGATAATCCAGAGAATTTTAAGAGGAATTGGGCATTCAGTGGTAGCAGGAATGATTGTTCTTAGTGTGTTAATGTTACAGTTATTTTTCTTTGAAGATTTTATTTATTTATTTGACAGAGAGAGATGGCAAGTAGGTAGAGAGGCAGGCAGAGGGAGAGAGAGAAGCAGGCTCCTTGCTAAGCAAGGAGCCTGAAGCAGGGCTCAATCCCAGGACCCTGAGATCATGACCTGAGCCAAAGGCAGACTTTAACAGACTGAGCCACACAGGCACCCCTATATTTATTTTTTTAAGATCTGATTTGTTAGAGACATTCAAATCTAATATGCTATTGGTACTCTTTTTTACTTTGCTTTTCCCCCTCCTAACAAGGAAATCATTCCAACAACAGTGCATAGATGTAGCCCTTAATTCTTTTTACAGCTGCAGAGAACTCCGTAGTGTGGAGGTACTGCAGTTTGTTTAACCACACTTCTGTGTACAGATGCTTCCAGTACAGTGCTGGAACAAGTAACTTCATGCAAGTGTATTTTTGTCTTCTTGGAGGTGTAGCTTCAGAATAAATTCCTGAAATGCAGCTATTGATTCGAACGATAAATGCATATATAGCTTTGTTAGATATTACCGGAGTCCCCTCTACAAGGGTTGTGCCAGCTTGGATTTCCATTTAGCAATGCGTAAAAATGCCTGTTTCCCCACAGCCTTGCCAGCATGTGCATCATCATGCTTTGTTAAGTTTTGCCAGTTGATAGGTGGGAAATTGTATCTCAGTATACTTGTGATTTGTATTTCTCTTAGTATGGGTGATGCTGAACACATTTTTTTGTATGTCAAAGGTTTTTTTTTTAGAATAACTTTTTGTGTCATTTGCTCATTTTTCTATCAGGTTTTTTTGGTCTTTTTTTTTCCCCTCTGGTACTAGGAATTCTGTTACTATCTTATTTTAAAATTGTATTTATTTGAGATAGAAGGGAGGGAGCACAAGCAGAGTGAGGGGCAGAGGGAGAAGCAGACTCCCCACTGAACAGGGAGCCCAATGTGGGGCTTGATCTCACACCCCGTGACTCCGGGATCATGCCCTGAGCCAAAGGTAGACTACTCAACTGACTGAGCCACCTGGGAGCCCCTATGGAACTTGTTACACAGTTTTGTTGCCATGAAGGTTTTTTCCAGTATAGCAAATTTATTACTCTTTTGCTTCTGGATTCTGAATCCTAATCGGAAAGCCTCTTGTTACATCCCAGTTAAATATAAATTTACCTATATTTTCTTCTAGTACATGTATGTGGTTTCTTTCTTTCTTTCTTTCTTTCTTTTTTTTTTTTTTAATATTTAGATTCTTGGTCCATTTGGGGATATTCTTTTATATGATACAGAATGTAGATCTAATTGTATATTTTCCTGATGACTAGTCACTTGTCCTAACACTGTGCATTTAAAGGTCTGCCTTTGCCTCATTGATTTAAAATACTGACTTTATCATACACTGAAGTTCTGTACATACTTGATTTCTGGGTTTTCTGTTGTGTTCCACTGATCAATATTTACATAACCCAAACATCACAATTTAAATGATAGAGGCTTTATAATGTGTTTTAATGTGTCTCTCTCTTTAAGGTTGTTCATTTTTAGTGTATTCTTGGCTATTCTCACCTGTTTATTGATCCATATGAAGTTTAATTATCAACCTGTCCAACTTCATAAAAATGTTTGTTAATTTTTTAATTGTGATTGTTCATAAGCTGTCTTTTGGTATGTTAGTCATCCTGTTTAAGAACAAGAGCTGTTTTCTTTCTATTTGTTGAAATCTAATTTTGTTGTTTTCAAGAGTGTTTTGAGCTTTCTCGTGTAGATTCTACACTTTTTTTTTTGGTAAAGTTATTCCTAAATATCTTCTCTGTTGCTGTTGTAAGTGGAAATATTTTGGCTTTGTTTTGCCATTGTATCCTCTTACTGGTTACTAATTATATGAAGACTATTGATTTCTTCCTTTATTTTTTTAAGATTTTATTTATTTATTTGACAGATCACAAGTAGGCAGAGAGGTGGGGTGTGGTGGTGAGGGGAAGCAGGCTCCCTGCTGAGCGGAGAGCCCGATGGGGGGCTCGCATGGATCTGAGGACCCTGAGATCATGACCTGAGCTGAAGACAGAGGCTTAACCCATTGAGCCACCCAGGCACCCCAAGACTATTGATTTCTATATGATGATTTTATATCCGACTTTACTGTTTGTTTTTTTTTTTAAATTCAGTTTTATCATTCACTTTCTAGGAATTTCTAGTACGCAATCACATCTGCAAATAGAGATAGTTTTACTTCTTTTCCAATTGTGCCTATGAATGATTTATCTAATTATATTGGCTAATGTTATCAGTCATTGTTATGTTAATTTGTAGTGGAGATGGTTCTTGTTCCTGATCTTTTTTTTTAAAAAGATTTTATTTATTTATTTATTTATTTATTTATTTATTTGACAGACAGAGATCACAAGCAGGCAGAGAGGCAGGCAGAGAGAGGAGGAAGCAGGCTTCCTGCTGAGCAGAGAGCCCAATGCGGGGCTAGATCCCAGGACCCTGGGATCATGACCTGAGCCGAAGGCAGCGGCTTAACCCACTGAGCCACCCAGGCGCCCCTTGTTCCTGATCTTAATGGAAATATTAGCTCAGGCTGCCATACCATATACTGGATAGCTTAAACAACATATTTATTTTCTCACAGCTTTAGAGTCTGGAAGTCTGAAATCGTTGTGTCAGATTCAATTGCTGTGGAGAATTCTCTTCCTGGCTTTACAGACAGCTACTGTGTTTCTATGTCCACACATGGCAGAGAAGAGCGGGGAGTGATTTCTCTGTTCTGTTTGTATAAGGACACTAATCCTGTCGGATTAGGACCTTACCTTTATGATCTCATTTAACCTTAATTACCTCCATAAAGGCCCTATCTCTAAATATGTTCACATGGCCTGGAGTGGGAAGGGTTTCAACAAATTAATTTTGGGGGATATATAACAGGAAGTGTGCCTTTATTTCCATTTTCTTGAGTGTTTTTTGTTAGGAAAGAATTGAATTATGTCAGAAAGCTTCTTTAGCATCTGTGGAGATGATTATATGATCTTCTTCTGAAATCTATTTGTGTGGTGGATTAATTAATGGATTTCCTAATTTGAACCAACTTTGCATTCCTGGAAACAGTATTCCTTTGTTTTGTCATTCTTTTAATGTGGCATGGGATTCTGTTTCCTAATAATCTATTTTATTTTTATATAAATATTGATAAGCAAACATTAATATATAATTTATACACTAGCGTATGGGTATAATTATTGTCCTTATTATAAGGTTTAGGTATTGATGTCACATATATAAATGCAAAGAATTCAGAAGTTTTCCTTTGTTTCCCTGCTCTGAAAAATGTAGGAGTTTTTGAACAAGCTGATATTTGAAGATTTCACTCTATGAAACCATCCAGGCCTGATGCTTTTTTGGTAGAATAGGTCCTTATTTATTTTTTCCAAGGAGAAGGATCTCGTTCAAATTTTATCTTTAAGTAGTTCAGTTTTAGTAAGCTCTTTGCCTGATAAATTACCCAGTTCACCTGAATCTTCAAATTTATTTGTAGTGATGTCTACAAAATAGAATTGTATGGTTTTTTTCCTAATGGTTATTTCAGTGTTTTTTTCCAATGGTTATTTCCTTCATATCATTTTTGTTTTGTTCATTTGTGCTTTCTCCCTTTTTTCCCTTGATTGTCGGCAAGTGGTTTGCCTATTTTTTTTTCAAAAAATGTATTTTGATTTATTATATTTAGATCTATTCTTTTTTTTCTAACCTATTAATTTCTGTTTCTAGTTCTCATTTCATTTTCTTCATTCTGCTTGCTTTGGGCTTATTTTGTTATTTCTTAGCTTTTAGCAAAAAAATTTTAATTCATTTATATTTGTTCTATCATTGTTGCTGACTAATGCTGTGGCGTTTACTTTGATCACATCTTTAAGATTGATATACCACAGATTGATTTATTGTATCGGTATTTTTTTGGAAGTCTGTAATTTTGTTTTGTATTTCCCTTTTACTCGGTACATGTTTTTTATTGGGTATATAGTACATAAATAGATTTGCAGTTGGAATAGCTTTCTTTGCTAATGTTAGTAATTTTTACTTTTACTGCATTGTGGTCATAAGTATCTCTAAATGTAGTTGTAGTATCTCTACTTTATGGAGCTTGCTAATATTTTCTGTATAACTTAATATACAAGCTTTATTATAAATGTCCCATGTATGTTTGAGAAGGTGTGTTCTCTAATAGCAAGATGTAAAGTTTGATTCTCATTCAGATCTGTCTTATTTATTGTTTAGATTTTCTATATCCTTATTTTTAACTACTTCATCTCTTATTGGTATTTCTCTTCTTTTCCCCTTGTTTTTCTGTTTTTTTTTTTTTTTTTTTGCTTTTATAAAGGTGTTAATTGTAATATATTTATTTTAAATTGTGACTTCCAGTATTAAAAAGTTCTTCTCTTGTCATGTCTAATACTTTGAGTTGAATTCTCTTTTTGACTGACAGTCCCATTTGCACATCTTCCTCCGTATCTCTTACTGTTTTCATTTGTTTGGTATACCTGCCTTTTCTTACACTTTATTTTTAGCCTTTGTAGATCATTTTGTTTTGGGTGTGTTTTTGTATGTAGCACATTTTTGGTTCTTAACTCTGTGAACCCGGTTGAAAATCTTTATTTTAAATAGCTGAATTAAGCCCATTTGTACTTACTTATAAAACTGAAATGTTTTGTCTCAACTCTGTCGTGTTTTAAGTTACAATTAAAATGTATTTGTTTTGGTTGTTTCTTTACATTGTTTTCTTTCCTCCTATTTTTAAATTGCTTTTGGAGCTTAATAAATCTTATAATCTTGTTCTAAGTGCTATCTTTCAAATTTACTTTTAAAAATGCCTGTGATCCCTTGCTGTCTTAATCTTTACTATCTGATTTGTCTATTTTTAATGGCATTAAATCCCACCAGTTATCTGTAACTCCTGCCTGTTATATAACTTTCAATGAACTGTTTTACTTTCCTCTTTCCTTCTCTCCCTGTTTTTACTCTTTTAGAGAATAAATTCATAACATGTAGCCTACATCATACAATATCTTATTCTTTAACCCATCTCTAACTTTCCTAGGTTTGTATTTAAAAATATTTGAATGTTCACATTCTGCCTTTTTGCCCAAGTTTTCCCAGTCATATTGTGAGTGGAAGAAGTTCATCTTGGAATAGATTGATTCCTGAAGCATGACTTGCGATGTAGAATATCTTGCATGCTTAAAACTGCTTATTCTAAAATCTTTATTATATGGAGACATGAGGGACAGCTTGATTATATATAAATATGTCCTTGATTGACCTATTCTTTTTTGAGTTTCCTTTTGTTTTTAAATAATCTTCCATTATTGCCAGGTTATTTATTTATTTTTAGCTTATTTACCTTTAAAATCTGAATAGTGTTATAAGGAAATGTGTTGAAGTTGGTCATTTTGAGTTGGTTTTCACTGGTATCCAGTAAGCTCTTTCAATACATAGATCCAGATCTTTTATTTCTGGAAAGTTTTGTGAGATGATACTTTTAATATTATGTTTGTTCCATTCTCTTGTGCATCTTTTTTAGATACATTTTTAAGTGTGAGAAACTTGGATCTTCCTTAACATTTCAACCACATTCTCACCAGTGCTTTTAGTTTCTTATTTCCTTTTTATTCTATTTGGTTCATTTTTCTTTTTTTCAACATTCATTATCATGTTTCATTAGAATCCATTATTCCTTGTGCACCTTGTAATGTGGTCTTCATTTTTTACATAATTGTCTTTTTTGTGTGTGTGTGTGAGATCAACTCTTAGTTCTTTCTGGATATTATCCATTTCTATTTTTAGTTTTTGAGTTTCTGTTTTTGGGGTTTTATCATATCCCCAATTGCTTGAGGACATTTAATTAAGTCTGGAGTGTTGCAGTTTCCTTCTGGTTTATTATTGTTTTTTAGAGGAAGAGAGTTTCCGTAAACTGAATTGTTGTAATTATCATTTTTTGTTTTATTTTATATATATATATATGTATATATACATATATATATAAATTTTTTGTTTCATACTATATATATAATTTGTAATATATACTCTCTACAACTTATATATGTTATATAGTATAGTATGTATAAGTTTTATATATTATAAATAAAGATTTATGTATTTATTTTAGAGAGTGAGAGCAGAAGACCTAGTGGGGAGTGCAGAAGGAAAGAGAATCCCAGGCAGACTCCCTGCTGAGCTCAGAGCCTGACAACAGGGATCCATCCCATGATCCTTAGATCATGACCTGAAATCAAGAGTCAGATGCTTAACCAATTGAGCCACCCAACCGCGTCCCTGCCCTTTTTTAAAAAATGGGCTCCATACCCAGCATGGAGTCCAGTGCAGGGCATGAACTCACAACCTTGAGATCAAGAACTAAATGACTGAGCCACCCAGGGTCCCCTTTATAGTATTTATTTTTTAAGTAGATAAAGACTGTCTAGATATTTGTAGGGATAGAGGTAGTGGTTTGTAGTGGTTTACTTTATAGTTTGTGGTAGTTTCATCAAAGCACTCTGTTAGTGTCATAGATGTTTTCTTTTTTGGAGAAGAGGTTGTAATGGGGAAGGAGTTGTATAACTTTTGGGGGGGGGGGGTCTTGCAGGACTTAAAATTTCCCCCCCCTCCTTTCTTTTTTCCTCCCTTTGTGTTTCCCAAAGTCCTCCTCCCCCCCCCCCCCCCCCCCAGGGAGTAGCAGGCTCCCCACTGAGCAGGGAGCCTGCTTCCCCCTCTCTCTCTGCCTGCCTCTCTGCCTACTTGTGATCTCTGTCTGTCAAATAAATAAAATCTTTAAAAAAAAAAAAAAACAGAAAAGTAAGAAAGGTAAATCCAGTATTGATGATACTGTTATTCCTTTTATTTACTTTATATTTTAATTTAGAAAAAAACTTTTAAAGATTTTATTTGAGGGGCACCTGGGTGGCTCAGTGATTTAAGCCTCTGCATTCGGCTCAGGTCGTGATCTCAGGGTCCTGGGATTGAGCCCTGCGTCGGGTTCTTTGCTCATCTGGGAGCCTGCCTCCCCCTCTCACTCTGTTTGCCTATTTGTGATCTCTCTCTCTCTTTCTGTCAAATAAATAAATAAAATCTATTTAAAAAAAAAAACATAGAATGAAGACTTTTTTAAAAAAAGAAAAAGATTTTATTTATTTCAGAGAAAGAGCGAATGCACACACATGAGCTAGAGGGTAAGGGCAGAAATAGAGGGAAAAGCAGATACCTTGCTGAGCACCAAACCTGATGTGGGGCTTGATCCCAGGGCCCTGAGATCATGGCCTGAGCTGAAGGTGGCTGCTTAACAAACTGAGTCACCCAGGCTCCCCACTGCTACTCCTTTTAAAGATAGCAAATATTTGTTACTTGTTCTTTTAGGTATATACCCAATAGCCTAATTGCTTATTTTTTAATTTTTATTTTTTTATTTATGACATGGGTACATTTTGTTTTTTTGAGTATAATGATTTTTATTATTTATTTTTAAATTTTATTTATTTTAGTTTAAATATTATATACAGTGCAATATTGTTTAAATAGTTTAAATTAGTTTAAATAGTTTAAGTATTAATATACGGTTATCCTATCCAGGTAAGTCTTTGTTGAAGCAGTTAAAAGTAATGCTAAATCCAGCCTAAAACAACATGTTGTTAATCACAATATAAGCAGGATCATTATGGGAAGGCATCTTAGTCATTCAAAAAGAGAACATGAAATCACTGTAAGTCACAGAGCTGCTTCTACACTTCCATCTCACTCTTGAAGCCTGTCTCTTAAAGAAGCTGTATTGATGGACATTACCTAGTGGTAGTCTCTTCTCTAAACATTTTCTGGGTATTAAAATGGCCTCTTCTGTGTTTTAGGAGCTCCAAATATGTGTTTGTGTTGTCTTACACTCAGCTTTCTAAGGGCAGCAATGAGCCCGTCTGGTTTTATCACTGAATTCTCGCTGCATACCTCTTTCAGTTCCTGGATATTCAGGGGCTCACTTTATTGATCAATTACTTTGACAGTTCCAAATTTGGAATTTTCTTTTTCCAATTAGAAGTGCTTCCATACATAGGCACTAAAAAGCCATGCCTAAATCTGTTTGCAAATTAAGAGTGATCTTCCCTAAGCAAATTCCATTTCCCTCTGTTGTATCTATTGGAGGTGGACACAGTTGATGTGCTTTTTGCTATAGGAAATAACTCCCCACCCCCTTCATGTCTTTTTTAAGTTGTGAGTTTATAAGAGAAGTGTTGTTCGGTGGCAAATCTCTCCAGAGGCTAAATGATCTTCTATTTAATCAACAACATAAATCAGATTCCTGAAGTTTTGTGACAGTATTAATACCAGTTCTAATCTATTTCAAATCAGAGGGATTTCTCCTCTCTTCTAAATACAGAATATTTCCATTTAACAACTTCCAAGGTTTGTTGCTGTTCATCATCTACCAAAGTATGGTTAACATAGACTTTGAAAAACACATGGTAACCTTAATACCTTTTATGGTCTAGAGATGGTTTCTTAAACCTTATAAGCCAATTTCTGCTAGCTTCCCACTTTTCTCGTGCGGCCCTCTCACTTTTCTCTGGCTTCACAGATTTAAAGAGAGTTAGGCTCTGGCTTAAGGGGACGTTGTGGCTGGTTTGATCATTTCAGAACACTGAAACCTTCTCCAAATCAGCAATAAGGCTATTCCACTTTCTTATCATTTAATGTTCACTAGAGTAACACTTAATTTCCTTCAAGAACTTTTCCTTCGCATTCAGTTTGGCTATTTGGCTCAAGAGGCCTTTCAACCTGTCTCAGCTTTTGACATGCATTCTTCCATAGCTTAGTCATTTCTAGCTGTTGATTTAAGATTTAAAGTGTGAGAGATGTGGCTTTTTCACTTGAATGCTTAGAGGCCATTGAAGCTCATTAATTGGACTAATTTCAGTATTGTTGTGTCTCAGAGTAAGGGGAAGCCTGAGGAGCAGGAGAGAGATGGGCAATTGCTGTTTGGTGGAGCAGCCAGAACACACACATTTATTGAGTCTGCCAGTCATGTGGGTTTCATGGGATTTCAAAACTGTGATAGTAACATCAGATCACAGATTACCATAACAGATGTAACAAAATGAAAATCTTGAAAAATTACTAAGATGTGACATAGAGACACAACGTGAGCAATGGTTGTTGGAAAAATAGTGCCGAAAGACTTGTTAGGTGCAGGATTGTCACAAGCCTTCAATCCGTAAGAAAAAAGTCAGTTATCTGCAATGCACAATAAAGCAAAACACAATAAAATGACACATGCTGGCACACCAAAGTACATTTCTGGCTGTATTAGCTTTCTGTTGTTTTATAATCTTATCACAAACCCTGTAGCTTAAAATACCAGAATTTATTATTTCAGTTTCTGTATACTAGAAGTCTTGTTTGACATGTCTTGCCTGGCTGAAATCAGGGTAGTCAGCTGGGTATGTGGGTGGTTCCCATTTGAAGCTGAGGGTTCTCTTCAAGCTCACTGACTACTGCTACTGTCTTGTAGTTGTAAAACTGGGGTCCCCATTTTCTTGCTACCTATTGCCCAGAGACTGTTTTCAGTTCCTACAGACCACATGGAGTGTTTACCACATAGGTGTTCTTTTTCTTCTAGCCCAGTAGAGATTTCTCTCTCTAATTTCCAGTTACGTGACTAACCTGAGAAAGCACTAAAAGAAAGTTTTTAAAGTGCCTGACTGATTAGGTCAAGCCAACCCAGGAAAATCTCCCTCTTACCATATATGCAATGTACAGATAGTTTAAAAAAATTTTTTTAAGGCAGGGATCCTGGTAAGAAAATACTCTAGAAGCATAAGAGTATCACACACTAGAGGAAATTTTTAAACTAAGTACACATTGGAAAAGTTCACCTTCACGGATTAAGAAAACAACAGATTACCAGTTTCTTTTACCTCTAATACTACTGGGCAGGGTGGGGAGAATAAATTGATACAGCCTTTCTGCAAAGCAGAAAGTAGGAATAGTTTCTGTTAAAGTCACAGAAAGACAGTGCATGAAAAGGATGAATGAAGAACTAAGTATTACCATGCTTGTGCATATGTGTAAACACCCTATATACACATTTATACTCATTTAATGACTTATAAGCGTAGACAATAAACACTATTGTTCTTATTTAACAGATGGAGAGAGCTGAGGCGGAGAAAGGTACCCTCCCAAGTGGTATTAGCTATTATCTTGGTCTAATAGGATTATGTGAAAATGATTATTGTTTTTTATTGTTTTCTTGTTATATTCTAAATTTTTGTAGTTTATAGATTTTTTTAAAAGTACTTATACACTGGGAAAAAAGTGATACAAATGCTGCCTTGAAATAAACACTCTATATTGATGGTAGAAGTATAAGTTAGTTTAACTTTTAGAAAGCAACATGACCCTATAATTTGATTTCAAAAAAATCTGGCCTTGAAAATTATTTTAAGTATGGAACAAAGTTGTACATGTAAACAAATCTATTATATCATTATCTAAAGTATGGAAAAATTGGAAACCTAAGTTTCCATGATAAAATAGTCAAGTATCCTATGGCTTATCTACTTAGAATTATCTCAGAGATCATTGGCTCTAGCCTCTACCATGTTTCCTGAGGCCCTTACTGCCATGTCCTGTGGCGCGCACTTGGAGTCCTTAGCTACTTTCTCCACAGAGCCTTCCTCACACCCTACTGCAGTTCACATTTCCAAGGGGGTTCACAGCCTTGCACCCAAACCCTTTTCTGTACCCAGGACTCCACACAGGTGATCCACTTCTATCTTGTACTTTTTCCCATTAGGTTAAACCTTACTTCTCCTGAAAGGCAAGAGACACTTCTCTCTCTCTCTCTTTTTTTTTAAGCAGACTCCGGATCTCAATGCTCAAAATTCCTCTCTTTCCAAAAGATTAGATCGTTCTTTCTTTCAGATTTATCACCACATCTCCATGACAGTTTATCCTGGGAACTCCAGGATACTGACTATGTTGTTTGTAATTTTTAGCTACTATGAATAATGCTGCTCCGAACTATATTGTTTACAAGTCTTTTTGTGAACATATGTTTGCATTTCTCTTGGGTATATGCCAAAGAGTACAGTTGCTAGGTCACATGTTAAGTCCGTGTTTAACCATTGGAAGGACCACCAGACTGTTCCATAGCAACTGCACCATTTACTAGCAGTATAGTAGGTTTCAGTTTTTCTAGATCCTGATCTTCCTTCATGGTGTAGTGGGTACGAAGTGGTATCTCACTGGGGTTTGATTTGCATTCCTTGATGGCTGTGTACATGTGCACATTCTGTAAGTTTGAAAAATGTGTGACATGTATCCATCATTGTGGTATTTTCACTGCTCTAAAAGCCCTCTGTGCTCTATCTGTCCTTCTTCCCCCAATGTCTGACAACCACTGATCCTTTCATTGTCTTCTACTGTAGATAGATCTTTTTATTGTTTTGTTTTTCCAGAAGGTGATATAATTGCAATGAAACAATATGCAATCTTTACAAACTCTCTTCTTTGAATTAGTAATGTGCATTTAAAGTTCCGTTATGTCTGTTCATGGCTTGATAGCTCATTTCTTTTTAGTATCAGGTAATGTTTCATTGTCTGGATGTATCCATTCCCCTACTAAAGGACATCCTGGTTGCTTTCAAGCTTTAGCAGTTTATGAATTAAGTTGCTGTAGACATCTGTGTGTGGTTTCTCTATGGACTAAAAATTTCAACTCCTTTGAATAACTATCCAGCAGGAATGTGATTGCTGGATTGTATGATGGGACTTTTTAGTTTTGTAAGAAATCCCAAAAAAGGATCCCCAGTTTTGTTTCCCCAACAATGAATGAGAGTTCTGTTTCTCCACAGTTTCATCAGCTTTTAGTGTTGTCTGTGTTCTGGGTTTCGACCATTCTAAATTCCAATAGATATATAGCGATATTTCATTGTTTTCATTACATTTCCCTGATAACATGTAATTTAGTGAACCTTTTATATTCTTGTTATCTGTGCATTTTTTGTGAGGTGTCTGGCCTATTTTTAGGTTGTTTTCTTATTGAATGTTAAGAGTTTTTGGTATATTTAGGTAAGAGTCCTTTATCAGATATGTCCTTTACCACCTATTTTGTAAATATTTTCTCCCAGTTTGTGTCTTGTCTTCTCATTCTTTTTACATTGTCTTTCCAGAGCAGAAGTTTTTAATTTTAATGAAGTCCACCTTATCAGTTGTTTCTTTCATGGATCCTGTCTTTTGGTGTCCTATCTAAGAAGTCATCATCTTACTCGGGGTCATTCAGATTTTTTCCTATGTTATCTTCTAGGAGTTTTACAGTTATGCATTTTACTATTAGGGTTGTAATTAATCTATGTCTAGGTTCATTGTTTTGCATATGGCTGTTTGGTTGTGCCAGCACCATTTCTTGAAAATACTACCTTTGCTCCATCGTATTGCCTTTGATCCTTTGTCAAAGATCACCTGACCATGTTATATCAGATTTAGCTCTGGGATCTCTCTTCTTTTTCACTCATCTATTTGTGCTTTCACCAGTTATCACACTGTCTTGATTACTGTAGCTTTACCCTAAGTATTGAAGATGGGTGGTGTCATTCCTCCAACTTTGTTTTTCTTCAATATTATATTTGCTATACTGGGTCTTTCGTCCCTCCATATATTCTTTAGAATCATTTTGTTGATAGCCACAAAATAACTCACTGGGATTTTTTTCTTCCAATTTTATTGGGAAATAATTGACATACATCACTATATAAGTTTAAGCTATACAGGATGATGGTTTCATCTACATATCCTGTGAAATGATCACTGCAGTAGGTTCAGTGAACACCCATCATCTCCTGTTCGCCCACCCCCACCCTTAAGTGTGTCTGCCTCTGGCACCCATAAGCTTTATATTATTTTCTGTGAGTTTGGTGGTGGTTTTTTAGATTACACATATAAGTGAGATCATACAGTATTTGTCTTTCTCTGACTTACTTCACGTAGCATAATGCCTTTAAGATTCATCATTGTTGTTGCAAATGGTAAGATGTCCTTGTGTTTTATGGGTTAATGATATTTTGTTGTGTAATATTTTGTTGCATGTGTATGCATCCATTCATCCATGGTTGTACACTTTGGGGGTTTCCATATCTTGGCTGTTATAAATAATCCTGCTATGAATGTGGGGATGCAGATACCTTTTTTTTTAAATTTTTTATTTTCTATAAACATATATTTTTATCCCCAGGGACACAGGTCTGTGATCACCAGGTTTACACACTTCACAGCACTCACCAAAGCACATACCCTCCCCAATGTCCATAATCCCATCCCCTTCTCCCAAACCCCCTCCCCCCAGCAACCCTCAGTTTGTTTTGTGAGATTAAGAGTCACTTATGGTTTGTCTCCCTCCCAATCCCATCTTGTTTCATTGACTCTTCTCCTACCCACTTAAGCCCCCATGTTGCATCACCACTTCCTCATATCAGGGAGATCATATGATAGTTGTCTTTCTCTGCTTGACTTATTTCACTAAGCATGATACGCTCTACCATCCATGTTGTCGCAAATGGCAAGATTTCATTTCTTTTGATGGCTGCATACTATTCCATTGTGTATATATACCACATCTTCTTGATCCATTCATCTGTTGATGGACATCTAGGTTCTTTCCATAGTTTGGCTATTGTGGACATTGCTGCTATAAACATTCAGGTGCATGTGCCCCTTTGGATCACTACGTTTGTATCTTTAGGGTAAATACCCAATAGTGCAATTGCTGGGTCATAGGGCAGTTCTATTTTCAACATTTTGAGGAACCTCCATGCTGTTTTCCAGAGAGGTTGCACCAGCTTGCATTCCCACCAACAGTGTAGGAGGGTTCCCCTTTCTCCGCATCCTCGCCAGCATCTGTCATTTCTTGACTTGTTGATTTTAGCCATTCTGACTGGTGTGAGGTGATATCTCATTGTGGTTTTGATTTGTATTTCCCTGATGCCCAGTGATATGGAGCACTTTTTCATGTGTCTGTTGGCCATCTGGATGTCTTCTTTGCAGAAATGTCTGTTCATGTCCTCTGCCCATTTCTTGATTGGATTTTTTGTTCTTTGGGTGTTGAGTTTGCTAAGTTCTTTATAGATTCTGGACACTAGTCCTTTATCTGATATGTCATTTGCAAATATCTTCTCCCATTCTGTCAGTTGTCTTTTAATTTTAACTGTTTCCTTTGCTGTGCAAAAGCTTTTGATCTTGATGAAATCCCAATAGTTCATTTTTGCCCTTGCTTCCCTTGCCTTTGGCGTTGTTCCTAGGAAGATGTTGCTGCGGCTGAGATCGAAGAGGTTGCTGCCTGTGTTCTCCTCAAGGATTTTGATGGATTCCTTTCGCACATTGAGGTCCTTCATCCATTTTGAGTCTATTTGTATGTGTGGTGTAAGGAAATGGTCCAATTTCATTTTTCTGCATGTGGCTGTCCAATTTTCCCAACACCATTTATTAAAGAGGCTGTCTTTTTTCCATTGGACAGTCTTTCCTGCTTTGTCGAAGATTAGTTGACTGTAGAGTTGAGGGTCTATTTCTGGGCTCTCTATTCTGTTCCATTGATCTATGTGTCTGTTTTTGTGCCAGTACCATGCTGTCTTGATGATGACAGCTTTGTAATAGAGCTTGAAGTCTGGAATTGTGATGCCACCAACGTTGGCTTTCTTTTGCAATATCCCTTTGGCTATTCGAAGTCTTTTTTGGTTCCATATAAATTTTAGAATTATTTGTTCCATTTCTTTGAAAAAGATGGATGGTACTTTGAGAGGAATTGCATTAAATGTGTAGATTGCTTTAGGTAGCATAGACATTTTCACAATATTTATTCTTCCAATCCAGGAGCATGGAACATTTTTCCATTTCTTTGTGTCTTCCTCAATTTCTATCATGAGTACTTTATAGTTTTCTGAGTATAGATTCTGTGCCTCTTTGGTTAGGTTTATTCCTAGGTATCTTATGGTTTTGGGTGCAATTGTAAATGGGATTGACTCCTTAATTTCTCTTTCTTCTATCTTGCTGTTGGTGTAGAGAAATGCAACTGATTTCTGTGCATTGATTTTATATCCTGACACTTTACTGAATTCCTGTATAAGTTCTAGCAGTTTGGGAGTGGAGTCTTTTGGGTTTTCCACATATAGTATCATATCATCTGCGAAGAGTGATAATTTGACTTCTTCTTTGCCGATTTGGATGCCTTTAATTTCCTTTTGTTGTCTGATTGCTGAGGCTAGGACCTCTAGTACTATGTTGAATAGCAGTGGTGATAATGGACATCCCTGCCGTGCTCCTGACCTTAGCGGAAAAGCTTTCAGTTTTTCTTCATTGAGAATGATATTTGCGGTGGGTTTTTCATAGATGGCTTTGATGATATTGAGGTATGTGCCCTCTATCCCTACACTTTGAAGAGTTTTGATCAGGAAGGGATGCTGTACTTTGTCAAATGCTTTTTCAGCATCTATTGAGAGTATCATATGGTTCTTGTTCTTTCTTTTATTGATGTGTTGTATCACATTGACTGATTTGCGGATGTTGAACCAACCTTGCAGCCCTGGAATAAATCCCACGTGGTTGTGGTGAATAATCCTTTTAATGTACTGTTGAATCCTATTGGCTAGTATTTTGTTGAGTATTTTCGCATTTGTGTTCATCAAGGATATTGGTCTATAGCTCTCTTTTTTGATGGGATCCTTGTCTGGTTTTGGGATCAAGGTGATGCTGGCCTCATAAAATGAGTTTGGAAGTTTTCCTTCCATTTCTATTTTTTGGAACAGTTTCAGGAGAATAGGAATTAGTTCTTCTTTAAATGTTTGGTAGAATTCCCCCGGGAAGCCGTCTGGCCCTGGGCTTTTGTTTGTTTGGAGATTTTTAATGACTGTTTCAATCTCCTTACTGGTTATGGGTCTGTTCAGGCTTTCTATTTCTTCCTGGTTCAGTTGTGGTAGTTTATATGTTTCTAGGAATGCATCCATTTCTTCCAGATTGTCAAATTTGTTGGCGTAGAGTTGCTCATAGTATGTTCTTATAATAGTTTGTATTTCTTTGGTGTTAGTTGTGATCTCTCCTCTTTCGTTCATGATTTTATTTATTTGGGTCCTTTCTCTTTTCTTTTTGATAAGTCGGGCCAGGGGTTTATCAATTTTATTAATTCTTTCAAAGAACCAGCTCCTAGTTTCGTTGATTTGCTCTATTGTCTTTTTGGTTTCTATTTCATTGATTTCTGCTCTGATCTTTAGGATTTCTCTTCTCCTGCTGGGCTTAGGGTTTCTTTCTTGTTCTTTCTCCAACTCCTTTAGGTGTAGGGTTAGGTTGTGTACCTGAGACCTTTCTTGTTTCTTGAGAAAGACTTGTACCGCTATATATTTTCCTCTCAGGACTGCCTTTGTTGTGTCCCACAGATTTTGAACCGTTGTATTTTCATTATCATTTGTTTCCATGATTTTTTTCAATTCTTCTTTAATTTCCCGGTTGACCCATTCATTCTTTAGATGGATGCTGTTTAGTTTCCATGTATTTGGGTTCTTTCCAAACTTCCTTTTGTGGTTGAGTTCTAGCTTTAGAGCATTGTGGTCTGAAAATATGGAGGGAATGATCCCAATCTTTTGATACCGGTTGAGTCCTGATTTAGGACCGAGGATGTGATCTATTCTGGAGAATGTTCCATGTGCATTAGAGAAGAATGTGTATTCTGTTGCTTTGGGATGAAATGTTCTGAATATATCTGTGATGTCCAACTGGTCCAGTGTGTCATTTAAGGCCTTTATTTCCTTGCTGAAATTTTGCTTGGGTGATCTGTCCATTTCAGTGAGTGAGTGTTAAAGTCCCCTACTATTATTGTATTATTGTTGATGTGTTTCTTTGATTTTGTTATTAATTGGTTTATATAGTTGGCTGCTCCCACGTTGGGGGCATAGATATTTAAAATTCTTAAATCTTCTTGTTGGACAGACCCTTTGAGTATGATATAGTGTCCTTCCTCATCTCTTATTATAGTCTTTGGCTTAAAATCTAATTGATCTGATATAAGGATTGCCACTCCTGCTTTCTTCTGCTGTCCATTAGCATGGTAAATTCTTTTCCACCCCCTCACTTTAAATCTGGAGGTGTCTTCGGGCTTAAAATGAGTTTCTTGGAGGCAACATATAGATGGGTTTTGTTTTTTTATCCATTCTGATACCCTGTGTCTTTTGACAGGGGCATTTAGCCCATTAACATTCAGGGTAACTATTGAGAGATATGAATTTAGTGCCATTGTATTGCCTGTAAGGTGACTGTTACTGTATATGGTCTCTGTTCCTTTCTGATCTACCACTTGTAGGCTCTCTCTTTGCTTAGAGGACCCCTTTCAATATTTCCTGTAGAGCTGGTTTGGTGTTTGCAAATTCTTTCAGTTTTTGTTTGTCCTGGAAGCTTTTAATCTCTCCTTCTATTTTCAATGATAGCCTAGCTGGATATAGTATTCTTGGCTGCATGTTTTTCTCGTTTAGTGCTCTGAAAATATGCCAGCTCTTTCTGGCCTGCCAGGTCTCTGTGGATAAGTCAGCTGCCAATCTAATATTTTTACAATTGTATGTTACAGACTTCTTTTCCCGGGCTGCTTTCAGGATTTTCTCTTTGTCACTGAGACTTGTAAGTTTTACTATTATTTGACGGGCTGTGGGCCTATTCTTATTGATTTTCAGGGGCGTTCTCTGAACCTCCTCCTGAATTTTGATGCTCATTCCCTTTGCCATATTGGGGAAATTCTCCCCAATAATTCTCTCCAGTATACCTTCTGCTCCCCTCTCTTTTTCTTCTTCTACTGGAATCTCAATTATTCTAATGTTGTTTCGTCTTATGGTGTCACTTATCTCTCGAATTCTCCCCTCGTGGTCCAGTAGCTGTTTGTCCCTCTTTTGCTCAGCTTCTTTATTCTCTGTCATTTGGTCTTCTATATCACTAATTCTTTCTTCTGCCTCATTTATCCTAGCAGTGAGAGCCTCCATTTTTTATTGCACCTCATTAATAGCTTTTTTGATTTCAACTTGGTTAGATTTTAGTTCTTTTATTTCTCTAGAAAGGGCTTTTATATCTCTCGAGAGGGTTTCTCTAATATCTTCCATGCCTTTATCGAGCCTGGCTAGAACCTTGAGAATTGTCATTCTGAACTCTAGATCTGACATATTACCGATGTCTGTATTGATTAGGTCCCTAGCCTTCGGTACTGCCTCTTGTTCTTTTTTTTGTGTTGAATTTTTCCGTCTTGTCATTTTGTCCAGATAAGAGTATATGAAGGAGCAAGGAAAATACTAAAAGGGTGGCAACAACCCCAGGAAAATATGCTTTTAACCAAATTAGAAGAGATCCCAAATCGTGAGGTGGGAGAAAGGGGATAAAAAGAGGTTCAAAAAGGAACAAAGAAAAAAAAAAAGAAAAGAATTATTAAAAAAAGAAAACAAATAAGAAAAATATAAAAAAGAAAAAATATATATATTAGATAAACTGGTTAAAAAACGTTAAAAAAGAAAAAGGTAAAAGTTAAAAAAATAATTTAACCAGCAGGCGAGAAGAAAAACAAAAAATGAAAAAGAAAAAAATCAAATTAACTCCAAGACTAAAAAAAATCACAGGGAAATAGCCATGAGTTCCGTGCTTTGCTTTCTCCTCCTCTAGAATTCTGCTGCTCTCCTTGGTATTGAAACCGCACTCTTTGGTAGGTGAACTTGGTCTCGGCTGGATTTCTTGTTGATCTTCTGGGGGAGGGGCCTGTTGTAGTGATTCTCAAGTGTCTTTGCCCCAGGCGGAATTGCACTGCCCTTAGCAGGGGCCGGGGTGAGTCATCCACTTGGGTTTGCTTTCAGGAGCTTTTGTTCCCTGAGCGCTTTCCGTAGAGTTCCGGAGGACGGGAATACAAATGGCGGCCTCCTGGTCTCCGGCCCGGAGGAGCCGAGAGCCCAGGGCCCCACTCCTCATTGCGCCCTCAGAGAACAGCGCCCAGTTACTCCCGTCTGCCTGACCTCTGGCCGCGCTCCTAGCTCACCGAGCTGTGAGCTTACTGTTGGCTCTGTCTCTGTAGCCAGCATTCCCGTTCCAATGCCCGCAAGCTCTGTGACACTCAGACACCCCCGATCCTTCTGTGACCCTGCGGGACCTGAGGCCATGCTGACCCCGCGTGGGCTTCTCCCCGGTTTAGCCTCTGGAGCGATGTCCCTCAGCGGAACAGACTTTTAAAAGTCCTGATTTTGCGCTCCATTGCTCCGCCGCTTGCCGGGAGCCGGCCCCTCCTCCCGGGGTCTATCTTCCTGTCGCTTTGGATTCACTTCTCCGCCGGTCCTACCTTTCAGAAAGTGGTTGTTTTTCTGTTTCCAGAATTGCTGTTCTTCTTCTCTTCGATCTGCCGATGGATTTTCAGGTGTTTGCAATCTTTAGATAAGCTATCTAGCTGATCTCCGGCTAGCTGAAGTAGTCTCAGCCTGCTACTTCTCCGCCATCTTGACTCCTCCCCTGCAGATACCTTTTTGAGTTAGTGTTTTTATTTGTTTTTGATAAATTACCAAAAATAGATTTGCTCGATCATATGGCAGTTCTTTTTTTTTTTTGGAAGGTCCTCCATACTGTTTTCTGTAGTGACTGTGCCAGTTTACAATCCCACAAACAGTGCACAGGTTCTCTTTTCTCCAAATCCACACCAGCATTTGCTCTTACCTTTTTGATGATGACCATTCTAAGAGACATGAGGTGATACCTTATTGCGTTTTTCATTTTCATTTCCCTAATGACTAATGACATTGTGCATCTTTTCAGGTACCTGTTGGCCTTTCTTGTACCTTCTTTGGAGAAATCCTGTTCAAGTCCTTTGCCCATTTTTTAATTGCGTTTTGCTGTTGTTATAATTGTTGTTTGCTTTGAGTCATATAAATTCTCTATATTTTGGATATTAACCCCTTAACAAATAAATGGTTGGTCACTGGAATGGTCTCCATTCCATAGGGTGTCTTTGCACCTTGTTGATGGTTTCTTTTGCTGTATAACTTTTTAGTTTGATATAGACCCTCTTATTTATCTTTTATTTTGTTTCTTGTGCTTTAGGTGTCATTAAAATCACCGAGACCCATGTCAAGGAACTTTATTCCTATGTTTTCTTTTAGAAGTTTTGTGGCTTCAGGTTTTACATTTAAATCTTTAATCCATTTTGAGTTAATTTTTGTGAGTCATATGAGATAGCAGTCTAATTTCATTCTGTTACCTGCAAATATCCAATTATCCCAGCTTGCTAGGATTTTGATTTTGATTGCATTCAATCTATGAAGTTGGTG
Organism: Mustela nigripes; assembly: GCF_022355385.1. Taxonomy (NCBI): domain Eukaryota; kingdom Metazoa; phylum Chordata; class Mammalia; order Carnivora; family Mustelidae; genus Mustela; species Mustela nigripes. Next base: position 172,661,340 of record NC_081558.1, read on the forward strand.
AGAACTGACATCTTGACAGTATATTGTCTTCCTGTCATTGAGCATGGAACATTTCTCCATTTATTTCACTCTTGGAATATTTTAGTTTTCCTCACATGGTTCTTGCACGTATTTTATTAGACTTACCACTATTTCATTTTGGGGGCTGCTAATGTAAATGGTATTGTGTTTTTAATTTCAAATTCCAGTTTTTTATTGTCATTATATAGGGGAGCACTTTTATCCATTAACCTTGTATTCCACAACCTTGTATAATTGCTTAATAGAGGAGGGTTGGGTTTTTTTTTTTTTTTTTTCAATTCTTTTGGATTTTCTACGTAGATAATCCCATCATTTGTGAACAATTTTATTTCTTCCTATACAATCTTGTACTCCCCCCCCCCATCTTCCTGTGTTAACTTATACTTCTAGTATGATGTAAAAGAGAAGTAGTAAGAGGGTGCATTCTTGCCTTGTTTCTGATCTTACAGGAAAAGCTTCAAATTTCTTACTGTTAAATATGATATCAGCTTAGGTTTTTTTTGTAAATATTCTTCATTAAACTAAGAAAGTTTCCCTCTATTCTTAGTTCACTGAGAGTTTATGTCATGAATGGATATTGGATTTTGTTAAATGCTTTTTCTGCATTTATTGATTTGATCACAGTACTTTCCTTTTTTTGCATGTTGATGTGGGATGGATTACATTATTTTAAAATGTTGAACGTATTTTTTGCATATTTGGGATAAATCACACTTGATCATGGTGTATAGTTCTTTTTAACACATTGTTAGATTTTAAAGATTTTTATCTTTAAGTTATCTCTACACCCAGCATGGGGCTCACACTCACAACCCCAAGATTAAGAGTTGCATACTGTTCCTTCCAGCTGAGCCAGCCAGCCGCTCCTGATTTTTTAATATTTTGTTACGAGTTTTCATGTCTATTCCATGAAGAATAATGACCTGTATTCATTTACGAAGTATGTTTGATTTTGGTTTAATGGTAGTGCTAGCGTTATAGAAGGAGTTAGGAAGTATTCCCCTGCTTCTGTCCTCTTAAAGGGATTGCAGAGAATTGGTATAACTCTTCTTTAAATGTTTGGTAAAAATAATCTGTGAACCCATTTGTGCCTGGTTCTTTCTCTTTTGAAAGATTATTAATTGATTCAATTTCTTAAATAGAAATAAAATAAAAACTCAGATTGTCTATTTCTTTTTTTTGAGTTTTGTCAAATTGTGTGTCTCAAGGGACCTGTTCATTTCATCTAGGTTAACAAATTTGTGGACATAGATTTGTTCATAGTACTATTCCTTTATTATCTTTTCATGACCATTGGGTCTATAGTGGTGTCAACAATTGCGTTTCTGATATTAGTGATTTGTGACCTCTTTTTTTCTTTAATTAGCCTTATTAGAGGCTTAGTGAATTTTGTTTCAAAGAACCAGCCTTTGACTTTATTAATTTTCTCTATTGATTTCTTGTTTTTAATTTCACTGGTTTCTGCTCTAATCCTTAGATCTTTTCTTCTTCTTACTGTAGTTTCCTAAGGGTAATGATTTTTCAAAAACATTTTTATTTGCCTGGCACTTGGATTATTTTAGACTAAAATCAATGTTTCATAGGTCTTATGGTGATTGATTAATCAAATACTTGATTAACTTTTTTATTTATAATTTTGTGTATATATCCATATACTATTTTTTGAAATTCTTATTTTGTCCATGAGAAATTTCTAGACATATTGGTGGGGTTTGAGAGCCATCAGTAGAACCTATAATTGTTAACAATTAAATGATTTATGATGATTTAGGAGTACCTTTGAATGGCTAAACTAGGAAAATGGAAGTGAAGAAGTACCTAGTATGTTGCCCAGATTAAGATACATTGCCCAGACTGGGATTGAATTTTCTTCGTCTTTCCCAGAGTATTTTGCTAGGTGCTTGCATTACTTTATAATGGTTAAAACCTTTGATGAAAGGGTAACCAAGTGAGGAGAGAGACATTCATTTTGACTGGCTATAAGATGTGAGGGAAGGTGTTTATCTGGTATATATTGAGCTCACTTAAGCACCTATGAAATTAGCCACTGTACTCTTCTTTTCTTTCTCTCTTTTTTTTTTTTAAATTGAGATTGTTTGTTCTTTTAGCACTTACTGCCTTTTGAGTTTCACAGAAGGAAGTTTCTTAAAAAGTTTTATTTCTACCACAGATTGAATTTATTCACATTTCAGAGGACAAGGTAACTCCAAATGACTGAAGAAACAGGAGTAAAGCTGTGTACTTGGTAATAGGAAATATCGTTATTATTCTGTCCATATTGAAGGGTTGGACAAACTTTTTTAAACATTATTTTATTTTGAGAATATATTTTTGTCAGTTTTTAAAATTTTTTAGAGCAGTTCAATCTAATAATTTGGAATTTCCTAGCATTAGTATACATGATAATATTTTTGTAAAGACAACTTTGCATGGCAAGATAATATTCTTTAAGTAGGATCTTTTTCATTTGTACCTAAGAGTATCTGAAAAGTCATTATTTGTATTGAGGGCCTTAATCAGCCTTGTAATAAAATCACACATATATGTAGGTCCTTAAGTGACAAGGAACAGCTAGTGCTGGTGAGCCCAGATGAAACTTGTTCATGTTTACAAGTGTTAACTGACTTATGTAGAGATTCTAGTTGGTAAAACTTCTCTTGCCTTTACTGATTCCCATTTGGCCTTACGATTTAATGTGATAGGCACTGGCTCTGCACACATTTGGCTTTGCTAATAAATTATAGTTTCAGATATTTTATATTTAAGGTAAGGTGGAATAACATCAATTTTATACTACTGTTTTTATTGTTAAGTCATTATTTGAAAATATTTAGTATTCAAAAATAAACTGTTTAATATTCTATTTACTGGTCTGTTTTTTAGTTACTTCGTATTGAAAAAAGTCTGAAGATTTAATTATCTCTTCTTTTTATATATGTGATAGTAACTGTTATAGGACTTTTTGAATGTTACTTTGCTTGACTTAAAATTTTTAATATTTTTTTTATTTAAAGTTAATACTAATTTTTATTTAAATTGCATGCCATATTTAGGACTAGGAAGCCTTTTCTTTTTCACAGGTGTTTTTTGTTTTTTAAAGATTTTATTTATTTATTTGACAGAAAGAGAGACAGGGAGAGAGGGAACACAAGCAAGGGGAGTGGGAGAGGGAGAAGCAGGCTTCCGCAGAGCAGGGAGCCAGATGCAGAATCATGACCTGAGCTGAAGGCAGACGCTTAATGACTGAGCCACCCAGGAGCCCCTCCACAGGTGTTTTTAAAGAAATAAAGGATGAGGGAAGACATATATTGAATACCTTATTACCTAAGACAGTGTGTGTGCTCATGCACATGCCTTGATGTTTGGTATTGATTTACTAAATGCTAAATAAGTCGAGAAGTTGTAGACTGAATCTTCTTGGCTTTCAAATTAAGTGGTTTTTTTTTTTTAATTGAATAAATGTAGTATATTCATTGTTATTTTTAGATTAGTTCTTTTGGTTGTTAGTTTTTTGTTTGCAACCTTTTCTTAAAAGTTCTGTATAATGACCGAAGAGCCATACTGCCACTTAAAAACCAGTTAAGCTGGGGCTCCGCGGTGGCTCTGGCAGTAAAGTGTCCGACTCTTGTTTTCTGCTCAGGGCATGATCTCAGAGTGGGGCTCTGGCTCAGCATGGAGTCGGCTTGAGACTCTGTCTCTCCCTCCCCCGCTTCCCCTCTTCCCTCTCTAGTGTGTGTGTGTTTGTGTGTGTGTGTGTGTGAGCTCTCCCCTCCTCTATAATAAATAAATAAATCTTCAAAAAAAAGTTATGCTAAGATTATAAATATAGTTCACTATAAGGCATAATAGCATGCTTTCTGTAGTTTTCTGTGCCTCAAGGGAGAAAATTTGTTTGAGGGGCTTTTCTTTGTCAGTTTATGTCAGGCAAATCTGACTGGAGGATAGAAACTTTCCAAGTTGAGGGGAAAAAAAATAATCTAAAATACAATGATACAGGGGTGCCTGGGTGGCTCAATTGTTAAATGGCTGCCTTTGGCTCAAGTCATGATCCCAGGGTTCTGGGATCGAGCCCTGCATCGGGCTGCCTGCTTGGCAGAAAGCCTGCTTCTCCCTCTCCCACTCCCCCTGTTTGTGTTCCCTCTCTTGCTGTGTCTCTCTCTGTCAAATAAATAAATAAAATCTTAAAAAAAAAACAACAGTGATACATAGAATGAAATATGATATCTACATCTCGTATGTTATTCTATTCATATGTGGGCCTGAAATTATTCTCAGAACAAACTAGTTACTTTGCTCATCCTAAAGGTTTTTATAGAATTATTACATACATAAACTAATTTTCTTAATTCAGAAATTATAAAGCTTTGGAGAATTATGTCTTGAAAGAAAAGTTCAGTGTATAAATCTATAGACAGTGTTAGATGTTTTAGAATTTGGGGATTTTGTTTTAACTGACAACTGTCAGTATGGCCTTAGGGTTAAATCATTTCCATTTTCCAGAAAAAACAAAGAATTACCTGGTTTTAGATCTAATACATAAAACATACAAAATTAGAAAATGTATTTAAAACAATCATAGTACTTTTTCATTGGTAGGAGAAAAAATAGTTGCAAAGAATAACTCATTTTTGGGATGCCTGGGCGACTCAGTAAGTTGGGCATCTGACTGGCTCAGGTCATGATCTCAGGGTCCTGGGATCGATAGAACCCTGCTGCATTGGCCTGTATCCTCGGCAGGGAGTCTGTTCTTCACTTTTCCTCTGCTCTTCCCCTCGCTTATTCTCTTTCTCTCTCTCTCAAATACAATCTTTTAAAAAAGAAAGAAAAATTCATTTTTAAGATACAGCTGAATGTCACAGTTCTGCTTATGGGATCTTTTGGAAACATTGATTCAATAAAAAACAGTTATAGAGTAAAATGGAAAGAGTAGGCTTTTAGCAGTTATCTCAAAATTAAGGTTGCATAGGTTTAAATAATTCAATTTAGGGCAAAAGTAGTATTACAAGATGATGGTTTATACAAAAAGACAAGCTGAAGCATTTACTAATTTAGTTAAGGAACGAGACTGTTGCTGGATGATGAGGGAAAGAACACAAGGGTGTTGTTGCTGTGGGTGGAAAGGAGACAGCAACTAGACACTGCAGACACTAGAGGTTTCCAAGTGCTACCCCAGATCATTTACAAAGGAGATCATGCTGTTATTAAACACTTCTCCTTGCAGCGCTAAGTGTCAACTCCATTACTGGGAAGTAGTGTGTGGAAGAAGGCGGCATGGGACAAAATGGAGGACCCAGATTCTATACTGATTTCACCTCTAACAAGAAAGTGTTATTTTGGATTGCCACCACTGTTTAATTTTCAGATTTTTCAGCTGTCAGCAGCTTGGAATAGATAGCTGAAGGCCATTTTCTGCTCTGACTCTGTGGACTTTTTTTTTTTTCTTTTTTCTTTTGCATAAAACAGTTGATCGTCTCTGATAATACACATTGTTTCAATGTTTATATTTCTTTTGAAAACCTTATTATTGAGCTATTATTTCATACCATAAAATTCACCTATTTTTAAATGCATAGTTTGATGAGTTTCAGTAAATTTATATAGCTGTGCAACATCACATTTTAAAATGTGAGTTCACATTTTAGTGAAAACTCTGTCACACCAGAAAGTTCCCTTGTGCCCATGTGTGCACTTTACCTCCAGTCCCAGGTAGCCACTGATGTATTATTTCTAAATTTTTTTATCTTTTCTAGAAAGATCATAAATAGTTTCTTCTATTTAGCGTAATGTTTTTGAGATTCATCCATGTTGCTGCATGTATCATTAGTTCGTTTCTGTCTTTTGGTGAGTAGTAGTTCTTTATATGAATATATACCACATTTTTTTTTTCTCTTAGTTGATAAGCAATTAAGTTGTTTTTGTTTGGGGCAAATATGAGCAATGGTGCTGTGACCATTTGAATAACCCTTCTGTGGACATGTGGTTTCTTTCCTCTTGGATAAATAACAGAAATGGAATTGCTAGATTATGTGAGATAATATATACAAATTTTAACTTTTTAGGAAACTGCCAAAATAGGATGCCTGGGTGGCTCAGTGGGTTAAGCCTTTTCCTTTGGCTCAGGTCATGATCTCAGGGTCCTGGGATCCAGCCCTGCATTGGGCTTTCTGCTCAGCAGGGAGCCTACTTCCTCGTCTCTCTCTGCCTGCCTCTCTGCCTACTTGTGAGTTCTCTCTTTCTGTCAGATAAATGAACAAAATTTAAAAAAAAAAAAAGAAAAAAAGAAAGAAAGAAAAAGAAACTACCAAATTGCTTCCCAGAAATGGCTATGCCATTTTACAGTTCCTACCATCAGTGTTTGAAGATATCAGTTTCTCCACATCTTCACCAATATTTGGTATTAACAGTCTTTTTGATTATAGCCATTTTAGTGAGAATGTCATGAGATCTCATAGTTTTAATATTAATTTCCCTAATGGCTAATGCTCTTGAGCATCTTCTCATGTATCTATTTGCCATTTGGTAGGTCTTTTTTATAGATGTGGCTCTTTGGGACACCTGGGTGGCTCAGTTGGTTAAGCATCTACCTTCAGTTTAGGCCATGATCCCAGCATCCTGGCATGGAGCCCTCTGTTGGTCTTCTGCTCAGTGAGGAGCTTGCTTCTCCCTGTCCCTCTGCCCTGCTTATGCTCTCCTCCTCTCTCTTTCAAAGTAAATAAATAAAATCTTACAGATGTGGCTATTTAAATCTTTTGCCCATTTTCTAAGGTGAAATTGTTTGAGTTGTAAGAATTCTTTACCCATTTTGGATATGGGCTCTTTATCAGATTAACGTTGTGTGAATGTTTTCTCCCAGTCAGTGTTGTGTCTTTTCATTTTCTTACTGGTGTCTTTTGAAGAGGGAACATTTTAAATTTTGATTAAGTGCTGATTACTCACTTTTTTCTTTAATGGACTTGCTTTTTGGTGTTGGATCTAAGAACTTTTTGCCTAGCCCAAATTCACAAAGATTTCTCCTGTGTTTTCTTGTAAGAGTTCTGTAAGTTTAGCTCTTATAATTAGGTCTGTGATCCATTTTGACTTGAAGTAAAGTTCTAAGTTCATTTGTTTTTGCATATTTATATCCAGCTAGTTTAGTATACGTGTTGAAAGAGTTATCCTTTCTCCATCAAATTACCTTCATGCCTTTGTCAGAAATCAGTTGACCACATATGTGGGTTTATTTCTGAACTCTTGTTCTACTCTACTGAAATATGTGGAGATACAGGTGTAGACATAAACATAAATAAAGATTTAGATACAGATCTAGATTTGCTGTTACAGTGTACACTGTCTTGATTACTGTGGTTTTATAATAAGTTTAAAGTCAGGTTATAGTAGTTTTTCAACTGTCTTTTTCACTACACAGTTCTGGCTGTTCTCTGTCTTTGCATTTCCATATACATTTTAGCCTCAACTTGTTAATTTCTAAAAAGAAAAAAAAACTAGGATTTTGGTAGGGATTACATTGAATCAATAGATCAATGTAGGGAGAACTGACATCTTAACAGTATTGAGTCTTTCACTTCATGAAGTTGGTCTGTTTCCCATTTTATTTAGTTTTCCTTTAATTTTTCTCAGCAGTGGTTTCTGTTTTGTGGTGTACTGGTTTTGAGGTTTTTTTTGTTTTTTTTTTTAACGTGCCATGAGCCTGGGGATTGGGGCAGAGAGAAAGAATTTTAATCAGGCTCCACCATGTGGCAGAGCCCAATAGGGAGGGGGCTTGATGCCACAGCCCTGAGATGACCTTGATGAAGAGTCAGATACTTAACTGACTGAGCCACCCCAGCATCCCTTGAATTTCTTCTTTAAAAATTTGTCCCAAATAGTCTAATATTTTTGATGCTGTTAGAAGTTTTAAAAATTTCATTTCAGAGTATTTGTGACAAGTATGTGGAAATATAATTGGTTTTTTATATTGATCCTGTGACATTGTTAAACTCCCGTACCAGTTCTGTTGGGCTTTCCTTGATTGCTTAGGATATTTTATTCACAAAAACATACATAGTCCTTGAAAATGGTGTTTTTGGAAGGACACATTATTCTTATTCTAGAATGGTGTTGCCACAACCAAAAACATTTTTGGAATGTTATTCTTTATTCAGAATTTGTTAGGTTACCAGGCACTTAAGAGAATGCCTTAAGAAAAATTAAAATTTTGGGGGGTGCCTAGGTGGCTCAGAGGGTTAAAGCCTCGGCCTTCAGCTCAGATCATGATCCCAGGGTCCTGGGATTGAGCCCCACATCAGGCTCTCTGCTTTGCAGGGAGCCTGCTTCCTCTTCTCTCTCTGCCTGCCTCTCTGTGTACTTGTGATCTCTGTCTGTCAAATAAATAAATAAAATATTTTTTTAAAATGCATTTTTGTTAGTTATTGGTGGAAATCTTGCTCTAATTTTATTCTTTTTCCCTTTTATTAATCTATATTGAGGATATGCTTTTTATATGTCTGTTAAACATAAAGGAAAAAAGCTGGCAGTTGGATATATATACACCTAAAGTTCAAGAAAAAAGTTTTGGGTAGAGGTGTATGTGAATTGTCAAAGCATAGTTAAAGTTGTAGGACTGTGCATGATTACCTAAATGCATTGACTTAAAGTTCAGTCATCCCTGGAAGAAGAATTGAGGGGAGTCTGAAAAAGGTTTAAGGGGTACCCTAAGCCCAGGAATCTAGGGGCACCTAGTGGGGAGTATGTTAGAAAATTACTGATTACCTATACATTTGCTTATTTAATTTTCATGCATGCACCTGCATACATGAAATGCTTTAAGATAAATTTTTTTTAATTCCTCACTATTCTAAGAGTGTACAAGAAATGTCTTTCACAAGAAATTGAACCTTGTAAGATCACTGATGCCTATACCATTTTTTTCCCTTTGAATTATGTACAGTTATTGCTTGGCTGTTTTTTCTTCAGAGTAATGTGATTTTTAATCATTAAACATTCTAGTCATCATTTTCTATTTAATGTCCAGTTTGGTATATTTTTCTGATTTTCTTACCTTCATTGTAAATATTACTGACTTTATGAGAGTTATACCAAATATCTTTTTTTCTTCATTCCTAGGCAAATACTGTGGTCTGGGGTTGCAGATGAATCATTCAATTGAATCAAAAAGCAATGAAATTACAGTGCTGTTCATGAGTGGGATTCATGTTTCTGGACGAGGATTTTTGGCCTCATACTCAGTTATAGAGAAACAAGGTAATTTTCAACTTTATATCACAACTTCCACATTTTACAATTTGTAAAAATAAAAATGAAGTGTTTCTTCTAGTACTTGTTATTCGAGATTAGAATAAAGACTAAGCAGTTAATAACACATATATAAACTTTATGAATAAAATTAGTTTAGTTTCAGAATTCTAAAAATTAGAAGTATATTAAATTTTTATAAATTCCATATACTAATAATTATATAAGTTTCATACACTTTCCACAGTAGAGGAAATACTAATTTTTCACTTTTATAAGATTGGAACACAAATGACAATAATGTTTTAAAAATCTGTCAGTTATTGAAATGTGTCATATAAATATAGTTTCATTATCCACAGCTTACCATTTCATAGCACTATGTTAAAGACCACATTACCATTCTTCTCAAAAGAATAGATTCTGACTCCACCAGAAGTATGCTTGGGAATGCTGTCTGAGATGCTGCAAAATAAACCTGAGATACTGGCTAGATTGTTACTGTTGATAGTGTCAAGAAGGGAAATTAAAAGCAAGACTATTGAATGGAACAGAATGCAAAATTTACTTGAATTTCTAAAATAAAATGTGAGACTTGAATAAAATCTCTCATGAATTTTGGCTACTGTGGCATGGATTTGTTTCCTCTGCTATTAAGAGCACTGTGGTAGGAAAGTTTTAGGAAGTGCTCCTAATGCAAGGATATGTCAGACAAAGCAGTCATTTAAATCAGAAAATAGATGATTATTTTGATACTGAACAATGATTTAACTAAGCTGACAACTTAAAATTTTTAAAAAGCTGTTACTTTATATTATATAAATGAGAAAATTGAGAACCTTCTACGTGTGAGAACACTGTGCACTGAGAATGACTGAGAGCAGTACAAGCTGTTCCTTTTCAGCTCTGGTGGGTTTGAGATAAACACGATAGGTATCATTAGCAGTTTATTTAGAATGTGATAGAGGAGCAGCTGTTCTGTGGGAAGAAAGGTTTACTTTTTCCTAATTTCTGAGCTATGGAACAAAGTGGGAAAGCTAATAAAATTGCTCTGAGAGAATGAGCAAGAAGACTTATTTGGATGGAATAATGGAAAGGAAGAAACTGGAAACATCACACTGAATGAAAACGTTTCCGACAGAACCAGGGCAAGTAAGACAGCAAGGTGTTGTAGGAGGAACACCCCTGCTTCTGTCACATGTTCACCAGGTGATTGCTGGCCAGTCATCTCACTTCTGTAACCTCTGTGGATTGATTACAAGGACTAACTCTAATATGTGTGTAGTGTCTGTAAGCCCATGACACAGTAGGCATGAAACAAATGTTAGTTTCCTCTTTTCACTACCACCTACCACAAACACATATTCATTCCCCACTATCAGGAAAGTAAAATAGAAAACACTGAGTGAGATGATGGTAGCTTCCCATCCTTTCAGGTTTATTTCTTGGAAGTCTTGAGTTCATAGGTGAGAGGATAGAAAATATACAATTCATTTGCTTCTAAAGCTCCTTGAGTTGCCTCCTCTCACTATCAGTTTAAATTGTTCATTTTTTTTTCATATTTTCCCTTTTCTCTCTTCATTAAATATTGAGTTGAAGGTTCCTTTTTTTTTTTTTAAGATTTATTTATTTATTTTAGAGTGTGCACATGCACGCGTGCTCACACAAGTACAGGAAAGGGGAGAGGGAGAGAATCCTTAGGCAGACTCCCTGCTTAGTGTGGAGCCCAACATGGAGCTGGATCCCAGAACCCCGAGACCACAACCTGAGCCAAAATTAAGAGTTGGCTGCTCAACCAGCTGAGCCACCCAGGTGCCCCTTGCTAACATTGTTGAAAGTAAATATCCCTTCATTAAAAAAAAAAAAAAATTTATATTGTATATTTAAATTATGGAGCTTTTTTGTTCCACAGAAAACTGAATGTCCTATATTAAAGTTTAAGATTTGACAGCGATCTCAGGTAACAGAATCAGTATGTTGTAGACTTAACATATGTCTGCCAGATTTCAAGTGGTTATATCACTATTTTACATGAATCTTAGATACCAAAGTTCTTTGAAATATCTACCATAATCTGGAACTTTTTTTTTTTTTAAGATTTTATTTATTTATTTGACAGACAGAGATCACAAGTAGGCAGAGAGGCAGGCAGAGAGAGAAGAGGAAGCAGGCTCCCCACAGAGCAGAGAGCCCTATGTGGGGCTGGATCCCAGGACCATTGATCATGACCCGAGCCTAAGGCAGAGGCTTTAACCTGCTGAGCTACCCGGGCACCCAGTCTGGAACTTTTTTATAGTAAAGGCATAATCATGGGAATTCCTCATTTCACACCTATTTCCTGAGTTTTTACTTAGGTTTCTGTGTATACTTGCTTCCTCTAGAAAGCATTTGTTTTATTTGAAGTTATAAGTGAATTGACTGGGTGCCTGGGTGGCTCAGTGGGTTAAGCGTCTGCTTTTGGCTCAGGTCATGATCTCAGGGTCCTGGGATCAAGCCCAGCATCAGGCTCTCTGCTCAGTGGGGAGCCTGTTTTCCCCTTCTCTCTCTGCCTACTTGTGATCTCTGTCTGTCAAATAAATAAATAAAATCTTTAAAAAAAAAAAAAAAAAGTCAATTGTCTAAATCCAAGAGAACCCTGGGTGAATTTCTTACCATTTCTTCTTGGGTGGCCTTTCAGACACAATTTCTTTTAATGACTCATTCATTTGAATGCTGATTGACTTTGGTTTGAGAGCCAGTGTGTTTCCATCCAGGAAACTTTGCTGCCACACTGAATTCTATGAATACTTTCAAGGAACATCACTATGTGTCCCCAGCTTAGCAACCTAGTTAGAAATTTAGAGTATTTTGGAATGAAAAGATTGTGAAAATTTTTGCTACACAGCTTCTTTGTTTGTTAAACTCTCACAAACACTTGATAATGTTATGCTATGTATTGTTAATAGAGTCATGATTTTGTGTGAGGTAGACTAATCTTCATGCCTTTATGCAAGAACACATGGCAAAATTATATTTCCTTCAGTGCCGTATTTCCTGCAATATGCCTAGCACTGGGAAAGCAGCAGTATAAATAAGAGACAGTTATTCCTTCATGGAGCTTACAGTACAGGGTTGGGAAAAAGCATTAAACACATGATAGAAGCTCAGTTCCAGTTACGGCAAGAAGTATGATGAAGGGAAACTTCCAACAATAGGCCAGAAGGTTGAGAGGAGTGGGAGATTATAAAGAGCCTAATAACTTTTACAGGAAGTCACTTTTAAGCAGGGAACTCAAGGATTAATTGGGAGGTTCTAGATGGACAAGAAGGAAAAGGAAACTATTCTAGGGAAGAGAATAACAGATGCAAAGACCCTGTGGTGGGAAGAAGCTTTGGAGGAGCAAGAAAGGAAGCTGGCACATCTAAAGTGGAATTGACTGTTTGGTGAGTAGTTCATGTTATTCAGGGCCTTGTAGAAAATGTCAGGGTTGGAGCTTATTCCTAAGAGTTACGGAAGCTGTTAGAGCTGAGTAGTGATATGATTGGACTTGTTTTTGTTTATTCTTTCCATCTTTTCTGGTCTGTGAAAAGTGGGTTGAAGACAGGAATAATAGTAGGGAGTCCAGTGAAGAGGCTATTGGAGGACTCTGGGTCAGAAATGATTGAATTAAGAGGTCTTATTATAAATGTAACTCTAGAATTAAGCCAGATTCTAATCCTTTCTAAAGACTTGAGAAACAGACCTATCTGCTACAAGAAAACATTTCAAAATACTAAGATTCTTCCTACATGATTTTCAGTTGTAGTAGGAGGCTTTGGACACAAAGAAGCCTTCTTGTATGAATCAGAACTCCTTGAATACCCCCGTTGTGTCTAGGACACTTTACTTGTGTCCTCTTTACTTTTGTGTCAGTTTTCATAACTTTCATGGTTTTATTCCTCTCATTTAGTTTTAATGATCTTTGAGCAGTACTGTCCAGTCTTTTCCATTACCAGTTATCTCTTAATTTTTACCTGTAAATCTCAGTTTTGAAAGATTATATCTGCCAGTGAAAGGAACTTTTTCTGTTTACCCAAAGAAATACAAAACAACTATTATTAACACATGCAGTAATTATTAGAGGATTGGTATTTTTACTCTGAGTTGGTATAATTATATCAAATTCCAGCTAGACTTTCTGAAATTGAAATTTTTTTAAAGATTTATTTATCTTTTAATTTTTTAAATTTTAAATTCTATTAACATACACTGTATTATTAGTTTCAGAGGTAGATGTCAGTGAGTCATTAGTCTTTTATAATACCCAGTGCTCATTATATCACATGCCCTCCTTAATGCCCATCACCCAGTAACCCCATCTCTTTCCCGCCTCCCCTCAGTTTATTTTCTATGATTGAGAGTCTCTTACAGTTTGTCTCCCTTTCTGATTTCATTTGGTTTTATTTTTCCCCTCCCTTCCCCTGTGGTCCGCTATTTCGTTTCTTAGATTCAACAAGTGAGTCAGATCATATAGTTTGTCAGATCATCTGATTGACTTATTTCGCTTAGTATAATACCCTCTAGTTCCATCCACATTGTTGCAGATGGCAAGATTTCTTTTTTTGATGGCTAAGTAGTATTCCATTTTACATATATACCACATCATTTTTATCCATTCATCTGTTAATGGACTTTTGAGCACTTTCCATAGTTTGACTTCTGTGGACATTTCTGCTATAAACATTGTTGTGCAGGTGCCCCTTTAGATCACTACACTTGTATCTTTGGAGTGGGTACCTCATAGTGCAATTGCTGGGTTGTAGGGTAGCTGTATTTTCAACTTTCTGAGGAACCTCCATGCTGTTTTCCAGAGTGGTTGCACCAGCTTGCACTTCCACCGAAAGTGTAAGAGGGTTCCCCTTTCTCCATGTCCTTGCCATCATCTGTCATTTCCTGACTTGTTAATTTTAGCCATTATGACTGATGTGAGGTGATATCTCATTGTGGTTTTGATTTGCATTTCCCTGATGCCAAACAACATTGAGCATTTTATCATGTGTCTGTGATGTTGAGTATTTTATCATGTGTCTGTTGACCATCTGTATGTCTTCATTGGAGAAATGTCTTCATATCTTCTGCCCATTCTTGATTAGATTATTTTCTGAGTGTTGACTTTGATAAGTTCTTTATGGATTTTGGATACTAGCCCTTTATCTGGTAAGACATTTGCAGGTAGGTATCTCCCATTCTGTCAGTTGTCTTTTGGTTTTGTCTACTGTTTCCCTTGCTGTGCAGAACCTTTTTATCTTGATGAAGTCCCAATAGTTCAGTTTTGCTTTTGTCTGACAAGAAGTTGCTGTGGCTAAATTCAGAGATTTCTGCCTTGTCCTCTAGGATTTTGGTGAATTCTTGTCTCATATTTAGGTCTTTCATCTATTTTGGGTCTATTTTTCTATATGGTGTCAGAAAGTAGTCTGGTTTCATTCTTCTGCATGTGGCTGTCCAATTTTCCCAACACCATTTGTTGAAGAGACTGTCTTTTTTCCATTGGACATTCTTTCCTGCTTTGTCGAAGATTAGTTGACCATAGAGTTGAGGGTCTATTTCTGGGCTCTCTATTCTGTTCCATTGCTCTAATGTGTGTTTTTGTGCCAGTACCATACTATCTTGATGATGACAGCTTTGTAATAGAGCTTAAAGTTTGGAATCGTGATGCCACCAGCTTTGGTTTTCTTTCTCAACATTACTTTGGCTATTTGGGGTCTTTTCTGGTTCTATACAAATTTTAGGATTATTTTTTCCAGCTCTGTGAAAAAAGTTGATGTTTTGATAGGGATTGCATTGAGTGTATAGATTGCTGTAGGTAGCATAGACATTTTAGCAACATTTGTTCTTCCATTCCATGAGCAGGAAATGTTTTTCTGTTTCTTTGTGTCTTCCTCAATTTTTTTATGAGTTTTATAGTTTGCTGAATACAGATCCTTTTACTCTTTGGTTAGGTTTATTGCTGGGTATTTTATGGTTTTTGGTATAATTATAACTATAAATGGGATCAACTCTTTTTTTTTTTTTAAAGATTTTATTTATTCATTTGACAGAGATCACAAGTATACAGAGAGGCAGGCAGAGAGAGAGGAGGAAGCAGGCTCCCTGCTGAGCAGAAAGCCCGATGCGGGGCTCAATCCCAGGACCCTGGGATCATGACCTGAGCCAAAAGCAGAAGCTTCAACCCACTGAGCCACCCAGGTGCCCCTGGGATCAACTCTTAATTTCTCTTTCTTCTGTCTCATTATTAGTATTCAGAAATGCAACTGATTTCTGTGCATTGATTTTATATCATGCCACTTTGCTGAATTCCTATATGAGTTCCAGTAATTTGGGGGTGGCGTCTTTTGGATATCCACATAGAATATCATGTAATATGCAAAGAGTGGGAGTTTGACTTCTTTGCCAATTTGGATGCTTTTTATTTCTTGTTGTTGTCTGATTGCTGAGGCTAGGATTTCTAGTACATTGTTGAACAGTGGTGGTGATAGTGGACATCGCTGCCATGTTCCTAACCTTAGGGGGAAAGCTCTCAGTTTTTTCCCATTGAGAATGATATTCACTGTGGGCTTTTCATGTATGGCTTTTGTAATATTGAGGTGTGTTTCTTCTATCCCTATACTGTGAAGAGTTTTCATCAAAAAAGGGGTGCCTGGGTGGCTCAGTTGGTTAAGCATCTGTCTTTGGCTCAGATCCCAGGGTCCTAGTACTGAGCCCCACATCAGACTCCCTGCTCAGTGGGGAGCCTGCTTCAGCCTCCCCCCCACTCTGCTCATGTTCTCTCTTCCTTGCTCTGCTGTCTTTCTCTCTCTCTCTCTCAAATAAATAAATTTTTTTAAAAGGGAGTAGGAGATCTTAGTTTTGTCTGGTCCTGGGAATTCAGCTAGATAGCTGTCAAATCATTGAGAACACTGTAAACCCAACCTCGGATCTAAGAAAAGAATTGCTGTAATCCTACAAATAGAAAAGCGACCACTTTCTACAAGAATGACAAGATGGAAAAACTCATCTCAAAAAAGAGAACAAGAGGGACCTGATCAATATGGATGTAAGTAAGATGCCAGAACTGGAGTTTAGTAAAATGAATATAAAGATACTAGCTGGGCTTGAAAAAAATCATAGAAGACACTAGAGAATCTCCTTCTGGAGAAATAAAAGAACTGAAATCCAATCAAGTCAAATCAAAAAGGCTATTCATGAGGTACAATAAAAAATGGGAGTCTATAATTGCTAGGATAAATGAGACAGAAAGAGAATTAATGATATAGAAGACAAAGTGATGGAGAATAAGGAAGCTGAGAAAAAAAAAGATAAACAACTACGGGATCATGAGGGGAGAATTCAAGAGACAAGTAATACCATAAAGTGAAACAATATTAGAATATTTGGGATCCCAGAAGAGGAAAGGCAGAGATAGGGAGACAAAAGGTATATTGGAGCAAATTTTAGCAGAGAACTTCCTAGTCTGGGGATGGAAATAGGCATTTAAGTCCAGAAAAAACAGAAACCCCCCTCAAAATCAGTAAAAATAGGTCAACAACCCAACATAGAGTAGTGAAGCTTTCAAATCTCAGAGACAAAGAGAAAATACTGAAAAAAGCTTGGAACAAGTGGTCCATGACCTAGAAGGGTAGAAACATTAGATTGGCAGCAGACTTATCCTTAGAGACCTGGTAGGCCAAAAGGACAAGCATGATATATTTAGGAAGCTAAATGAGAAACGCAGGCAGCCAAGAATACTTTATCCTTCAAGTCTGTCATTCCAAATAATGGAGATTAAAAAAATCTTCCAGGACAAATGGAAGCTAAAAGAATTTGTGATCAGTAAACCAGCCCTGCAAGAAATATTAAAGGAGATCTTTTAAGCGAGGAGAGAGCCCAGAAATTAACATAGACCAGAAAGGAGCAAGGACAATGTACAGAAACAGAGGCTTTACAGGTAATATGGTGGCACTAAGTTCATGTCTTTCAGCAGTTATTCTGAATGTAAATGGGCTAAATGCCCCAATCAAAAGACACAGGATATCAAATTGGATAAAAAAGCAAGACCTTTTGATAAGCTGTCTGCAAGAGACTCATTTTAGACCCAAAGACACCTCCAGATTGAAAATGAGGGGGTGGGCGGGGCGCCTGGGTGGCTCAGTGGGTTAAGCCTCTACCTTCGGCTCAGGTCATGATCCCAGGGGCCTGGGATGGAGTCCCGCATAGGGCTCTCAGCTCAGCAGGGAGCCTGCTTATCCTCATCTCTCTCTCTGTCTGTCTCTCTGCCTATTTGTGATCTCTCTCTCTGTCAAATAAATAAATAAATTCTTAAAAAAAAAAAAAAAGAAAAGAAAATGAGGAGGTGGAAAACCATTTATCATGCTAATGAACATCAAAAGAAAGCTGGGGAAGCAATGCATATATCACACAAATTAGATTTTAAACCAAAAGAGATAAGCAAGTACACTATATGGTAATTAAACAGTCTATCCAACAAGAAGATCTAACAATTTTAAATATGTATGTCCCTAACCAGGGAGCAGCCTATTAGATAAACCAGTTAATAATAAAATAAAATAAACATATTGATAATCATAGTAGGGGACTTTAACACCCCACTTATGCAATAGACAGATCATTGAAGCAGATCACAACAAGGGAACAAGGGCTTTGAATGACACACTGGACCAGATGGACTTCAAAATATTCAGAACATCCCATCCTAAAGCAACAGAATACACACTCTTCTGAAGTGCACATGGGACATTCTCCAGAATAGGTCACAAGTCAGGGGTCAAAAGGTACCAAAAGATTGGGATCACTCCCTGCTATTTTCAGACCACAGTGCTTCGAAATTTGAACTTAATCACAAGAGGAAATTTGGCAAGATCTCAAACATATGGAGGTTAAAGGTATCCTATTAAGAATGAATGGGTCAACCAGGAAATTAAAGAAGAATGAAAAAACCTATGGAAACAAATGAAAATGAAAACACAACTGTTCAAACCCTTTGAGATGCACCAAAGATGGTCCTAAGAGGAACCTCTGTAGCAAGCCTTTCTCAAGAAACAAGAGAGCTGGAGAAGGAATAGTAAATAAAGCCTAAGCTTAGCTTGAGAAGAGAATTAATAAAGATTAGAGCAGAAATCAATGATATACAAATCAAGAGAATAGTAGAAAAATCAATGAAACTAGGAGCTCGTTCTTTGAAAGAATTAATACGATGGATAAACTGCTAGCCAGTTTTATCAAAAACAAAAGGAAAGGGCCCAAATGAATAAAATCATGAATGAAAGAGGAGAGAGCACAACCAATACTGAGGAAATACAAACCATTATTAGAACATATGGGCGACTATGCCAACAAATTAGGCTAGCTGGAAGGAATGGATGCATTCCTAAAAACGTAACAACTACCAAAACTGAAACAGGAAGAAATAAGAAAACTTAACAGATCTGTAACCAGCAAAGAAATTGAGGCAATAATCAGAAACCTCCCAATAAACAAGAGTCCAGGGCCAGGGGGCTTCCCAGAGTAATTCTTCTCAAACGTTTGAAGAATTGATATCTATTCTTCTCAAGCTGTTTTAAAAAAATAGAAATGAAAACCAATCTGAGGGTTTTGAAGCGGCGGGGGTGGGAGGTTGGGGGAGCCAGGTGGTGGGTATTATAGAGGGCACAAATTGCATAGAGCACTGGGAGTGGTGCAAAAATAATGAATACTTTTATGCTGAAAATAAATTAAAAATAAATTTAAAAAATAGAAATGAAAGAAAAACTTCCAAACTCTTTTTTTTTTTTTTAATTTATTTATTTGACAGACAGAGATCACAAGTAGACAGAGAGGGAGGGGGAGGCAGGCTCCCTGCTGAGCAGAGAGCCCGATGTGGGGCTCGATCCCAGGACTCTGGGATCATGACCTGAGCAGAAGGCAGAGGCTCAACCCACTGAGCCACCCAGGCGCCCCTTTCAAACTCTTTATATGAGGCCAGTAAGTATTACCTTGATCCTAAAACCAAAGATCCCACCAAAAAGGAGAATAACAGACCAATATCACTGATGAACATGGTTGCAAAATTCTCACCAAGATACTAGCTAATAGGATCCAACAGTACATTAAAAAAATTACCATGACTAAGTGGGATTTATTCCTAGGCCATAAGTGTCGTTCAACATGTGCAAATCAATCAGTGTGACAGACTACATAAAAGAAAGAACAGGAACCACATGATCCTTTCAATATATGCAGAAAAAGCATTTGACAAGAAAGCATCCTTTCTTGAAATTGGAACTTTTATTTAAAAATTGAAAAAATATGTAGACCCTAGAGACGTCCTAGACCTCATATTAGCAACCACTCGTGAGAAGGTCTATTGAGAGAAATTCCCAAGGTATTGCTGGTCTTACTGAGACAAGCAAAACCAGTTATTCAGAGGTCCAGAGTCCATAAGTCAGATCTTTTTATCTAGTTAATAATAAAGGAGACTGACATTTTCATTCTAAAATGTAAAATTAAAAACATTTACCACTGGACTTGAAAAATAAATTTTATAGGTGAGTGATCCAAATACTTGGTTTTGAATCTGTTTAACATTAGCCAGTTTCTAGGGAAAACACATTTGTGGCATGACTCTGGGCAATAATGTTTAAGTTATTTTAATTTTAGAACAATAAGCTCAGAAGACCTATCTATATTTGCATTGAAAGCTTCAAGTCCTTTAAGGCAGCCTCTGTTATGTACCATAAATTGATGGGAGTAGATGTATATGTCTTAGTTACACATGCAGCTAGGAAGTGATAATCAGTACTTCTTTTGTAGAACATGACATCATTCTTAAAAAGTAATGTTAAACCTCTTTATTTCAGATTTTACCAGTCCAGAATTTTGTAGTGGTCATACTTTTGTAGGTTTGTGCGTTTTTAGTAGGAAAAAATAGTAAATAGTTTAAAATTTCATGTGAAATAAAATGAGCCAAGGTATATACTAATGAATTTTCTAACTGGAATTTACCAACACTTTATTCATTGCCTCCTGACCCTTTAGAATCTGAGAGTCATCTGCTTATGCCTTACAAACAGCTGAGCCTGGGAAATATTCCCTTTTGACGGGATTATTGTTATATGTTAGGTTTATTATTATTATTATTATTATGATTTATTATGTTCAGTTAGACAGCATATAGTACATCATTAGTTTTTGATGTAGAAAGGAAACAGCAAAACTAAGAGGCAACCCACGGAAGGGAGAAGATATTTGCATATGATGTTACAGATAAAGAGCTGGTATCCAAGATCTGTAAAGAACTTCTCAAACTCAACACCCCCAAAAAACTAATAATCCAGTCAAGAAATGGGCAGAAGACATGTACAGACATTTCTGCAAAGAAGACATACAGATGGCCAAGAGACACATAAAAAATGTTCAACATCACTAGCCATTAGGGAAATACAAATCAAAGCCACAATGAGATACCACCTTACACCAGTCAGAGTGGCTAAAATTAACAACTTAGGAAGCAACAGATGTTGGTGAGGATGCAGAGATATCCTATGCTGTTGGTTGGAATGCAAACTGGTGCAGCCACTCTGGAAAACCGTATGGAGGTTCCTCAGGACATTAAAAGTAGAAGTACCCTATAACCCAACAATTGCACTACTGGGTATTTAACCTAAAGATACAGATGTAGTAAAAAAAAGGGGGGGGGGGGCATCTGCACCACAATGTTCATAGCAGCAATGTCCAAAATTGCTAAACTGTTAGGTTATTTTTAGCATTAACAACAATAGTTTAAAAGTTTTCTGATTGCTACCTTCTTTAACCACATTTTTTTGGCAAATACTTACATTTTTTCCATCTTATTAGATTAAATCAACTTGTAAATGAAACAGGGTAGAATATAGAACTACTTTCTAATAGAGTCCAGATTTCTATAACTGATTGTTTTGTTTTTGGTTTTATTTTGTTGGGTTTTTTCATGAAATGCTTTTGGTTTTAAAAATAGAGCATGAGGGACGCCTGGGTGGCTCAGTTGGTTGGACAACTACCTTCGGCTCAGGTCATGATCTCGGAGTCCCGGGATCGAGTCCGGCATCGGGCTCCCAGCTCCACGGGGAGTCTGCTTCTCTCTCTGCCCTTCTCCTCACTCATGCTCTCTCTCCCTGTCTCTCTCTCAAATAAATAAAATCTTTAAAAAAAAAAATAGAGCATGAGTTATTTAAGATTGCTTGCTACCTTAATTATACAGTAATTTTATGGGAATCTTTGAATTCTGAGTACATTTAGCTAGGTTTCTATTTTTAGCATTTTTATTGTGTTCCTGATTTTTGTTGTGGTAGCCGACATTTAAAAACTCTTGAACTCTTAAGATTTTATTAATGAAGTCTCAGTTTATATGCACATTTTTAGATTTGTTTTTATTTACACACAAATTAATACTTTGTGTATGTAATACAAATAAGAAAAATGTGTTTTTTGGTGTCAGTTTGTGCTGACCAATTAAGTGTTGACAATTTTGCAGAGAAAGAGCACTTTAAAACAGTCTGTTAAGAGAGTATTAACCCAAAGAGGCTATTCAGTTTATGGGATAGAATTTATTACAGGGACACCTGGGTGGCTCAGTCGGTTAAGCTGCCTTCAGCTTATGTCATGATCCCATTGTCCTGGGATCGAGTCCCACTTTGGGCTCCTTGCTTGGCAGGGAGCATGCTTCTCTCTCTGCCTCTGCCTGCCACTCTGCCTGCTTGTGTGCTCTCTCTCTCTCTGACAAATAAATACATAAATAAATAAATAAAATATTAAAAAAATTTATTGCAAGTGCAGGTAATCTGAAGGGCCTTAATGATTTTAGTGTTTTGTGTTTCATTTTTTTAGTGAATTAGGAATTCTGTGAGGGGACTGAGTTTGTGTTTCTGTGGTGTCTTACATTATCCGGTGACATATTCTTTCACTGCTGCTCTTACCGATGTGTTCATTAGCACCCTAAATACTGTAGGTCACAGGAATTTTAATATTTTATAATCTTATAATATTCCTAATGTCACATATATTTTATATAAAATCTTAGATTCTAATGTCCTATGACTTTTAATATTCTTGTATTTGTTTTTTAATGCACACATGCGGGAACTTAGGTATGAAGAGGGTTTGATTCACCATGTGTACCTTATGGCCTGACTACATTACTTACTAGGCACCGAGTCATGCCTGCATCATCCATAAGAAAGCATGGCTATTTTCACCTGAGCTCCTACTATAGATTCAGCTTCCATAGATGACATTGTAATATTTCTAAGAGAAACGTAAGATTTAATCTCCACTCTCAGTATGTAAAAGGAGAGAAGGTATAAAATGCCTCCTATAGTATCTGCCACTGAGTAAAATGTTATTTAACTCCGAATCACAGTAAATTATGTTCTACTACATATGTAAATTTCTTTCACTAAATGGCAGATGGTACATTAATACCAGGCTCCTATTATGGAAACAAGGGATTATGCCCAGGGTCACATGGTAATATTGGCTGGAGCAACACAATGAGTCTTGTCCTCCACCCTGTAGCCCTTGAACAAAGTAGCATCTATAATTTGCAAGGTTGCTGGCAAAGTGTAAATTAGGAGGCATGACTTCATATTCCTTCAGGCTCTGGGAAATTTGTTATTTAAAGAATATTAGAGCAAATAAAGAAGAATATGCATTGTCTTCATTTGTTTTCTTCTTTGGGGTAAATAAATATGGTAACTTACTGTAGTACTTTGTTTTCTTGAATTAGAATAAACATGGGCACTCAGGCTTCCTTCCTTTAAGAATGGCTTCAACTGTACAAAAATTATACCCAGCAGTTTATGTAGTCAGTGCTAACACTGCTGAGAGTTTTTTCAGTTCATTCAGGAACACAAAACAGGATATTAATTGGGGGAAGATCTAAATCTATTTCATAATTCTGCTGTCTCAGAAATAGTGCTGTCAATCAAAAATATTTCTGATATAGTAACCAATATGTTATTTTTAATTGATTTGTGATCTTATAAAATATCACATTTCTGTGATGTTATGAGGGGTTAACATTAGATGTAATGTTTAAATAAATATTTCATGGGACAATTATAAAGTTTCCCAGCCTATGCAGTTATTAGGTATTAGAAAAATGTTTAATTGTACTTAAATTTAAAAAAAAATTGTTTTAGGACATCAATTATGGCTGATAGTAATATTACTAAATTGGGAGCTGTCTTAGAATATCTAATGTTGGTGTTTTTGTTAAGAAAATGTTGAAATCTTTCATCCTGTTATTGATTGTTGACCTGCCTTTTTTTCTGTATTTTCTCATATTCTTCATCACAATTACATTATTTTGCCTCCGCAACCCCACCTGAGGCCTACCTCCTCTAGAAAGCCCTCTAGGGTTAAGGAAGGCAGCAGATATTAGGGAGCCTCCTAGAGGGACTACGATTACACTCACTTTGGGGTAGACTGTACTGCGGAGACTAGTGTAGAATCTACATGATGGATGCCAGTTCTCCTTCAGGCTGCACAAGAGGAAGAATAGATACCAGTCAGCTTCAGCAGAACCCTGAGTGCCTTCTGCATCCTACTGCTGCCACTCTCTATGGCCCAGAGCTCCTCAATGAAGTATACAGTCTTTAATATTTTCTGTAGCAGTAAATACATTTATGTATTTATTCTTTTTAAATGTATTTTATAATTTTATGTATTTTAAATTTATATTTAATATATTTTATAATTTATGTATTATCTCTTTTTATATATTTGATTAAAATATTTTTGATTATAATATAATCATAATTATATAGTATATTATATAATATAATATTGTATATTTAAATATATTTATATTATATGTAATATTTCTATTATTTTATATATTTTATTATATAAAATATTTTTATTTTTAATATATTTTATTTTATTTTATGATTTATAATTATATTTTTATTATAATTATAATATATATTAAATATATAATTATAAATGTATAATTATTTTTTCTATATTTTATGTTTTTATTATTTTATGATATAAATATATATAATATATTTTTATATTTATATTACATAATATATATATAAATATAGTATATTTGATTAAAAGATTTTTTAAGTCCCATGCAGAAGCTCTTAGTTGAGAAGAGCTCAATACATATACTGCCTTTCACTTTGAACATACCACTGATTTTCTGGCATTACAGGACATCTTACAGTGTATCCAGCATGACAGCTGGGTTGACAATGGTGCTTTATCATTGCTAATTTTTGAAATCACTGCCTAAGCACTTTCTGTAGAAAGAAGTTCCATCTTTCAATTTGCTTAGGCCAGAAACCTTATAGCTGTTGTTGACTCCCTCAAACTTTATATTCATTAGCCACTTCTCAGAGTCTTTATGTATCAGCTTCTGACTACATCTCAACACCTCTCACTGCCACTCTCATTCAAGTTATCTGCCTCTACCTCAGTTATGACCAGAGATTTTTTCGCTGACCTTTCTTTCTGTCCTTTCTCTCCTTCAGCCTGCTCTCAACCTGGTGGTGAGTATGATCCTGTAAAAATGAAGGTCTCTTCTCACTTTGCTCAGTGTCCTTACCTCCGGGGCCTTATAGGAGATGGCTTCTCACTCCTCTCTGACTTCAGTTCTTAATCTTCTTTCTCTTGTTCGCTCTGGCTACAAACAGGCTAAGTGTGCTTCTTCCTCAGGGCCTTTGTGATTCCCTCTGCCTATCCTTTGTTATTCCCACACCTGTAGCTCACTCCCTCACCTGTTTAGTTTTATTTACCTGCCACCTTCTCAGTAAGATCTGTCCTGTGTTCCTTAAAATCGCAACCCCTTAACTTTTCCTACCTGCCTTTGTTTCCTTATTTTTTTCTAATGTATTTATCACTTGTTAAGATAGTGTCTGTTTCTTATTCATACTACTTTCTCTTATCCCCCACACAGGATGCCTTTTCTATGTGCAGAGATTCTTTAACTCTACTGCCTATAACAACACCTGGTCATAATACATACTTACTAAATATTTGTTGAGTGAATAAATGAATGAATGAATAAACAAGCAAACTGTCAGTCCTGGCTCTTTTTCTAGGCTTTATTTCATCCCTCAATGCACTTGTGCTCTATATAAAGAAAAATTGTGACTACTTTTATGATCCTTCTTTTTCTTCACTTTTAAAGCTTTTATTATACCATACATTTCACCTACTCAAAATACATAGTTCATTGATTTTCAGTATATTTACAATTGTGCAGTCATCACCATAGTCAATTTTAGAACATTTTCTTCACCCCAGAAGAAGCTCCACAGTCACTAGTGGTCACCCCATTCCCTACCCCTTAACCCTCTCCCTCTCTAGTCCTACTTTTTTCTCTACTTTTTTCTCTATAGATTTACCTATTTTTGATATTTCATATAAATGGAGTCATAATGTGGGGGCTTTGGTGGCTGGCTTATTTCACTCAGCATGTTTTCAGAGGCCATGTTGTAGCACATATGAGTACTGCACTCTTTTTTGTGGCAGAGTAATATTCTGTTGTACAGATATACCAGATTGATCCATTCATTAGTTGATAAGCATTCATGTACAAGTGTTTGATGGGCATATATTTTCATTTTGGGGGGTATATTCTAGTAGTGGAATTGCTAGGCCGTATGGTATCTCTGTCTTTACCCTTTTTAAAGGAACTGCTAAACCGTTTTTCTAAAGCAGCTACACCATTTAAAAATCTCTCAAGAAGTACATGCAGGTTCCATTTTCTCCGCATTCTTGTCAACACTTATTACTATCTGTCCTTTTGATTCTAGACATCCCAGTGGGTATAACATGTTTCTCATTGTGACTTTGATTTGCATTTCCCTGATAGTTATGTTGAGTATCTTTTCATGTGCTTATTGGCCATCTGTATGTCTCCTTTGGAGTAGTCTATCCAGATCCTTTGCTCATTTTTAAATTGAGTTGTCTTTTTAAAATCAAGTTGGAATAATTCTTTATTCTGGATTCTAGATCCTTATCAGGTTATACAACTTGCAAGTGTTTTCTCCCATTGTGTGGATTACCTTTCCCTTTTATGATAGGATTCTTTGAAGCATGAAAGTTTTTAATTTTGATGAAATTCAATTTATGTATTTTTGTGTGGCTACTTATTTTTTGGTATCATAGCTAAGAAAACATTGCTTAATTCAAGGTCAAATTTTTACCTACAGTTTCTTCTAAGAGATATAGTTTGGCTCTTAAATTTAGATCCCCTTTAATTTTTGTATGGGATCTTGAGGTAGGGGTGCAGTTTCATTCTTCTGCATGTGGATATCCTCGTGTCCCAGCATCATTTGTTAAAGAGACCATTCTTCCTCCCCACTGAATTGTTTCGGCATCCTTATCAAAATCAGTTGACTTTAAATCTAGAGTTTATTTCTGGACTCTCACTTCTGTTCCATTCATTACAACTTCTTATACATTGCTATCAGAAGGCTGTGAGGCAGATGGTTTCTTTTGATCTGTATTCATTTTGCCTATGCTGTGTTATTAGCCGGGAGTCTTGTAGTAATAGTGGTTTTCTGGAAGGCTGTTTACTTGGGAAAAGCTTTCAGAAAAGACACATTTTAAAACATCTTAATTGCTGGCTTGAAGTTTTCTTTGCCTCTGTGGAGTTATAAAGCTTGGTATTCGTAATCGTGATTCTCTTTTTCTGCCTTTAGTGTTCTTGGCTCTCCTCATAGCTGTCCATTTTGAAGTCCTATTTTTCTCCTAGGGACCTCTTTTGAGGGCCTGTGGAATTTGAAAGTGAAGTCAAGTGAGTTGCATACATTTGCATAGCATAATCTGGAGTTTTAGCACTGCATGTACTTAGAATAAAGCACTGGTCTGATCAAGTATATCTGTAGCTGGCCAGCGTACTGGCACATGGCCTGAAAGTACTGAGGCCAACTGGCAGTCTTCTTGTGGTTTTGAATGCCACGCTGGACCACACAGGTAGGTACCTTTGCATCCCAGGCTATTACTTTTAGACATTCAACTTTTTTTTTTTTTTTTTTTTTTGGACATTCAACTTTTAATCTTAGAAGCTAGAAATCCTGTTGGTACAGCAGGAAAATAGAAAATCAGTTCTAACTGATGCAGGGTGAAGATTGCCAGGAATAACCAGGGTATAGGTAATTCAGTCTACTTTTCTTGGTCACTCAGTCAGGTAGTCATGAACCCCTATCCAGGCATGTATTTTTCTAAACTCCTAAAACACAGATTTGATCATCATTCAAGTGCCCGTGGTGTATTAATCCATGTAATTGCTCTCAAATATCACTTTCTTATTGGTGTAACAATTGTGCTGTAGTTTTTCCTAGACACATTTCATTTGGGTGATAATCACATAATTTCTTCAGAATTATAAAATAATCAGCTATCTGTGCTTGCTGTGGTAGCCATTAATTTAATTAATTATATTATTTATTAAATTATTCAGGTCACTTGGGTGACTCAGTTGGTTGAGTATCTGCCTTCAGCTCAGGCCATGATCTCAGGGTCTTAGGATCGAACCCCACATTGGGTTCCCTGCTCAGCAAGGAGCCTGCTTCTCTGCCTGCTGCCTTACGTGCTTCTGCGTTCTCTTTCTCTTTCTGACCAAAGAAGGAAAAAGAAATGTAATGATTATTTGCATGCTGTCAGCATGCCAGGATGCCTGTGGGTGTTATTTCAGTGTATTGTCATCCTCAGCACACTTGTTCAGCCAAGCATTTATATGTGAAATCACTTACCTTTGTGATCGCCTTATTAGGGCCTTCTAGGTTTACCTTCATACAAATTAGTCCATGACTGGGCTTAGCCAAACATGCCAACAGTCACAAACTTTTATTCTTTCCTTTATTCAATAAATGTTGATTGAAAGCCTGCTGTTATGCCATATGCTGTGATTGCTGCTGACAAAACAAAGGTGACCATAGACCAGGCATCATGCAGTGATGTCGCTTAGTACTGTCCAGCTGCATCAGTGGATTGTTCTTACATAACACGTGGTACTTTGAGAACACATAATAGTCAACTATTCATTAAAACAACCAAAAAAAAAAAAAAAACCCATAGGTGCCTACTGTGTCTCAGGGTGTTTGACCTGTGAAGATGAGGAATATCTGTAAGGAAGTGCCAGTTAAGCTAGCAAGGCGAAGGGACAGTAGAGGGTCATGCCAGGTAAAGTGGGTAGCATGTGCCAGGGGAACCAAAGAAGGCTAGTATGGCAGGAACCCAGCACAGGTACAAAACCAGACTTAGACAGGACCAGGCCACCACTTCCAGACCTGTGGGCTGTGTTGAGGACTTGGCCCTCTGTCCTAGCGCAGAAGGATGATGTTGACAACCAAGAGCCACTTTTCCCCAGCCTACAAACTAAGTCTTGATGAAAGAAACAGGTTAGCTCCTATTCAGATTTGATTTCTGGATAGAAATGTTAAATTTTAAAGTTCCTTCTTATTTAAATTAGTGTTTCTTCAACTTCAGTGTGCTTAAGATTTATCTGGAGCTTTTGTTAAAGCAGATTTTGGGGTCTCCACTGCCAGAGACTCTGTAAATCTGGATGGTGTTCAAGAATTTGAATTTCTGTTAGTTTGCAGAAGATGAACTGGTGCTGCTGGTCCTGGCCATGGACTAGATTTTCAGTATCTGTTCCTTA
This sequence comes from Mustela nigripes, assembly GCF_022355385.1. Lineage (NCBI taxonomy): Eukaryota > Metazoa > Chordata > Mammalia > Carnivora > Mustelidae > Mustela > Mustela nigripes. The sequence continues at coordinate 172,690,240 of NC_081558.1, forward strand.
GAGTAACAAAATTAATTCATCTTTCTTTTCATTGTTTCCGTTGTGTGTAATTAGCAGAGGATCACTTTTTAGTTATATAGTAATTTTCTTTTTTCAGGAGCAGCTGTATTTTGTAGAAGTTATTTTAAGTCTATACATTATACTTACCTGTGTACCTTATGTATGTGTGTGTATGTGTGTCTGTATATGTATATAGACAACACAGAGGACTCTATGAGGAGGTGTGGTAACAAACAGTATTGGAGAGGCATAGCCCCAGAAATCAAGATACTTAAAACCAAAAAGAAATCATGACTAACAAAAACTTGTAAAAACTTACTAGTCCTACCTTGATAGCTGTTGAGATTTAAAATTTAGAACAATATCATTTGGGATTTGGAAACAGTTGGTGGCTCAGTAAGAGTAAACCTATGTATTACTGAATCCGTTTTTTATTTTTGTTTTTCTAGATCTAATTACTTGCTTAGACACTGCATCCAGTTTTTTGGAACCTGAGTTCAGGTATGACCATATTTGTGATATTTTTCCCCTTAAATATTACTCTTCATCCATTTCGTCATTATTCTTAAACACTTATGATTAATGTGCATTACTATATGTGTCACAGGTGTGACATATAATAATTATTCTAAGATATCAATAAATTATAGCTTATTTAAAGCCATTGAGTTACCGTGTTTAAATTTTGCTTTAATTGTAGCATTTGGATCTTTTCTATAATGAAAGTATTATAGTATGAAAGTAAAGTATTTTAATAATACTTTAAAAGTAGAACTGGTTGCTTTTAAAAATCTGGCAAAATTGTAATGAAGTTAGAGGAGCTTTTTTTTCTCCGTCAAAAAAGAGAAGAAAATTATTTAGGCTGTGGCAGAATTCTTCAGTGTCCTCGCCCAAGCAGCATTTCTACTACTGTTTCCCTGCTTTATATCCTTGTCTCTTGTCTGGACTGGGATGCCCTTCTATTTGATTTCCCACTTTGCTGGCTTTTATTCTGCCGCTCACGTTGCTGCCAAGTTTCATTCTAAAATAAATGCCTGATCATTCCCCTGCTTTAAAATCTTCGGGAGCTCCTTATTACTAAGACAAAATGCCATCCAGATTTCTTAGCCTGGGTTTCAGGATCTTTCACAGGTAGCCCTTGGACCATTTTTCCAGTCTCATCTTACGTACTTACGGATTCTTTCCACCGCTCTGAGCTCTCAGAACTTTTGCCTGGAATTGATTTACTCCTCTCTGCTTGGCACATTTATTTATTCTCATCTTCTAAGACCGGTCTCACTAACCTGCCCCCAACTTGCTACCACTTCCCAAAGAGCAGACTTTATTTTGTCTTCAAAGAAAGTTCTCTGTCTGCATGATGGGTGTGTTCATCAGCACTTACGGAAGATCTCGGTCAGCAGAGAAGACGCTGGCCTCAGTGTCTCGCACACAGCCTACCACAGGGTCTTAGAGCCCCTGCTCTCCACTCCATCCGTAGCACCCACAGGCAAGCTGCTGATTATTCTTGCCTGGACTGCGACACCCCCAGCCCACCAAGGTCTCAGGGTTCCTCCCAGCTCTTCTCAGGAGCCAGAATAATCTTTTTCAGATTATGTGTATAAGCTTTAAAATCCTTCATTTAATTAGGAATATATTCCCAACTCATTCCCATAGTCCACAAGGCTCTGCACGAAGCCTTAAACGAAAAGCCTAAACTAAACCGTTTAGTTTTCCAGAGCTCACTATACTCTGCCCACACGGTCGTCCTCAGCTGAAGAAGCAAACAGGTCACCTCTCCTTATGAGCCTACTGTTCCATCCATTCGGGTGCATTTCCCTCCCTTTGCTGAGGCTTCACTTCCTCAGAGCCCCATTTCCCGACTTTGGCAGTGCAGAGCCCTGTGCAAGAGCAACGACTCTGGCGCCCATGTGCCACTTCCCAGTTATGGGAGCTGGGCACACTGTTTCTCAGTTCCCTCATTTGTAAAATGAGAATAATACTAGTACTACTATTGGGGTTCTTGTGTGGTTCCTGAGGTACTGAGAAGGCTGCCGGGCACATAGTAAATTTACTGAATGTTTGTATTGCTTGGATTACGTTTGCTTTCTCCTAGCTATTTCATGGAGTGCCTTTTATTCATAGCAGAATCATAATCTGATTAATTACTCATAGAAGTGTTAGTTTAATGTCTTCCCCCAACCTCAGGAGTATAAACCCAGGGAAGACTGGGCCATGTTTATTTGGTTGATGTTTTGTAAACCCAGTACCTAGCATAGCCCATCACTCAAAAGACAACATAATAGACATTTGGGTAACTGTGTTGAGTGGCTGGGTGGGAGAAATGAGTGAATGAATGAATGAATGCCAAACTTTTTTTTTTTTTTTAAGATTTTATTTATTTATTTGACAGAGAGAGATCACAAGTAGGCAGAGAGGCAGGCAGAGAGAGAAGAGGAAGCATGCTTCCTGCTAAGCAGAGAACCTGATGTGGGGCTCGATCCCAGGACCCTGGGATCATGACCTGAGCCGAAGGCAGAGGCTTTAACCCACTGAGCCACCCAGGCGCTCTGATGCCAAACATTTTTAAGTCAAATTTGATCAGTAGAGGGTTGGTGAAATAAATCGTGGTTTATCCACAAAATAGAACAGCATGTAGCTGTTAAATATAAATAGGTCTTATAGTAAAAATACGTCTGTCATTCATTGTGAAGTTTTCATTATGAAGTAAAATAAAGCAGTATGTAGAATATGGCACAATTATTTTAAATATGTGGGCGAAGAGGTTTTTTTTTTTTCAAACTTTTTTTTTTTAGATTTTATTTATTTATTTGACAGAGAGAGAGATCACAAATAGGCAGAGAGACAGACAGAGAGAAAGATGAGGAGAAGCAGGCTCCCTGCTGAGCAGAGAGCCCTATGCGGGACTCGATCCCAGGCCCCTGGGATCATGACCTGAGCCGAAGGCAGAGGCTTAACCCACTGAGCCACCCAGGCGCCCCGAAGAGGTTTTATATAGATGGATGGAATAAAGTCTGAAAGGGCTTTTTAGAAGTGGTGCTTCTCAGGGTATCGAGATTATAGTATTTGAATGAACTGAAAAATGAACTATGTGATTTTTTGTTGTTGTTGTTCTCTCCCCCCAGTAAGTACAGAACTATTTTATACCCTTTAACTTGTTTTTATTTCACAGTAAATACTGCCCAGCTGGTTGTCTGCTTCCTTTTGCTGAGATATCTGGAACAATCCCTCATGGATATAGAGATGTAAGTCTAAGCAACAGACTTAATGTTCAAGTTGTGATAGAACTTTCTTTTTTTTAACTCCAAAATAGATTGCTGTACCTACTCTATGTATCTTTAATCTTGTTTATTTTCTAGGAATTACTTCTTTTTAGTATTTTGTATGTGATATTTTATTTTTTTTCTTGTGCTACGAGTCTGTACTATGTTACCACATCAGTAATCCTATGTCTATTGAGAAAACTGCCCCAGTTGACTCATTTCTTGAGGAAGCCTGAGTGTCTTGTTTATAAATTATCAAAGAAAATTAAATACTAATCTTTCGTTTTTCCTTTTCTCAAGTCCTCACCCTTGTGCATGGCTGGTGTACACGCAGGAGTAGTGTCCAACATTTTGGGTGGCCAAATCAGTGTTGTAATTAGTAAAGGTATCCCATACTATGAGAGTTCTTTGGCTAACAACGTCACGTCTGTGGTGTAAGTATCTACGTTATTGGTTCTATACGGAAGGGTGTGGGGCAGGGGTGGGATACCAGCTAGTTAGACCTCAGCAACGTCACTGTTAATGGTGTTCATGAAACATCTGTGTGGTGAGCATCCCATTCTTGTGTGCTCGTTGTCCGTGTGTACTGAAGAGGACAGGCAGGGTCACATAACTTGGCATGTTCTCCATCGCAAAGGTAGTCATTTAGAAGGATGACTTGTTCTTTTATGAATTTTGAAAATTCTAGAGTAAGGGTCTAAAAGTCTGTGGCCAAATTTTTACTTCATTTCAAAGATTAGGAGGCATAACTACTCTGTTTCTTCTAGCCTGTTTGACCTAGATAGATTGAGGATAACTGAAATGCTCTATAAATTAAATTTTGACACAAGTCAGAGGTAGTCATATTATGAATCCTCCTCTCCTCCAAAGAGGATATTTTAAGAGTGTATTTTTATGGTCATCACAGTGATCTGTTTTTTGAAACACAGACTAGGCATCAAAAGCAGGAAAAGTTGAAACATTAAATAGAAATGTGATACTTGGAATCTGTTTTGGTAAATCTTGCTTATTAGATGGGCTCAGTTCTGTAGACAATACTAAGTCTAATTGAAACCAGCTTCTCTTCAGAGATTCTGGGCCAGTTTTCATTCAGAAGATGAGAGCATGATCCATATCCATGACAGTACAAAATGGGGGTCACCAAACTTTTTCTATAAAGCACCAGCTAGCAAATATATTAGGCTTTATGGGCCAAATGTCCCTGTCACTTATCCTCTCTTGGTTCATTTAAATCTCTTTAAACATGTAGAAACCATTCTTCGCTTTCTGGCCACACAAAACAGGCCATACATGAGCGAGCTATCATTTGCCCATTCCTGGTATAGAGTTAGCAACCTTTCCTTCTCTTGGTTTCTTCTAGATGATTTTATGCAGACCTTATCATTCCTTTCTCCTCTTCTGCCTTTACAAATAATTTTTTTTGTCAGTTCTTTCATACTCTAAGGAAAAAATAAGGACAGGTTGCATCCACTTGTAATAACATTTTGAATGTTGTGCTGAAGGCGGGAGCATACACTGATGGTTTTATCCCCTCAAGTTCTTTAGAGTCCTTGGTAAACTAGTCATGTGTCCCAGGACTCCATTCTCCCCCACTGCATTTACTTGCCAATCCTTTGAAATCCACATGGGGTGCTGCATTATCACGCTGTCACTTGTTCTTAGCTATATTTGTTTCCTGTACCAAATGCAGACTCTCCTCTTTGTGGCCAGCTTTTTTTCTGTTTACCCCCAGGAAGCTTAAGCTTCATTCTCTGGGAATTACAGCATACTTGCAACAAAAGCAAATGATGCAGAAAAGTTTGAGGAATCAGTGTATTTTCACGAAAGATAAGTAGAGGGCACATGGGCAAACTTGCAGAGAAAATTGTTTATGTTGATTTCAGAACTTGTTCTGCTTTGAAATGAGACTTTTTTTTTTTTTTTGGCTAAGAACAGCATTAGTTGTCATATGTATGGCCATAAAATACCCTTAGTTCTTTATATTTTAAAACAAAAAGAAAAGAAAAAGTTTTACTAAGACAAATATGGGGAAGTCAGTATGTGAGTGTCACCAAGAATAACTTTTCTCTTTCAGGGGACACTTATCTACAAGTCTTTTTACATTTAAGACAAGTGGTAAGCCTCTCGGACTTTGTAACTTATTATAATGTGTATAATAGTAAATATAATTTAAACACGATCATGCAGTATGCCAATTGCTGGGGTTTTGAGGTTCTGGGTTTTTTTTTGGCACCTTCACACAACATATCACAATAATGTAATGGACAGAATAAACTGGAGGTTTTATATTAGTTGGGGAATGATCATGTAAGCAAGGAGAGTTCCTTAGGAAAGGTGATTTTTTTTTTTTTTTTTTTTTTTTTTTTTTTTTTAGTATGTCTGAAGTAATTAATTCCACAGAAAATACTTACTGAGTGTCTTTGATTTGTCAGGCACTGTCCTGGTGCTAGTGAAACAAAAGTGAGCAGAATAAGCAAAATCCTCCTTTCTCAGAGCTTAAATACTGGTATTGAGAGATTGACAGTAAACCTTGGATAAATAAATTAACATATATGCTCTATATAATATTATAGAAGATACAGAGAAATAAGGAAAGAGGATAGGCAATGCAGGAGGGATTGGTTTTGAGTTTTAAGTGGGATAGGCCTTGTGGAAAATGTGACATCTGAGCAAACACCTAATGGCAGTAGGGAGTAAGTCATTCACTGATCTGGAGATAGTGTTCCAGGTAGAAGATAATGTATTGCCATTAAATTGGTGGTTATTGCTTATAAATAAATATTATGCACATTGCCTGATGAGACACAAAGACATAGACCCAAGAAACATTTGCCTACTTTTGAAATTCCTCTATTAGAGCATATTACTAGCATAGTTTATGTTAATGGCATGTGCACTAGAAGGTTTCCAATGAGCAGATTTATACAGATCATAAATTTATATCTGGAAACCAAGTTACTGTCTTTTTTGTTTCAGGTTGTTATGGAACACTGGGCATGGAATCTGGTGTGATTGCTGATCCTCAAATAACAGCATCATCGGTGCTAGAATGGACTGACCACACAGGGCAAGAGAACAGCTGGAGACCTGAAAAGGCCCGGCTGAAGAAACCTGGACCTCCTTGGGCTGCTTTTGCCACTGATGAATATCAGTGGTTACAAATAGATCTGAATAAAGAAAAGAAGATAACAGGTTAAGAGACATAATTTTCTAGAATGATTTATAATTCTGATTGTATTTGGAAACCTGAAGACATCCAAAATGTTCATAGAAAATTAGGTCACTGCAAATGTAATTGTATGGTTTTAAGTTTTCTTTACTGGTGTTAAATATTCCTGAAGATAGGTTTATAAAATTTGGTAGAGGAAAGGAGTTGGCATTTGATTTCTTTTAGCTTTTCGTCTCTCCTTTTTTTTTTTTAAGCTTTTCTTTTTCATTGTAATAAGGTTCTTTAAAGGTAATGTTTCAATTAAGTGATCTTGACATTTGAAATAACCATCTCTTAGAGTTATTAAAGAAATTTATGTTCAAGGAATTCATTTTAAGTGCTATAAATAATATTCTGCATGTGCTGAATCCAGATTTATTTGGGGCAATTTATCAAATGGTCAGAATAATATATTAGAACTGGTTTAGGTAATTTTGATTTGGTACTGAAAAAAATAATTGTTTTAATCCATTCATTCCCAGGGAGTCATTATTACATGGTAGGTGAGATGTATTTTATAGTGATATGAACACAAGCTGTCAAAATAGATCAGTCCTTTCCTCATGTGCACTCATAATTCTTGTATCTTTATAAGGGAACAAAGCTAAGGATTTAGGTGCTATTATAATGAAACCTTGCACTTAGAGATGGCAGTGTGCTTTTGGCAAAGATGTTTTTAACAGTATACTTTAGGTATTTATGCTTCAATGCTGAGTAGACTTCAAGGATCAGACCCTGTGCACTAATGAAAGCAACTTTCCATTCCCCAGGCATTGTGACCACTGGCTCCACTATGGTGGAACACAATTACTATGTGTCCGCCTATAAAATCCTATACAGTGATGATGGACAGAGATGGACTGTGTACAGAGAGCCTGGTGTGGAACAGGATAAGGTAAAATGAGTGCCAGGGTCTTTTAAAAAATGGGCCTTTGCCAAAAATCATGAAAGCTCTCCTGTGTGATGTTCAAGTTAGCTATCATTTGGTCTTTGTTCTCTTCTGGTTATTTTAGGTTGTGTTGGTTATTAGCCTTATTCTTCTAACTATGCTTAGGAAATTCTCAGTGGTTCTGGGTCTCTTTGGATGATTGTAACATTTTTAACTCAATTGTTTAGGTATTTTATTAAGAAATTCTAAGAAAGAGGGATGCTGTACTGGCTCAGTCAGTAGAGCATGGGACTCTTGATCTCAGGGTCATGAGTTCAAACCCCCCATTGAGTGTAGAGACTATGTCAGTGAATAAATGAATGATTGAATGAATGATTTTCAGTAAGTAGTGGTAACTTATTTTAAAAAAGGAAGAAATTCTAAAAAGGAACTTGTAACTTCTTGTCTTAAATAAGTTTTTCTTGTTAATCCACAGAATGATAGAAAGCTTAATTTATTCCCAGATTTCATGTATTTAGGCAAGGGGGACAAAAGCCAAAGGCATAAGTGCATTTTAGTGTTGGGTATAGACTTGAAAGGTCATTTCAAGATCACCTTACCAAATTTTATCTTAGAAAACTTCTGCTTTTTTTTTTTACCGAAGAATTTCCTTAACTTCCATGTTAATTATCAAATTGCTATTTTAGTTAGCAGACAGTGATGATTCAGGAATGCTCCAGAGAAGATGATAAGGGGTGGGGAGTAGGGAGAAGTGGCTGTCCTCTAGATATCCCTTTCACCTGGGCTTCTGGCCCACAATCCACCATGAGGACCTTATAACTGGGGGAGTCCTTGTCCTCGAGGACAGTAGATTTCTTCTTATCTAGAACTGAAATTATAAGCACGATTTTTTTTTTATGAAACTTCCCTGAGTTTCATTTCACCTATATGATACTACCAGTTCTCTATGATATATCTGATTTGCTAATATATCTTCAATTACCACTTTTCTTATCTCTCTATTCAGAAAACTTCAGGGGCTCCTTATAATCTGTCATATGGATCTAAACTCTTCTGTTGTTATTCAAGGCCTTCTTCCCTCTCTTCTGCCTGTTATCACCTGACCTTCATCTTTGGTGAGGCTCTACCCATTGAAGTAAATAACAGTATTGTCTTTAAACCTATCTTCCTTCTGTTTAATAACCCCAGACCTGGCTACTTTTTAGTCTGAGCACATCCATATTTATTTATAGAATATTTATTGTACTTGTGGAATATAGTTAATTTTTTTAAATTATAAGCATTAAATCCATGTTTATATTATAAAAACATCTAGCACCATTAAATTATGTTTCTGAAAAAGACTTTTTCTCTTTTGCTTCATTTTTTGAAAGATAATTTCATAAGGTATAGAATTGTAGGTTGATGTTATTTTTCCCTCCACGCTTTAAATAATGCTCTTCCACTGTTTTCTGGTTTGCATTTTTCTAGTGAGAATTCTATCTTTCATACCTTTGTTCCTCAATATTTAATGTTTCTTTTTATTCCTTAGCTGTTTTTAAGATTTTCTTTTTACCATCTGTTTTAAGCAATTTGGTTATGATGTGCCTTTGTGTATTTGTCTTCATGTTTCTTCTGCTTGGGTTTCTTTGAGCTTCTTGGATCTGTTGATTATAATTTGCTTCAAATTTGTAAAAGTATAGACCATGTTTTCTCAGATATGTTGCTTCCCTAATTCTAATGACATGAATATTATGAATTACAGTTTACTGATGCCCAGTTCTTTTTTTTTTTTAAATCTCTCTCCATGTTCTAGTCTGGAAAATTTTGTTGTTCTGCCTTTAAGTTCACTAATCTGTTCTGCAACATGTAATCTATTAATCCCATCCAGTGTACTTTTATCTTCAGTGTTATATTTTTGCTTCTAGATTTTCAGTTTTTGGCTTTTAAATTTCTTCGAAGTCTCTCCTGAGCATGCTTATGCTTTTTTCTGCCCCTAAAACATACAGGATGTGTGGTAGCTCCTTTGATGCCCTTATTTGCTGATTCTGTCTACTGATGTGTCACATGTGGGTTTTTTCATGTTGATGGTTATTATGGGTTATATTTTACATGTGTGGTAATTTTTTATTAGTTGCCAAACATTATGAACACATTGCTTAGTGCTAGGTTTTCTTTTATTATTTATCTAATTTTGAGCTTTATTCAGGGACACAGGTTACTTTGGATAACCTGCATTTTAGCTTTGTTAGGCAGGATCTGAGCAGCCTTTAGTTCTAATTTTTTTCTACTGTCATTACTGTTCCAGGTACTCAACCCAGTCTCATGTATTACGAGTTTTCTCCACACTATCTGTTGGTAATGTGAGCTATTCCCACCCTTGCCTAGCTCTGAGAATCATTCTTCTGGCTCCTTTCCAGCAGTTCTTTTACCATCCACAGATTGTTTCTTTACAAGCAACTGAAGATTTAGGGGAAACCTTCCTACGGATCCGAGAAGTCTCCCTCTCTTTGTGCAGTTCTCTTCTCTCCTATACTATGTCTTGCAAATTGTAGCTATCTTGGCCTCTCCATCTCGGAGCTCTGTGTCCTCGTTTAGATGAGAACACCAAGGTGCTCTCCAGACAATATTGGGGCAGTAGAAAGGCTCACCTCATGTGTTTCTCTTCTCTCTGGGATTAATGCCCTATGCTGCCTATTGTCCAGTGTTGGAAAACTGTTGCTTCATATATTGTATCTGGTTTTTCATATGTTTAAGGCAAAGAGTAAACTTAGTCCCTATTTGTTTTGGAAAGGAGTGGAAGGCCTTACATTGAATTATATGGAATATCAATCTCTTACCTCACATTAGCCCATCTGCTCCCTCATCTACCCAACTCAAGAGTAATTGGTGTGTTCATTTCCTGAGCATGCACACATGCATGAGCACATACAGACTGAGACAGCTTTTGGGTTTGTTTTCAGAAAATGCAAGACAACTTGCTTCATAATGTATTGCTTTTTTTTTTTTTTTAAGATTTTATTTATTTATTTGACAGATATCACAAGTAGGCAGAGTGGCAGGCAGAGAGAGAGAGGAGGAAACAGGCTCTCTGCAGAGCAGAGAGACCGATGTGGGTCTCGATCCCAGGACCCTGAGATCATGACCTGAGCCGAAGGCAGAGGCTTAACCCACTGAGCCACTCAGGCGTCCCAATGTATTGCTTTTTAATAGTGTGCCATATCTGTGTGTGGCAGTATCTTGTAAAATTTAAGTTCCTTGAGAGTGGGAATGTGGGCTTCCATTTCCCTTTTTATCCTCATGATTCCTTACAGACCTCACTACACACAGGAGCTTATAATAAATGCTCACAGATTATAGCAGATCTTTTTTACCTAATTTATATAAAATCTTTCTCCTTTAAGGTTTTTATAAAAATGAAACTGTGGTGTGGAGTACAACCTCAGAGATGTTTTTTTGTTTTTGTTTGTTTGTTTGTTTTAAGATTTTATTTATTCTTTTGACAGAGATCACAAGTAAGCAGAGAGCCAGGCAGAGAGAAAGGAAGGGAAGCAGGCTCCCTGCTGAGCAGAGAGCCCAATGCGGGGCTTGATCCCAGGACCCTGAAATCATGACCTGAGCCGAAGGCAGAGGCTTTAACTCACTGAGCCACCCAGGCGCCCCTCAGGGGATGGTTTTTATGTCCTAAAGTGATTATTGTTCCTGTCCCACAAATGCATAATAGACTGCGAATATTTGCCTTCACTTTATTTCAGAGTAATAGCTGAGGAAGTAATGAAAAGTTACTCGTTTGGAGATTATTATAACTTCAAAACAAACCTTGTAGAAAGTAAAGGCTATTAACACATCTCAGAAGTTTACAATCTAATGTTTTGTGAGTCAGCCAAAAGAAAATAGCTATATTTGGACATGACTTGATGGAAGAGCTAAACATTTGCTTGCCCTCACATTAACTCATCAAATACAAACTGCTGTAATTTTAGGCAGATACCTATTTATTAGCAGTCTTTAGAAACTAGCCAGGTAATTTGGCCTAAAGAAGCAAGAAGAACTTGGGGTGCCTGGGTGGCTCAGTGGGTTAAGCCGCTGCCTTCGGCTCGGGTCATGATCTCAGGGTCCTGGGATCGAGTCCTGCATCGGGCTCTCTGCTCAGCAGGGAGCCTGCTTCC
>NC_081558.1:172702144-172731216 GCF_022355385.1 Mustela nigripes
ATAGCAACAGAGAATGAAAATGGATACTATGGGAACTGTCTTTATGTAGTTTATCCAGTAGGTGGAGGTATATAACTGTTACGCATTCCTTAAGTGTATGTTCACTTTCTGTCTCTTTTGAGAGAAAAATTCTGAAAAGTACACAGTAAAGCATTTCCTTTAAGACTTATATGTTCAATCATGCTTTACTTTGAGAAGAAAATTAATGTATTTAAATAGCAGGTAATTCCACAGGACTGGTATTACTGATTTATTGAGAGAATTATACTGTCTCACTGCAACTGATTCTCAGATTGCCAAGTTAGCATATTTGTTATGTTTCAATCATCTTAAAGTCATTTTTGTATTCAGTACTTTTATAAGTTTTTGATGAAGAATGTGTACCTTCTTAATAGTTTGTCCAAATTATGATTAATTTATTTTCTGAGAAGTTAATTCCTACTGTCATACTTTACAGATCTCATTTAAGCCCCAAAGCATAAACCAAAAATATGTTTCAGTGGAACAGTTTAGCCCTGACCTCTGTTGACGTAAAGTACCAATTTTTGTTTTTTAAAGATATTTCAAGGAAACAAAGATTATCACCAGGATGTGCGTAATAACTTTTTGCCACCAATTATTGCACGTTTTATTAGAGTGAATCCTACGCAATGGCAGCAGAAAATTGCCATGAAAGTGGAACTGCTTGGATGTCAGTTTATTCCTAAAGGTAAAGCAACAGTATGTTATTTAATTTCAAGTGGCTTTGCTATTCTCAGAGAAAATAAAGAATGATAATATGAGCATTTGGCTTTTACTACAGTATCTTTTTAAAGAGGAATTTTAAAAGAAATAGTTATCCTATTAAACAGTCAGTTCCCACAATGGTTTTCAAGATTACAAGTGGAAGAAGAGAGATGAGATAATGTAATGAGATTGCTTTTCAGATCTAGTCTCAATCTTAACAATTTTTAATCAGGTCCCATGTAGTATAATATTGTATCACCAACACCTATGATTATAACAGTAACCTTAGTCCAAATGCCTTTTCCTTTGAAAAAATTAGAAGTGGAAGTAACTTCCCTCAGTATTATAGAATATTTTAATACTTACTGTTGTATCTCCAAAGCCTACTACAATGCCCCCATATGGCGGGCCCTGCACAGTTATTAAATGATTGAGCGAATAGCATGTCAAGCTGTGACGATGCTTCTGTGGCTTTAGAGTTTAACATCAGCCACCAACTCTGTGTTCTTCTTCTGTGAAAATTATTTTAAGACAATTATATAAAAAGTGAGAAATCCCAGTAAGTTTGTGTGTTTAATGCATAGTGTATTTATCCTTCTGATGTATTGCTGTCCACAATTTAAAATTACTGAGCAGAACCAAGTTCTCTCGGAAATGTTGAAGATATTTAAATTATTGTTTTTAAGTCTGACTCTGATAAGCAAAATGTATAAACTTTTCTAAACCATTTTTCAAGGTCGTCCTCCAAAACTTACTCAACCTCCACCTCCTCGGAACAGCAATGACCTCACAAACACTACAGCCCCTCCAAAAATAGCCAAAGGTAGGCCTCCTTTAAGTATGAGAATTTGGTATTCCCAGAATCTGTGTTATAATTTTCCATAAATATATTAAAAGCATTATAAAATAATTCTGTTTTAATCAAGTTGATGTAGATAAAAAACTAAAGAGTTTTTAAAACTTTTTTTCAAGGTCGAGCCCCCAAATTTTCTCAACCACTACAACCTCGCAGTAACAATGAGTTTCCTGCACAAACGGAGCAAACAACAGCCACTCCTGAGATCAAAAATACTACGGTGACTCCAAGTGTAACCAAAGGTGTGCAGATTCAGAAATTGACACCTGTTACATTGTAGCAGTTTATGTTGTTTGTAACTGAATTTTCAGGAGCAAGTCTAGCTTTTAAACTCTGTTTCTTTTCCTCTCAACTGTATTTCTTAAGAACTGAAAAAACTTTAATTCCTCTCCTTAGAAAAGAAACTGATTACATTGCTCTGATTTCTTTTCTCTCGTGTCATGCAGAATCGTTCTTTAAATATTTAGAGATGGCGGCTATATTCTGGGTCTCCTCTTGTGATCTTTTTTCTCACCACAGCTAAACACAAGGAGTCTCTATTTCTAGAAATAACTAAAACCATAGCAGGAATCAAACTTCTTTTCCCCCCTCTGGTGATATATTAATTTGTTGGATAGGGAATTTGGTGGCAAAAGGCAAGAGTGGGGAAAAAGAGTTTGGGTGAAAATTAATACTTCTCTAAACATACTGTGAATTATTGTACTCTTTAAAAAACTTGGTCTCGGGGTACCTGAGTGGCTCAGTCAGTTAAGTGGCTGCCTTCAGCTCAGGTCATGATACCAGGGTCCTGGAATTGATCCCCGCTTTCAGCTCCCTGCTCAGTAGGGAGCTTGCTTCTCCTGCTCCCTCTGCCTGCCGCTCTGCCTACTTGTGCTTTCTATCTCTCTGTCAAATAAATAATTAAATTCTTAAAAAAAATTTTTTTTTCAAAATATTTACAATTGTAATTTTTTCATATTATAAATATACATGTAATAGAATTTACTTTCAGATCTTATTGCCAATAAATAAGGTATTAATACATATGAAACTATACTTTGATTTTACTAGTTTTTGAAAAACAAAATTTCAGATGAATTCAGAAAAAACCATCAGTGTCACAGAGGAGTTAATTTCAGTATTGGTCGATAAAGCATTTTCAGGACAACGCAGAGAAGAGAAGGCAATTCATTCCAAGTAACTTCTGCCACACAGAACTTTATTCATTCTTATTTTCTGAAAATTTGCCTGATTCAGATAACTCTCTCCAACTTTCCACCTGTCACTTTTTTCCCCATCTTCTAAGGTATTTTCTAAACAGATCTGATTCTTTCTCATGCTGCTGGAAAAGCTAGAGAGAAGCAAGACTTCATAGAAGCAAGAGATCTCCGTGTCCTACAGAACTTCTAATTTTGCGGAAGTTGTCAGTTTGGACAGGATCCCAGACCACATGAACAGCCATTTAAAAGTATTGTTCATCTTAAAGTCTGATTATAGAATCTTGAAATCTCAAGACTAAAAGTGTCCTTAAAGTGTTTACTTCCAGAGCTAACATTCCTATAAGCTTCAGAAGAATAACAAAGAATGGACCAGTCTTTTCAGTTAAAGACCTGGTCTCCTTTTCTCTGGGGATGGTGGTGTATAGACTTTTTATTATTTTTTGAACCTTAAGCAGATTTTTTTAAAAACTCTCATTAAATCAAACTGTATCTACTTGAATCTGATTATTTTCTCTCCAATTTCACAAATTTGAGGGATAAAGAACTTTCACCCTTCTGAATTCTTAGTGCTTTCTAACCCTAAGTCATGATTTCTGTTCTATGCACTTCTTTTCCATTTTTACATGTAGGCTGAGAGTGCCCCTAAAGAAAATCATATCGTGGGCAGATCTGTGCCACTGTGGCTTCCTGAATCCTCCCCAGGTGGGGCCCTCAGCCCCAGCCAGCGGTCTTTCTCTCTCTGGTCAGCTCTTCTGTCCCTTCTCAGCAGTCACTTCTCCGTAGTCTTCAAACACTTGACTCAGAGATTCTTCACTCACTCTGTTACTTCTTCAACTTTTAAAAGAAAATAAAAGCAAGTAGAAGGGAACTCCCTATTTGTGGAGCCTGTAAAATCCTCTGTACCTGGTGTCCACTGTGCGGAAGGAGGGAATTCCTCAGACTGTCCAAAGCTGACCCACCTGTGCCCTCGTTCCTGTCCATCCAGCTTCTCGGAGGCCTCAGGTGGTTGATGATCCTCTCCCTCCCCCGTATGGGCAGACTCTTTCTCTTGGATAAAGTCTAAGGGTGCATAAGACGCTGAGGGTCAGGGCCCACTGTGTCTGGTGCTTAGCCCCCAGCACGGATTGGTGGTGGCTGCTGCTGGGCTGCTCTCCTCATTGCCAGGATGGAGGTGCCAGACTAGGGAAGTTGCTGACGTCTCAGACAACCTAAGGCAGACCATTTGCTGGATCTGGGCCTGGACTTCCTTATCTGAAGAGTGAGATAAAGGGGTTAGATGATCTTCTAGTCCCTGTAGGCTCAAGCATTATCCTTTTCTGCCCTGTTGATACCTATAGGTTTTTTTCATACTTTTACACTATGTTGTTATCTTCCCATATCTATAAATATTTACCCCATCATATTGCAATATCATTTCCAATTGCTGGATTGTGATATTATATAGTGTATATATATAGATAGATAGAGATATATAGTGACAATATACTGTAATCATATAGCATATATGTTATATAAGTTATATGGTATATAGTAATATTTTTCTGTGAGAAAGGTATTATGATGTATTTATTCCCATTCATTGTTGGGCATTTGGATTATTTCCAGTTTTTCACTCTTTTGCAGGAAACCTCTTCAAAGATTCATCTTTAAATGTTTTTTCTAAGAATAAATTCTAGGCATGGAATTGCCAAGTGATTGATTTTTATACATATTGCCCCAAAATGATGCAGAAAGTATACATTTAAAGTCCCATAAAAATAACTGTCTCCTGATATCCTTTCTAGCAGTTATTCTTTTAAATATTTGCCAATTTGATGAGCAGAAGTAACATCTTATTCCTATTTTAACTTCTGTTTCTGTGATTACTAGTGAAGCTGACATGTGGAATGGTTACTTGTATTTTTTTAATTGTATTGCTCATTCATCTCTGCTGACTTTTCTATTGATTATTTTGACATATAAATTCTGTAATATATAGATTATAGTAATCCTTTACCACATATTCAGAAATATATTTTCCAAGTTTCATTGGTCTTTCAGTTTATCTTGCTGATTTAAAAAGCTACTATGAAAAATTTTAAGTATCTACAAAGCTGAAGCAAATAGTGTGACAGATTCCACGTTATCTGTGAAAGCTTCTGCCATTACCCACACATGCCCACTCTCATTTCATAAATAACATGTATGGTGTTTTCTAAGATAGAAAAGCTTTGAAGGATGATGTGGGTAAGCTTCCCACCTTCCCTTCATGACTCTTGTTTGGTGTGTTTTCAGATATAGCCTTGGCTGCGGTCCTAGTCCCGGTGCTTGTCATGGTGCTCACCACCCTCATCCTCGTCGTAGTGTGTGCTTGGCATTGGAGGAACAGGTGAGTCCATAACCAGTTCACCTGATTGGTCCTACAAGGGGAGTCTCCAAGCGTGAAGTAGAATCTAAATAGAGGAGGTGAACTACCATTCACCTTTTTGAGAAGGGGAGAGTTAAGGTGGTTATTAAAGTCAAAATACAATACGTAAAAAAAGGAGTATGTTCAATAGCATAGTCACTGAGTACCTTTATTGTATCAAAATCTGCTTTCCGTGCTGGAATATACACATTAATAAGAACCACAGCTTGACACATAACAGGTGCTTAGTCATATTTCCTGAAATAATGAGGCATAACTCCTATCCCCTAGGTGTTTGGCGGGGTTGGTTGACAAAGACACGGAACTGTAATATGCCTTAAGGAGTTCTTTTTGAAGTGCTAGGGAGCACAGATGTGAAAACCATGAGAGGTATCTGAAAGCTTTCCTGCAGGAAAGAGTAATCCTCAAGTTTGTTTCGCCTTAATGAGAACGTTGGGTTTGCCTGGATGGCGGAAAGTGGAGCACAGCCCAGACCCTGTGCTTGAGTGAAGGCACAGAGATGTGGAGTATAGGCAGGGTAGTGAGGGTTCACACATAGGCTGGGCACAGGAGAGTGCTGAGGAGGAACTGAAGTATAGCTCGGGCCTCTGGGGACAGAGGGATTCAGGTTTCATTCATAGATGGGGTTCTCACAGAGGAGGGTGAGGCAGACGGGTGATGCTATCTGATGAGGTGCAACTGGCTGCTAAGGAAGGAGGAGGGATCCTGGACGATCCGAAGTTTCTGGCTTGTGCACTTAGACCAGTAGAGATGTCCTGAGTAGAGCTGACAGAGCAGCAGGAACAGGTTTGGTGGAGCAGGAGAATGACTTCATTCATTCACTCAACTATTTGAGCTCCTGCCTCGTGCTGAGTATTGACCATGTCCTGGGAGTCCAGGGCTGAGCCCCAGAGTTCACAGGCTGGGAGAGGATACAGTGAGGATGACGGGCAGCGATGGTGCCTCCATCCAGTACATGCCACAGAGGAGGCCAAAGAAGCAGATGGATCCTGGACTCATGGTTTGGGGAAGGCGGTCTGGACAGAAACCCAACAAGTTACTATGAGGGCAGGGAAAATCCAGGGCAGAAAGTTCAGGCTGCTCTCTAGGAATTGGGTAGAAGCAATAGTAACGAGAGTAGCAACAGCTCATTTTTATAGAGAGTGAAAGCTGATTTTCGGCATTATTTTAAGTGCTTTACATGGTTCAGTTCATTTAATCCTCAGACAACCTACAAAGCAGGTACTGTTTACAGAAGAAGAAAATGTGACTTGTCTGAGGTCACCCGGTCCACACACAGCCAAGTGGAGTTCTGCCCTGGATGTGTGGTCAGTCAGGCAGTCCAGTCCCATCCACTTATGGTCAGAGCACAGAGGGTAAGGATTGGGAGTCAGGTTGTCTGGAAGGTGGGAGACAAGTCCTGAGATCCCTCTGGGCTAGCGGTTAAAGGACACAATCCTCAGATTGTGAGGATACAGATGGAAGTCAATGGATTTGCAGTTTGTATTAGAAACTGAAACAGACCTAACAGTAACTGTCTCATAAGGACCCACATATTACCTGTGGGTCTTTGATTAGATTCTTTTTATCTACAGACTTAGCCTTTCTTATTCCTTTATCCTTTGAGTGGGAAGTACCTTGGGTAACAGAGTATCTCAGGAGATAGTTTAAAATTTATCAAGAGTTCAGTATGAGGGGCGCCTGGGTGGCTCAGTGGGTTAAAGCCTCTGCCTTCAGCTCGGGTTGTGATCCCAGGGTCCTGGGATTGAGCCCCGCATTGGGCTCTCGCTCAGTAAGGAGCCTGCTTCCCTCCTCTCTCTGCCTACTTGTGGTCTCTGTCTGTCAAATAAGTAAATAAAATCTTTAAAAAAAAAAAAAAAAGAGTTCAGTATGAGTTTCAGCAGGGGCAACTTTGAAAGGCAAGTGAAATGGAGGGCCTTGCCGGGTAGGTCAGCAAATGGAAATGTGTACTCCTGAGTAATTATTAACTTGAGTGTTTATCCTGCACTTTCAGAGCTGTCTTACTCATGAATTCAGTTTGCTAACATGTTTTTTTCTGTATTTTTCCAGAAAGAAGAAAACCGAAGGCACCTACGACTTACCTTACTGGGACCGGGCAGGTAACTCGGGACTTTGCTCCCATAGAGGAAAGTCCCACCCTTCCAGGTGGCAGTAGTGAAAGAGGAAAGCTGTTTTCAGGCCCACACAAACTCCCCAGCCTGTGAGAAAAATGGTGTTCCTCTAACGTTCTGACCACTTTTGCTCTTCTGTAAAATCTCTTCTGGTCAATAAGTAATGAAATGAAAATTTCTCATAATACACACTCTGTTCCTTTTTCCTGGAAAACCCATGCGGTTTGTCCCACGTATCTGTTTTTCTTGAGACCAGCTTTCTTTATGGCTTGTGTGAACGCTGCATAAAAGGACTGTGATCTTGGTAACACAGTGTGTGTTTGTCACTCTGCTGTGGGTACTTCCCAGGTAGAGCCTACTAGTTTGGAAATCGTGAGGTCTGCCTTCTCTGCCGTGATGAGTTGTCATCTTCTGAATTCCTACTCTGTGTGGCCCATTGCAGCAGGTGACACCTACTGGTCTCCTACTTTCCAGTCTCATGACTGGAACAATAAAAGGCAAAAGAGTTCACTGCTGTGACTAAGGCAGAAAAGAAAAGTAGTGGGGGCAGATTCTGTGCTGCTAAAACCCCAAGGTAGACCTTGGAAAGTATGTTTTTTAGAAAAACTTATCAAAAACCACCCTACAACAGACAAACTATATCTGCCAACAATTTTAGAGCAATGATTTTGCTTCTGGGTATACTTCCATTGGGAATTTCTACCATGTTCTGCATTGCACTAGATACTCCACCAAAGGGGAGCGGGGAGACTTCAGCAACTTAAGGAATTAGAACAAGAACAAACTAAACCCAAAGCTACCAGAAGGAAAGAAATATAAAGATAAGAGAGAGAAACACAATGGAAAATGGGAAAATAGTGAAATCAAATGCTGGTTCTTTAAAAAGATTGACAAAATTAACAAACTTTTAGATAGAATAAGAAAAAAGATTGACGGGCGCCTGGGTGGCTCAGTGGGTTAAAGCCTCTCTCTGCCTTCGGCTCAGATCATGATCTCAGGGTCCTGGGATTGAGCCCCGCATCGGGCTCTCTGCTCAGTGGGGAGCCTGCTTCCTCCTCTCTCTCTCTCTCTGCCTGCCTCTCTGCCTACATGTGATGTCTGTCTGTCAAATAAATAAAATTTAAAAAAAAAAAAAAAAGATTGACACTACTTAAATCAGAAAAGAAAGTACAGGCATTACTACTGATTCTGCAGAAAAAAAGATTATGAGAATATTATGAATAATCATATGCCAAAGAATTGAATAATCTAGATGAAATGGACAAATTTCCAGAAATAGAAAATATGAATTGACTAAAGAGATTGAGTCAATAATCAAAAATCTCTGAAAAAAAAAAAATCCTACCAAACATTTAAAAGAGAATTAAGCTTTAAAGATTGCACACACACAAGCTGTTAGCACCAGTAACTGAGCCAACTAGTAGGATACAAAGTCAACACATTGCATTTCTGTACACAAAGTGAACAATCTGAAAAAGAAATTATAAAAAGTTTCACTTACAGTTCCATCTAAAAGAATAAAATACTTAAGAGTTCATTTAACCAAAGAGGTACTAGACTTTTATAAACTCTAAATACTACTAAAGAAATTTAAAAAGACGTACATGAAAGCATACTCTATGTTCGTGGATTGAAAACTTAATATTGTTAACAGTTAAACTGTGGAAGCCACCCACCTGACCCTCAGCTGATGAGTGGAAAAGCAAAAAAAAGTGTATACAAGCAGTGGAATATTATTTAGCCTTAAAAAGGAAAGATTTTCTGTAATATGCTACAAGATGGATGAACCTTGAGGACATTATGTGAGGCAAAATAAGCCAGTCACAAAAAGACAAATACTGTATGATTCCACTTAGATGAAGTACTTAGAGTGGTCAAAATCATAAAGACAGAAAGTAAAGTGGTGGTCGCCATTGGTAGGGGGACGACGAATGGACAGTTACCGTTTCATGGGAATAGTGTTAGTTTCATGAGCTGAAAAGTTATGGAGAGAGATGGTAGTGGTAGTTGCACAACAGTGTGAACATTTTAAACCACATGACCTACACTCAAAAAATGGTTATGATGGTAAATTTTCTGTAATGTGTATTATGCCAAAATAAAAAAAGAGATTGAACATAGAGGCTATTTTGTACAGATGTGTTAGAGAAATGGCTTAAATGCAGCAGGAATTCTCCTGTAAACAGTGTTATCATTTCAGACCTGGGTTTTTATGTAATGGTCTTTCTTGCTTCCAATCACCATGAAGGTTGGTGGAAAGGAATGAAGCAGTTTCTCCCTGCCAAGTCTGTGGAACACGAGGAGACCCCTGTTCGCTACAGCAGCAGTGAAGTCAATCCTTTGAGCCCCAGAGAAGTCACCGCGGTGCTGCAGACCGACTCTGCAGGTAACTGCATGCCTCCCTTGCCAGAGCGGAGGAAGACACTGCTACACGTAGCTGGACAGTGCTTCGGGATTTCTATTGTCTTTTCTCTTTTTCCTATGTAACAGGTCAACTGTTTTCTTAAGGTAGAACTAATTTTTGAAAGGATGACCTTGAGAAAGTTATTTTTGCACCTTCCATGTTCAAAAAATAGGAGCATTCATTTCTAAAAAGCTCTGGGCATTTCTGTGTGTTTACCTGGAGTTTTGAGTGTGAAGAGTGGCAAAGCTATAGTGAGCCTTATAATATGTATCCTGTTAACTTAGTTCATATTGATTTTAAACATTGTTCTATTTGAAAATATCTAATAATGAAGTGGGGTTTTTCCCCCCAGTGATACACTATTTGTAAATCTCAAGAGCATATACGTTCTCTGTAAAATTTTATGAATGAGACTCTATAGCATATTAACTTCTTAGGAGATACAAGATAATATGTTTAATTTTTTTAAGTTGGTTCTGGTAGAGAAATCCATAGGTCTGTATTGATAGGAACAGAAGTGCCATAAAGAAGTGTTTGTTTTTGGTGTCAGGCTATGACTATCACCTGGACTATCTGATCCCTGTAGGAATGAGGTGACTTTTGTGTTGTTTGTTCTGTAATATCCACAGAGTATGCACAGCCACTTGTGGGAGGACTTGTTGGCACCCTTCATCAGAGATCCACCTTTAAACCAGAAGAAGGGAAAGAAGCAAGTTACGCTGACCTAGATCCTTACAACTCCCCGGTCCAAGAAGTCTACCATGCCTATGCTGAACCACTGCCAATTACCGGGCCCGAATACGCAACCCCGATCATCATGGATATGTCCGGGCACCCCACAGCTTCAGTTGGTCTTTCCTCAACGTCCACTTTCAAAGCTGCAGGGAACCAGCCTCCCCCACTGGTGGGAGCCTACAACACTCTTCTCTCCAGGACTGACAGCTGCTCCTCCGCCCGTGCCCAGTATGACACCCCAAAAGGTGGGAAGCCAGGTGCCAGTGCCCCAGACGAGCTGGTGTACCAGGTGCCACAGAGCACACAGGAGGCTTCAGGAGCCGGGAGGGATGGTGAATGTGATGTTTTTAAAGAAATTCTTTGAAGGTGATGCTGCTTGTTATAAAGCATCGTTTTAAAGCACATGGCCTTTTTTGTGTGTTAGTGGTAGTAATATATAGAATGTATTACGTATCTGTCACAGATGTGGTTGGGGAAAATGTGATGACCGAGGTACAGGGAACTACTAATCTTGCCATCTTGCTTTAAAAGTGTTACTGTGGCAGTGACGGCTTGCCAGTTCAATTGCAAACATCCTGTTTGTTACTACTGTAAAACACTATTTTTTGATACAGAAAATGCTCCCTACTATGCACTTCAAAGAAACTAAAAATCACTGAGAGTATTTATTACCAATGCTGCAGGTACATTGATGAACTCAAGAGGTGGCTATGTTCACCTGACGGGCAATAACGCAAGGTACTGTTCTTGAAATGTCTAATGGCTTGAAATATTGCTCTTTGTGAAAGGTGGGTACTATCATGAGCTCTTTTCTATTCCTATATTCCTTACAGATTTTTTTTAAAAATTAGTGATACCATTTTTTGATTGCAGTCATACACTTACCTATCTTAGGAAGGTCTATAGGTGGGAAACGGACTTCTAAAGGGCGGGGTCATTGATTTTTTTTTTCACTTCTTGACACTCTCCAGAGTTTTAACACTTAATGGTACATGACCTGGTTTCATCCCTACTTGTTCTGTCTGGGGCCAACCCTATTCTTGTGTTTATTAACGGTTTTGAATTTTTTTTAGTGAGTGATGCTTGCTCCACCAGCCTCATGAATCCTGTAATTTTAAAAAGCTCCAGCAGAGATTCTCTCCCTGCCCGACTTTATTTGCAGTGGGATTGGTCCTAGGCGAGTTGTGAGTACCTGTGGGGCCATCTGAGTGAACACCGTAAATAGGACCCTTTATGTTTACCACAGTGAAAGGCGGAATCATTCCTCAGTAGTCTTATAAAGTACCTTAAAAAAAAAAAAAAAAAGGATTTGCCCTCTTTGATTTAATATATATATATTTTAATCTGAAGTTATTTTTGGTCAAAAAGTATTGTTAATTATCCACAGTGAAATACTGAAGGAAATAGGAAGCCAGCATGAATTCCTCAGCTCTGTGTGAGTGTGCCCACTCTGTGTCACGGGAGTTTTGACAGTCCTTCACCGCAGGCCTGTGGAACAGATGTTCTAGCAGCAGGTGAATATTGATGTCTGGTTTTGGTATTTCCAGGCAACTTCTTTTTCAGTATTTGCCCAGAACTAGTTTTAGATGGGTGAAATAAAAGTCATCTGTAATTTATTAGCCCATAGTGTTAAGAATCTTTACAAATCTTTGGCAGGCTGAGAAGCTGGCCCTATGATTAAAACATACAATTTCCCATCAGGTTCTAGCCATTTCTTTTGGCCTGTGCCCCCAGTGGTTTCCACAATTTGCTAGATGTGAGAAAAGACAGTGTTCATTTCACTTGGCTTCCATGGGTATATCAGAACTCTAAAGTATTGCTTCAAAAGCAGAATTATTTCTACAGCCTCTCTGCCCTCTAGTATTATTTTTGTTGGTCTTACCTTCACTTGCTGTTTCAGACAAACTTTGAGGCATCGTTTTATTCATTGAAGAAATATACTGTTTCAGAACATTTGAAACAAGCACAGATGTTGAACGTTTATTAAGACATGAATGTGTAAAGCACGTGTATTAATGCAGTCATCCCCATTCAGGTTGGAAGAGAGTAAACTGATTTATTTTTCTATTCATCTTCAGTACACAGTGAATATACTTCTCCAATCACATGCCTGTTTGAGAAGCTTTAAGAGAAATTATCTCATTCTCCCAAAGATGCTTGTTTTCATTTAATTTTGTGCACCTGATTTTCCCATGGAACTCTTTGAGAGGCAAATGTTTTCTTCTTAAATGATGCATGTTTTTGCCACCGTGCAGTCCTACCAATGATTTTGTACAAAATAGTTTTTATTGCTTTTGTATATTTACTTTTTAAATGAAGAGCTGAGCCTGATACAGAGGGTTATTCTGACTTTGTACTTTTAGTTCCTTTGTTTTCGTATTAGAGTTTTGTTTTGGGTTTTAACTACATTTATGTCTGATGCAGCTGTGGAGACAATCAACTGAAAATGTGAAAGTAACTTTTTTTTTCTTTACTAAATAACCTTGAATTTTTATTCCCTGCTTGAAACATCTTAAAGATTTAAGTCACTCTGGTTTATTGGATTAATTTTTTTTTTCCTGTTAACACAATTCTAAAGATCGACTCCGACAGAGGTACAGCGAAGTAGGGCCCTTACAGGTTTTCACAAAGTGACGCCGGCTTCACTGTTACATGATCTTAGGAACCAGCCCAGTCAAAGATATTGTGAATGCTGATTTATATTTGATTAGAACACTAAATAGATCCTATTATATGTGTAGGATCTAGTCCAGTTATTTAAATTCACGTTTCACTATTTGCACTTTGCATTGAACAGTGGTTTTATCTGCTGGTGAAAAGGCTGGTGTAGAGAATTTATCCAGCAGTTGAAACTATGGTGTCATGTATACTCTTACCCTCCCTGACCCCAGCAAAAAATGCACTCATCTAAAATTCTATAGAAGGTGACAAAGCTTGAACTTCTTTGCCTTGGCCTCACATTAAAACCTGGAGAGCAAAAGGGCTATGGAAACAACAGGTCAGAGGACAGAACTAATAGATTGTGGGACAAAAACTTTTCAAACCCTTTAAAGAGAGATAACTAAGCTCTACCTTAAAAAAAAAAAAAAAAAAAAAAACTGCCTTCTAGCTCTGATTTCCTGCCATGAACTTGAAGTCCCTGAACTGCAAAATCTAATAAGAGTTGGATGGTTATTAAAATACTTTTTAGCTCAACTGTGGCACCAATTTATGACTAGTTTTTTTCTTTTTCTTTTTCTTTTTTTTTTGGCACTGGGAAAGGTGGAAACAAAACCTATCGAAATACATATTGGAAATAAAAATGGCTTGAGGGTCAGTGATATTCTCCCGGAATGTACTTTTCTTACCTCGGCATGTACTGTAGTCACTCAGTATGTGTATATGTTGCTAGAATCTAGATTGTATAAATAGTGAGATCTTAATGTGTTCATGTGTTTTTAATAAATTGTATATATGTGTCTTGCTGAGACTTTCCTTGGGCTTATATAAAACCATGTTGAAGTTTGTAGTCTTCTCTCACACTACACAAAATGCCAGATTTCTCAGTTTTAGCATCAGTCAGAAATTGTCCTGCCATTATTCTAAACCTTATAGGAACATTTGAAAATGCTACCAGTGGTTTTTTATTTTTACTACCATCCATTTTTGAAGCCTAAATTAGTTCACAGACTGAAATTGAGCAGCCAGGCTCAATGTGTGGTAGGAGGGCAGGGTCACACGAACATCCATGTTTTCCACCTCAGTTACTGGAGGAATCCAGTGAGATCATGGTACTGTGCAAGTGTGCTGGTGCTAACAGAACAGTGTCCATGTTTCATGTGTAGATCTGGCTTACATCAACTAGGAGTTTTCTCCCCTCTTCTACTGCATTTGACATAATCTTTAGAGAGGCTGGTTGGTTCCCAGTAACACCAGCGTGACTCCCAGTGATAATTATTGTTCAAAAGATAACAGTTCTTTCAACTCTTACCTCTTCTGAGAACTTTTAATTCCATCCTTCTTGTAATTCTCTTCTCTTCCTTTTTCCCTCCCCATAGCCATGGGCTGGATTAAGTGAGAAGGGACACTAGCTCACATTTGTTCGAAGGGTTGGTTTTGACTTGTTTGCATCCAGCAGCACTCTTCTCTGATGCAGCCTAGGTAGCCAGGTAAGCCTTTCCCTTTGAAGTTGAAATCTCTCATGAAAGTCCCATTTAAATCCAGAAACAGCTTGAGGAGGAGTCTCAAGGATTTATCTTCATTTTTTCTAATTTAATTCCAATAGTAAACTTTCACATTTTAATATATTAGGCCAGGCAAAAAATTTAATAATGCTCTCCTTAAGCTTGCCGCCGAGCTCTGCTACCTTGTATGAGCTTTAAAATAATGCAGTCACCAGGCTTTGGTAAGTGGCATTCTTAGCTTATTTACTCGTCCAGAATTTCATGTGTAGTCTATTTCCTTTACCTTAAAAACACACCTTCCTTTTACCAGATTACTCATTACAATCATGGTTTACTTAATTGCAGGACAAAAAAAGCTTAATGAAACCAGTCTGATCTTAGATTTCCATAACCATACCTATATAGTGCTGTGTTCAGGGCTGCTTTAAGATTCAAATCTGTTTCCTCAGGTACAACACAATCATGTAGCTACATGCCGAAAGTGGCTCCAGTCTGCCGTATCAAGGCACAACCACATGGCCATGCCCCACTAATTCAGAGTAGCCAAATGTGTTCAAAAATTGTGGTCAGCTAAAGCCCCTTATTAGGAAGTCACATCCCCTCAAAAGTCTAAGATGAAGTCTATATAAAAAGATGTTTAGAAACACTTCGGAAAACTAGCTTGTTTTAAAAACAATGCAATCAAAACTTTCCCTGATAACTAAACATATCTTGGTTTTTATAAATTAAATATATTCACAGAAATTAAGCTGGTGGTTATGAATCACCAGGCAGCAACAGACTTAATATACACAATTTTTTGACAAGTGCATCCAACATATTTAAAAATAAACTAAAAACTGCCGTATAAAAATAAAACTAATACTGTTAGTATAGTCTTCTGAGTCTGTAGAGTCAATCTTCAGTCAAGTTGATTACAAAGTTTTTTTCTATAATGTCCTTCAAAAAGAGCTGCTCCGCTGTCACATTGTGATATGCATTCTGGAGAAGAAAAGAAAAATAAAATCACCATCTATCCCAGTATCAAAATGTTAACAGGAATAATTGACTACAGTGTATCTGAAAAGCTTCTGAATGAAAAACTCCAGTCACAAGTATACAGGTAGACTTTTAACTTTTGTTACCTTTCTCTTTGCTCATTCTTTTGCCAAGGAATTTGGCAAAAGAATCTGTTTCCTAAATTTAGCCTGCTGTTTCCACTTAAACCCTCACCTAAGAGCACCCCTTCATATCATTCCCCCCTCCCCCATCTCCTAAATCAGGATATAAAACTAGAGGCCAGAATTTTAAGTCAAAATGCGTTGATCACTTTAATAAAAGCAGCACCTGAAACTCACAGAAATCAGCCCAAAGAAACTATTGTAAAGCATGCATAACAGATTTTTTTTTTAATTATTCTGTTGATGGATAGCCTAATCTTCCTCAGGAAATTGTTTCAGTGTTCTGTTATCTAAATGACTAGAAATCCCAGGAGTGCTAAAAGATTAGGGCTGAGGAGAAATAATCCTGCAATCTGTCCTAGGCAACTAACACTTACTACTCAAGTGTCTGTCTCACAAGGGGTGGGAGATGAAGTAATATAGTAATACAAAGGTCTAACCTTTGGCTTATAGTAGTGTCTGAGGATGATGATCTAAGGGGACTGATTACACATGCTATATCCCTACCTAACAGCAAACTATTCATATTTCCATATTAAAAATGTACAGATAACATTTTAGTCCTGTCACCTGTGATGTGCTATTAACCTCAGACAACTACCTATTCAGTTAAGTCTTAAAGATCCTGTGTACCACCACTGATCTCTAATTCAAGAGAAGCATGATCTGCTATAAACGTCTGCAACCTTTTTGACCATGAATATTCCCTCATAGAGTTAAAATGTCATAGACTTCCTCCTCTACTTAAAAAAAAAAAAGGTTGAAAAGCACAGCAAGAAGTTACATCATCTCCTCAACTCCAAATCTACCTTCATCTTTCCCGTGTATTCTGTGGTCGATCCTCTTATGTGGAGGAGTGTCCCTGTTCTGTGTTAATGCTTTTAAGTGAATTTGAGATATTAGCAAGAACAAATGGTCTGCATGCGTATTTGTATAGTGCAAACATGATCTAAGATAAGGCTTGGTGTCCATACAGGTTTGATACGATGTCCTATTCCCAAGGGTCTGACACCCACAGATTGGAACTGCCTGGATGCGAGTCCCAGTTTCAGCCTTTAGTAGCTCTTGGTAGGGTTAAGCAGCTCTTCACACTCAAAAGCTGTTCCCTCAGTAAAAATGCGGAAACAGAAAACAGAAGCTTTCTGACTGTAAAGATCAAAGATATACCCAAGTGGGTATGTATTACCTTATTCATCAAAGACATGGTGGCATTCCCATAATAGTGCAAAGGACTCTTGAGGTCAGAAAAGTTGTATTTAAAACCAGCAAGGTGAACTTCGTGACATATGTGAAAGGCCAACGTGATGGCAATAATTCCTGTTGTGGGGTGTTTGGGTTTCTGGGGAGGGAAATGAAAGGTTTTTTAAAACTCAAACAAGATGTTTCCAGAACTGGGTGACCTCATCTTATAAAACGAGGACTTCTGAACACGTACCAGGTGAGAAATACCTAAGATAAACCCTCATCGTGTCTAAGACCCAAACCCCGGTTAATTTCCTAACTCTGAAAAGCATATAAATGTGATGAAAATCTTAGAAAATCTTTCAAAAAAACTTAACTATAGTATTAGCCCAGAGGACAACTATCAAATGAAGAAAAAGGCTCAGGGAAAAGGATGCTGCTGCCTCCTTTTATAACACATGCTGAGTCAGGCTTCCTGTGCAAACAGCAGCGCCTGCGGATTTCCAACCCATACAGGAAATGGAAGGACAGGTTAACTCGCTAATGGATGGGATCATGGTAAGTAAGAGGCTCCACATAAGCCTTAAAAGAGATCCCTTTTACAATTCTGATAATTTAACCAGCTCTGGGGAAAGACTAGTCAATTAACTTCAATGGCAAATAGTAAGATTCTGACTTCTATAGAAAATAAAAAGTCCAGATGTATACAGAGTAATGTCACAGTCTCCACTCGATCATTATCACTTTAAAAATCAAAAAGGAAAGAAACCAAGCATCCCCCTCACATACACATATCTCCTAAAAATGCATTAACAGATGTTTGACAGAAGGATTTTCATTCTGTGTTAATTCTCACCGGTATGGCCTTTAAAGGCAAAAACAAAATACATCTTAACACAGCCATCTAAGGAGATTTCCTTTCCATCAAGGTGTGACTTACAGATTCCATGGAAATGACACATTATGATTTTGAGGAGGAGAAGAAAATACCCAAGAAGCACAAAAATATCAAATAAACTCCAGGAGGCAAGCTCCTCTGAAAATTTAACTACCTTTTGCATAAGCTTTTCTTTACCCCATGCCTTATGATGAACACCATAAGCCTTTGCCATCTGCTAGAAACGGAAATTAGTGGTCGGGTTAACAACCCGGGAGTCATTCAGCCTCACTGATCCCAATACTCTTTCCCTCCCCATCGTGTCCTCCACTTCCTTTCCTCATGCCTTGGAGGCCTTCATCCATCATTATAATCCTTCCGTTTTCTGCACCCACAGACAGAAATAGCTCATCACCTGACAGAATCTTAACCCCGGCTCACCCCACAACCAAGCAGCATAACAAGCCAAAAGAAAACACCATACGTGCTCAGGTACACGTGACGTTTATGTCCAAAGTCTCAAGTGGCCATGCAGTACTCCCCTAGCAAATTTCCATTCTTATTCTCCAAGGTGACAATTTTATTCCTTTATATCCAACAGCCTCCTCCTCCTTCCTCCTTTAAACCTACCACTGAATCCTCATTTCACTAACAGAAACAGAAGAGCTATCTATACCAGCTTCCCAACTTCCCAACCTACCTTCAGTTTGACCTGTACTTTCAGCGCTCCTTCTTCCATGGATGCGATGTGCCTGTCCCTGCCTCTGGCCAACCTTGCCCCTCGTGGCCAACCTCGCCCCTCGTGCACTCTTTCCTCCCGTCTCTTCTCTGCCACCAAATCTGCATCTACAATGACCCCCTTGCGCTCATCATTTTCTTCTGTCCAATCGTTCTCTCCATCATATAAACATGGCATCTGGCTTTAAAACAACCACAAAAGCAACCATCCTTGATCCCATGGCTTCCAACCATTTCTGTGCTCCCTTTCCCAACAAAACTCTGAAGATTTGCCTCCACTTGCTCCTGTCCCATGTTCTCTTTAACCTAATTCAAGCAGGCCTCTCTTCCTGTTTTTTTTTTTTTTCCTCTTGTCCACATCATCCATATGACTTCACATTTCCAGAACCAGGCTTTATGCTTTTTGACTTGGGAATTCCACTCCTAGGAGTCTATTATACAAAAATCACAAAAGTGGGCTGAAAATCCCTATAATCACATGCATTTCTAAATAATTTAGAGGAAAAAAGCTGGATATAAATGGAAAGATCTATAAAGAGAATAGTTAAATGGAGGGGGGAAATGGCAGAAAAAAAGCTTAAGGAATAATGAGAGTTACAGGGTGAAAAGGATGATTTCCTTTATTTTTATATATATAAATATATAATAACAGAATATATTAATATATAATTTAAACAAAATATACTTGATATATATTCTTTTATAAGTGGTTTCATTAAAAGCATTAGAATCTAGTAATTCTGAAGTTTAGAATTTTTTTTATCATACTAAAAAAAAGAAGATACGTGAGGTGTATTTATTTCTTTGGATTTTCCCTGATTACAAAAAGAAACCCTCATTTCAGCAGAGACATTATGTCACAGTTTCTCAAGCTTGAAATGAAAAACCTATCCCTGCCACTGTATGGGTCCAGAGGGTACTGTCTTCTAGGGAATGTAAACAAAAGGGCTACAAGAGCCAAAGTTGGTAAGACTTTTTAATTGAAGAATTCGGAGTTTCAACATTTCCTCAGAATTCAGTGCCAGTATCTCTATTACCACAGAAATATTTCTGAACCATCCTGTCCCTTCCTCACCTTCCCACCAGCTTTCCTGTGATATTTTTATCAGAGCCCTTGAGTTCTTTTTAGCCTGAATAGTCTTGTGCTTGTCCCGAAGCCCCGTCCCGCTACTCTGAGCAGAGCCTGCCCAGCAGCGCCCCCACCAGTCAGTCTCTCCTCATCGCAGAACTCTGCAGATGGAGGTTAGGAGAAATGAGTCGTTGGAGCCTGTAAGAGGAGACCCCAGAAGGGCTCCGCAAGGGCGAGGTAGGGGGGACCAGAACACTCCAGTTCTTTCCTTGCAATCTAAAAAAAACATAATACCCACAGACACCTAATTTCACTACCGCCACCTCATGAGTCATGGTTCTCATTCTTTCTGAGAACCCTATGATCTCTCCACCCTACCCTAGCCAGATCTTTAGCTTGGAACTGTGCAAAGCAAAATACATACCTGATTTTTGGGAAACACTTTTGGGAAGTGAAGCAGTTCATAAGCTGCCATTCTGATAATGAAAGGATCTAATATTCTGATTTGATAAGGTTTGTAGATCAAGTTTAAGGCTGGTTTCTTCCAAAAACCATTAATGTTCTGAAATAAAGTAAGAACACAGAAAACAGAACATTGTGGTGGTCTTTTTTTTTTTTAATGGAAAAAAAAAACTGAAGGCAGATCAATGTTGCCAACTTACTATTTTGCCACCCGTCAACAAGTCCCACAGCCACTTTAAATCAAGCGGCTTAAAAGCAGTGAGAACCGCCGTAGTATTAGGATCGTTGTGATTGGGATCTGAAAAAACAGATTCTGGATAAAAAAGTCGGAAGGTTGTCCTTCTCCCAACTTCCTCTTCATGTCCTAAAACAGGACCATTATTCATTCTGTGGGTAGTAAAACACACAAAATATGTAGACCACGTGTAGTATGTGCCAATTCCATCACAAGTTACAGAACTTTCAGAATAGGACAAACAGCAGTAGCCATGGGTCCAGTGCTTAAAGCTACAAGACAAGGTTTTTAAGACAACTTTTTAAAATTCCTATTTTTAAGGTAATAATTTCCTTTCATGAAACAGCTGCTTGATTTAAGGCAGAAATGTTCATCTGGATTTGAACAGTAATTGTGGGGCCACGATAATTCAGTCCCACCTCCAGGAAAACCAAAGACTAAATAAAACAATGGGAACACAGAACCACAGAATACTAGAGTTAAAAAAGACCTCGGAGTACATCCAGACAAAACTCCTTGGAGAAGGGCCCTGCAGAGGGAGGGAAAGTTACTTGTCCAAGGTTACACAGTCATGTAGCACATGGACTGACAGACAAGAATCACACCGAAGGTGATCTGAAGACCCATTAAAATTGTTGAGCTCTGTAATACAGTGATAATATAAAACTGCCGTATTATACCCACTCACAACCAAATAAATGTTACTGCTAGAGTGAATTAAAGAACCACAAAGGGTCCACGGTAGGGTTTGTTTTATGCTCAGTGCCAAAGTTAGACATGCACTATTTACACATACACTATGAAGGCATGCTATTAAAAGGAATGCTTTGTTTCCAAAACGGTGTCCCCTGGGAGGATAAATACTGTTTCACCCTTTGCCACTGACTCCATGTAATGTAAGACAGTCTCAACACTTGAAATGACTTTCATAAACGCTGTGCCCGTAGCAGTCTCCCACAAGGGTTTGCTGTGGTTCTGGATGATCAAACGTTTAGACAATTAAAGGTAAGGAAACCTGTGTTTTAAAACTGTCACATGGATAAATTTTCACGGCTTCCTCAAAACAGTGAACAGAAAATAAGGTGATCTCACTATGCAGAAGTACTTGGCAGCTCGTAACCCAGCAAAACCCCCAGGGACTGTCAGGTCATCCTAACCCACTGCCCCTCTCTTCAAAAGACTATTCATAGCCATTCCCAACACACACAACCCAGAATGATCTTACTTCAACCTTTCAGTGAAACGCCCTCATTTTCCTGCCACTCCATCTGTGGGACTCTTGGTAGCCGTAGCTACAATCCCAGTTTTTCTTTCTATTACAAAGGACCAACCGCACTTACGCTCAAGCCCCATCCCAACTTGCTACCACACCCATCTCTTCACTCATTTTTCATCAGCTTACCAACATGCTCTAGAATTTCCTATCTTTATAAAAGGAACAAAACAAAACAGCCTCCTTTGGTTCTGTAACTATCTCCAGCTACCATCTCATTTCTCAACTCCACAGCAAAATTCCAGAGAATTGCCTACATGGGTTTCTCAATTTCTCACCGGTCATTCTCTCCTCAAACCACTCTGGTTGGGTCACTCCCCCATCAGGTCTCCACGTCTGCCTTTGCCAAGAGTATGAGTGAGCCTCAGGTTCTAAGTCCAACAGTGAACTCTCTTATCTTGCATGACCTCTGGCCAGCACTGGTCATGGTTGACCCCTTCTCCTCTCTTTTAAAACACTTCCTACCTCACTGGTGGATCCTCCTCCCTCTCTTTTATTCCTTTTTTCTTTTTTTTTTTTTTTTTCGCTCAACCTCCAAGTATAGAATATCTCAAGACTCCGTCCTGGGACCTCTGCTCTGTTTCTCCCTGGGAAATCTTGCCGATACCATGGTTTAATATAGCCCATAGGCTGTTTACCATCGAGCCTTTAACCTGTTTAACCAAATGCCTACTTGACTTAACACTACACATCTAATAAGCATCTCCAACCTAACATGTTCACACAGAAATCTTGATTTTCCTTTACGATCTTCCTACCCTAGTCTTCCCCCAATTCAATAAATAGTACCTCTATCCAGTCAATCTCTTAAGCTGAAAACCCAGAAGGCGTTATGTGGTTCCTTTATTCCCATCTCTCCTCACATCTAACATCAGCAAATCCTGAGAACTCTACCTCGAGAACATGTCTCAGTCTATCCACTTCCATCCTTCCCTGTCATGACAATCCTTTTCCGAGCCGCCATCGTCTGCCTGAATATAGCCACCTAACTGGTTTCTTCATTTCTACCCTTGTCCCTCATATCCCATTGTCCATGCTACAGCCAAGTAACTTTAAAAATATAACCAGATCAAATTGCTCTTTTGCTTAAAAATCTTCAAAGGTTTCCTATTATACTTAAAATCCGAGTACTTACACAGACCTATACAGCCTCCTTCCTCTGCGGCTTCTGACTGTTCCACTCTCCCTGAGCTGGCTGCCCTCCTACCTCACTGGTGTTCTTGCTACTCTTCTCAAACCCAGGCTCATAGCCTCCCTGCACTAAATATTCTTGGTGCCCGGATTGCTCTTCCCTAGTCTTCGTACGGCTGGTACTATAACGGTCACTTGGGTCCATCTCAGAGGTCTTCTCCTCAAAGTGGTCATCCATCCATTCTCAAGTGGCTATTCAATCACTGTCACATATGTTTTAACTGTTTGTATGGCATTTATTTTTGTATTTCCTTATTTCTTTCATTACTGTTTTCTTCTCTTCATTACAGTGAAAACCCCACACAGAGCAAGAAACTTGTTCTTATTCAGTGCTATACACCCTGTTGCTAAAATTCTGCCTGGCATATTAAGGAGACTTCACAAATATTTTCTAAGTGAATGAGCTGAAAAATCTAGGCCTAGTCTAGTCGATGCCTGAGAGACTGGTTGTGTTAATGTACTTAAATATATCTAAGCGATCATCTTTTGAAACAATTCCAAGTTAGCAAATAGAAAATATATTTACCTTATTATTACATCATAGGAGTCAATTTTTTCTCCTAATGTCTTATTCTTCAAAACTCCTCCATTACCAACCACCACGCACTTTTTACATGGCACACTGTTGGGCAAAAAGACATGCGAAAGGTTGAGCCATCTTTCACATAACTGGCTGATTCCAAGAATTCGTTCAAACTTTCCAGAACCCAATGCCAAATTTCATTTGTTGCACAAGTAGAAAAAGAACCAATTGTCCAGGTCTAGGGTTATATTAGAAAGATATAGGATTTAAGAAGTAACATTCCACAGGAAGCATATGATCATAAGCAACTTACAGTTGCTTATGAGTCCATACGTGTTCCCTCATTTGATTCTCATAACCACCTGCTGAGATAAGTAAGCCCATTATTTCCATTTTTCAAATGAAGAAAGGCATTCAGAGAAGTGTTAGTTAACATTTCAAAGCCATACTCCCAAGAGGCAGAATCAGGATTCACATCCAGACCCTCGAACAACAAAAATACCACTTGGCCTACAATTCTGCATGTTAATATTGATACAAGTGTGTATACATGACATAGCTGTCCATTTTTTCACCAGCATTTCTCACTCCCTGAGAATACTGAGGTTCTAGCTCTGGGTCACTGTTGTGTCTTATCAGTGTGGAGACAGCTTGGAATCTGGTGGGGAAGGTGTATCTTCCCCGGTCCTGCCCATGAGCACTTCAATTCCCCAAACATGTACTGCCTCTTGGAGCTTAACCAATATAAACTAAAAGTTCACGCTGTGTCCCTAGCAGAGAGCTTTCAAGTAGATGATGAAGTGGGACTTCCTGTTGCTGGCTGGGATCAGCCTAGAACCATGCACTGTGCACCATCAGCTTTCAGCAAACCCAGCCTGGCCCTTCTGTTTCCAGGCTCTCACCACCTCCCGGCCAGGCCTTAAGAAATGACAATACAGATCCTTCTCCTTTACGGGGCATGACATAACAGAGTGGAAGCCTGCTAAGACTGTCCTTCCAAGACCATCATGATGCAAAAGTATAAAGAAAGAAACTGTTTCTCTAAAAACCATGAAATAAAGCAGACCAAATGAACTCTAGACCTTAAGGCATTTAGGAAATTAATGAGTAGCAAAATTCACAAATACTGTAGAACATGTAAACTTAGAGGGGTATCTGGTTGGCTCAGTTGGAAGAACATGTGGCTCCTGACTTTGGGGCCATGAATTCAAGCCCACATTGGGTGTAGAACTTAAAAATAAATAATTATAGAGAATGCAGGAATATAGGAATAATTAGAAAAAGCCACACACTGGCCCTATCAGGTTAAAAAGAGTACATATAATGTACCCACTGAACATACAGAGGCATTAAGTTGACCTTTTCTCATTAGAATTTGCTTAACTCACCTATCTGGTGAGTTTTTAGTACTAGAAAATGCTTTTTCACACATTTTAATTTAGGGCTTTTAGCTCCCCACTTAATGAGTCAAGTCTAAGTCAGTGTCTACAGAGTCAAATCTAAGACAGTGTCACGGGGTCAGAGACTGGGTAAGGAGGACATTGTCCACGCACTCCTTGACGACGTGCCCCCAAAACTTTTATCATGGACAGATCACAATATGCTCTAGAATTCTAGGAAGGCAACTTTCTTAATGGTGCTCTGCCCTGCGACCAGGTAGCATGGACAAGATGAGAACACTGGCAAACATTCCAAACCCTTTCCCCTCTGGGCATATTGTCCTTACCCTCACCAGATCCATCTTACGAATACTCTCTAACAAGGGCAATTCTCACCTGCACAGCTTGTTTGATTCTTCCTTCCAGAACGCTGGGGTCAGTTTAATACAAAACAGAAGCTGAACCTCCTGAAATGGGCTCTACCTCCCCTGAGCAATGCTGTGGGCACTGGGGAGGGAGTCGCTAGGAACGGAGGATCGAAATACCTGCTCTGTTCCTACTGAACTGCATGGGGCTGGAGGAGAGACAGCCACCATGATGGCACCCAGATTAACCTCCTCCCTTATGGCCAGAGGCCACTTCCCAGTCCTGGCCCCAGGCACCCCAGGGGCTACAGCATTCGTGCGGTCCTGGGATATCCAGCCTGACAGCAGGCTGCCTGACTCCAACATCATCAAACATACCATGCTGGATAGGAACTCATACCACCGTGTCTCCAGAGTTTCAACCCAGAGCCTCAACAAAGGACCTGGGACCCACAAACCTCATCTCTGAAGTGGAAACAGAATCCAGAAAGAGGCAGCTCAGTGCACCCCCAGGCAAGGCCAGTTCCCTCAGCACTGCTCAGCAATAAACCCACAGGCTGAACCCTCGTGCTCACAGGGGCTTCCTCTCAGTGTTATTTTTCTCAGACTGGATTACAGCAAGTCCTCAAGCCCTAGATCACGGGTGGCCAAAAGAGTATTGTGATAAGGGAAGCAATCGTCTATCATACAAATATGTCACATTCCCAGTCCCCACTTAGGCTCAAGGTCCTGGACCTCCTCTCACAGTTCCTACCGAACCCTCCGATCAAGGGAAAAAGGAGTTGAGGTTTGGAGGCAGATCTCCACTACAAGAGCCCCCAGGATCAGCCACAGAGAGAAGGTCCTTCCTTGTATGTACACAAACCACACGGCCTCTCCCTGTTCATTGTCCCAGGAGGTCCAAGGACTTGGGAAAAATGGAAAGTAATCTTAGAGATACTGCTTCACTCAAAGGAACTCCAATTCTAAAGACACTTTACTATGGAATGGTCACCACACTTTAAGAAATTTCACTTTCTATTTTCTTCTCTGTGAGCTTTGTAGGGGGCAGCTGGAAGGAAGGCCCTTGGCCATCGAAACAGTTTGCCAATACCTCTGAAGGGAAATCTCGTCCGGGAAATTTCACTTTTCTGCCAGGTAAGGGATAATGCAAAGACCTGCACAACTTTCTGAGGATCATATATAATACTAGAAACTCTTTAAGGGGCATTCCTAGGACTACTCTTCGGCAACAGCATCTCATCTACAGCTAATTTTCACAATGCCCCCATGACTCTGGGAACTATGTACTGATACAGTCTGAACCACACAGCTCACAACGCTCTCCCCAGCAGGGACCCATCTCACCAAAAATGTGATTCATCATCTCCTTGGCTTCATCCACCTGGTCTGGGCTCCTGGATTCCTTTGCATCCTGAGGTGTGAAACAGTAACTTCCAGGGTCCTTTAGGTGACTGTATAACTCTACCATATTTAATGAATACCACTTCCATGCACAAATAGTTACAGACAATTGTGAGTCCCAGAGGACAAGAATAGTCTCCTTTATATTACTGTACCTTCCTGTCTTTAACTTCCTGATTCACAGGCTGTGCACTTTAGAAATTGGTTTGGTTGTTACCAAACAATCGATGACTGTTTTCTCACATTGTGTTTGGAAAAGGAGGTATCTGTTCTTCCTTCTCCCACTCCAGAAACGGGTAGGGAAATACACATGCCCCAAACCGCTCACCCAGAAAACAAAATCATTCCAGAGTGCCTGAACCTGTTAATGGAAAACCTGAAAAAGTGCTGAAATAGTCATGGTGAGGGATTACACTTCCCCCACGTGAACGGCAGGCTTCTCATCAAGCCGGGCAAACCCAGAAGACTGGCTACCTTAGGCAGAGGTAAACATCGACAACCATCAAGACAGAGAAAGTAAACATGAATCGCCCATTTCAAATGATCTGTGACCTGTCTTCTGAATGCTTTCTGACATTCATTTTTCCTGTCAGTAGCATCACTCACATTAAAATATATTACTACATCTTCAGTGTAACAATCTTGTGCAGATCCCACTGGCCATTTTCCCAACACCCATTACCCTGCATGCCTGCTCACAGAGCCCTGCTTTCACAAGCCTAACAGTCGCTGGTCTGGAGTGGCCCCATGACCCCACTTTGGGCAGAAAGGTATTAGAGAAGTCTATTAGAAGCTCTAGAAAAGATTTTACCCAGAGCAAGAGCATGGTTTGAAAGTTCTTCTCTTGACTGAAAAGAGAGGGAAGACTGGGTGGGTTAGTGATGCAGGCACTGAGACATTTTGGAGCCTGGGCTCTTTTTCATAGACAACTGCTGAAGTCCATATCTTTTTCCTCTTTGTAGGTTGTCTAAGGCCATGCTCCTGCCCTGGCTGGATGCCCATCTGACCCAGCTCTGCTGAAACAACATTAATGGATCCTGCCTGGGTGAACTACGAGGCAGCTGTCACAAATCCCTGCCCATTTAGCAGGCAACGGACTTAGCACAGGGCTTCGATTAGGTAAGATATTTGTATGTGGTTACTCTACAACCATCAAAGCAGGACTCAAGCGTGCTTCACAGAATGTGGCAGCTTTCAGAAGGCGATGGTGGCAGCAGGGGGTGGAGAGCTGGCTCATGCATTTGCGTGGGAGCTGACAGTTCGTGATTCAGGGTTTCTGCCGCTCTGGCCAAGGGAGAGCATGTCCCACTAAGGTAATGGCAGCATTCCGGGGACCTGGGTATAGACCAGAGCTCAGGAGCTACATGGACACCCAAAATGGACCTCATAACAGGGGCACATTTAAGTGTCGCTTTTCTGTGATGCAATTTCTTTAAATACCCTCAATGGTTAATGAAGTGGGTCAAACATGGACACCTCGTGTGAGCTGTGCTTTGGAGAAGAAAGAGAAGAACCCGAGCCCCCTGAGAAATCCACAGCAGCGGCACATGGAAAAGACAGCAAGAGAACCGAAGTTGTCACTCTGAACCGCTGGTTCACGGTACCTTCTGAACAAAGTGCCACAGAGGCTAGAAACAGAGGCTACCTCAAACACCCCACCTCTTTTTATAAAGCACTTTATTTGGTGGGTGGGGAGGGGTGCCTGGACAGGTCAGTTAAGTGCCCAACCTTTTATTTCAGCTCATGTCACAATCTCAGGGTTTTGAGATCGAGTCCCACATCAGGCTCACACACTGGGCTTGGAAGCTGCTAAAAATTCTCTCTCTCCCTCACCCTCTCCCCCAACCCCCAGCTCTCTCTGGGAATAAATAAATAAATAAATAGATAGATAGATAGATAGATAGATAAATAAAGCATCTCCTCTGCTGCCTAAGTCCTGGCCTGATAGCCCATCTGAGCATTTCCGTAACAGGGAGAACATGAAAACAAAACAAAACAAAACCAACATGAAAAGGGTTGCTCCAATTGTTTTTAAAAAATGGTTTGTCTTTTTGAAAGGAGCTAGAAGTGGTGGTTGCATAACTTTGTGAATGTACTAAATGCCACTGAACTGTCTACTTTAAAATGGTTCGTTTTATATAAATTTCATCTCAACTGAAAAAAGTGGTTTGGAAAACAAATTATACTGCTTCTCCCTCTCCTACTCCCCCTGCTGTGCTCCCTCTCTCACTGGGTCTCTGTCAAATAAATAAAACTGAAAAAAAATTAAAAAGTGGCTTGTCAACATTTGAGACTTTTTCCCTTTGCCATACTTGCTGGCTCAGTGCCAGTGCTTGAACTTCAGGTGAGAGATGAGCAAAGAAAAATGTTTTCCGATAGTATCTATTCAGAGAAGATTCTACCGAGATCATGTATCTTTAAGAGAAAAAAAAGTCCGATTTAACATATATGTGTTTTTAATGAACTTACTCATGTACCCAGAGATGTTTTGGTTTAACCCTGCCAGAATATTAAAGTTCATCTGGTTAAAAATGGTTTGAGGTTAAGGATAAAGGCATAAACTATGTAATATACTATATATATATATATATATATATATATATATATATATAT
>NC_081558.1:172731316-172751908 GCF_022355385.1 Mustela nigripes
ATATATATATATATATATATATATATATATATATAAAATATATATGTAATATATAATGCATGGAAATCCTAAAGAATATGTCCAAAAGAATTCACAGTTCCAGAATTCTCTTGCTCTTATTCTTATCTCTTCAGATGATGCTCAGTTCAAGACATTCAATTTCTCCTCTTTTCTCTGCTTGTTAAAATGTGGAGGGAGGTCCTGAGACCAGATGTCTGCAGACCTCCACATAACCTTCCTTATCACCTCAGTTCTCTCACCTTTCGAATGAAGGAGCTGGAGCAGATCTCCACCCTTCCTGCCTCTGACCATCTCCAGCATCCACCACTTTGCTTTAGAATCTGGCTCCCTGGACTTCACAGAACAGGACAGTGTCCAGTGTTCAGGGTCCAGTGTCTACCCCACCCCAACCTGCTGGGCCATCACTCAGGAGAGAAACTCAAACAATACGAAGGAGAAAGTCCAA
This sequence comes from Mustela nigripes, assembly GCF_022355385.1. Taxonomy (NCBI): domain Eukaryota; kingdom Metazoa; phylum Chordata; class Mammalia; order Carnivora; family Mustelidae; genus Mustela; species Mustela nigripes. The sequence continues at coordinate 172,731,783 of NC_081558.1, forward strand.
TAAAAATACTTAAAATAAGAAGATAAATAAAATGAGTAATACACTGTCCCATTGCAAGGCACCCTCTTTTCACAGAGAACAGAGGATCCCTGTCACAAAACTAGGGGGAAAAGCAATCTTCTATAATGCAGATATTTTTCTAACAGATATGATTACACAAAGGGAGGCAAATTATTATAATTACTAAATGACCAAAAACTTAGAAAATGTACAGGTGAGTCTGGTTTTTTGTTTTTTGTTTTTTTTTTTTTTTTGGTTTGGTTTGTGTTTTGGTGGCAAACCAGGAGCGGATAGCCAAGGAGGAGGCAGAACAGAGAACAAGCCTGGAATGGTTTAGCTCCAGGAGTCTTTCACACAAGTGTCATGGCCAAAGACACACACTCCTGTTCCCTTCCTTGTGTATCTCCTGACCAACTTCTTCATGGTATTAGCTTCAGGAAAAGGTTCTCTCTGCCTGAGAATTACTCTACTAACATTACCGACCAATATGGCATATGTAACAAGTCCTTCATGAGGGGGGTGCCTGAGTGGCTCAGTCAGTTACATAGCTGACTCTTGATTTCAGTTCATGTCACGATCTCAGTGTGATGGGACTGAGCCCTGTATCGGGCTCTGCACTCACTATGGATTCTACCTGAGATCCCCTCTGCCCCCCAAGTTGCATGTGGGCTCTCTCTCTCTCAAATAAAATCTTTTTTAAAAAAGTCAAATTCATAAAATAATACATAAAATTTAAAAACTTTAAAAAATGCCACTTCAAAATGAACTACAACACCAATATGTTTCAACAGCTTTCACGGGTGATCAATTCTCCAAGAGGCAAACCACAGTTGGCTTCCTCAAGCACTCAGCTAGGTTGGTATAGTCATGTAACTGACTTCAGAATCCTAAATATTTGGAGACCAGTTGCCCCTCAATAAGGCTTCCTTTGTCCCTTAAAATAAGACTTTTTTTTTAATGTGGGCACACAGCCACTTTTAATAAAGACAACTTTTTTTTTCTTTTAAAGCTACATTTCTCGCCCACCTTCCAGCTCGGTATGACCTTGTGATTATATCCCTAGCCAATGGGATACAACCTAGTGGCTACTAACTGATGTTAACCACTAGCTCTCTCTGGGAGAAAAAGAGATGATAGGAGAAGCTCTGGTTTGCAGTGTTGCCCATTTCTATGGTATAAATGCCCCCAAGTGGCTAATTTCAACTTTAGACCTTGATGGCACTGAACATGGAACTGGGAAGAACTACAGCTCTCAAGCTGGTACCAACTGGCTGCAGCACACCCCTGGGCGTAAAAGAGTATTATATGTGATTTCTGGGCAATGTCCTTAAAGCAGGAGGCAAGTCTTAATGGGCAGGGGGTGGCCTTCCCCTTTGCTCCTCCCTACTGGCCAGAAAGCAGCCATGATGGGTGAAGGTCCCGCCATCATACTGGATATTGAGGAGGAAGCTCTGTATATGGGAATGGCAGACTCACAACAGAACAGCCCAGGTCCCTGCCGATCATCCTAGAAGACTGGCTCTGGAACGTCAACATGCAGGCTTCATTTATGTCACACCTGTGAGAAAGGGGAAGCTTCCCATATTGTAAACACATCTGATATTTAGAGCTTTGCCATTCACTGCAATGTGTCCCAACGGAGGGCATCACACAAGCGAAGGAATGCAAGGGAACAAAACTAGGACTTAGATCTGGTAGAACTGAAAGGATTTGGATTTGAAACAATGACAAAATGTCTAAACCTTTCTGGAAGGGACACAGAGGACAGAGGGAGAATAAAATCTGTGAAGAGAGCAACCCACAGAGCAGAAGGGACTGGAAAGGCCGAGCTCCCCCTCTCTCCTGCTCAGCCCTGCCCAACCTACAGACCTATACAAATAGAGAGAGCAACCTATACCCTCCCAGGCCCATGAAGCTTCCACCAGGCCTGTGTGTGGCCACCTCCTGACACCTTGGCTGGGGTAGTCCACCCCCTGCCTGAAAAAGAGACTGTTCTCCGGTCTGCTTCCTCTTGAGCAATTTTCCCAGGTGGAGAAGAGAAATGGGAGATGTTTAAGGTCATATATGGTGACCAAAGTGAGATGACTCAGAGGCAACAATAAGGTAGTTTTGTATATTCTGCCCTTCTGGAGTTTATATAAAGTACACTACTCAGGCACGGATTGGTCTGTTATAGTCTTTGTGTTGTACAGTGGCTTCCAGAGAAATGCAGAATGACTTGCTTAAAATATAGGTATAATTTACTATTACATGTGAACCCATCCCAAAAGTTAATATGCACAGCGAATGTAGTAGTGTCATAAGTGTATTCTGATCTGCTTTCAAAATACTCTTTCTCAAGTCCCTAGGAAACAGGTTTGCACAGTCAAACAAGCCATTCAGCAACGCCGACTCAGTATCTGAACGCATCCCCTGTGCGCACTCTGCGGGCATCCTACAAGGACATTCTCCATTCCCTCTCTACCTGAAAAGTCTCTGATTGCATTATTTTATTCTACTTCGACCCTGGACAACTTCAGACTCAAGGGCTCCTGTGCGATCAGCAAGATCTTTAATCCCTCCTCACCACCCACACCCACCTCTCCTAATTCGGGTGATGCTCAGAGCCTGACACGGGTTGACGGTGGGGGTGGGGGACATGCTCAGTGACAAAGGACAAAGGGTGGGGAACAGCAAGGTCAAGTCAGCAAGAAGAGAGGGAAGAGCCTGCCTGAGGGACACACAGATGATGAACACCTGTGTGAGAAGGGCTTCTGAAAGCAACTACATACAGTACAACATAGTTCTAAAAAACCAGGAAAGAATGAAACTTCTTGTTGCACCCCCTACCCCAAGAATCCTGACCGTAGCTCACATTTACAGGGACAAGGATCTTGTGATGGTTACTCTTATGTCAAACATTCAGGCACTGGACAGAACTCTCTAGATTCACATCCTGGCTCCAGCATTTGCTGACTGCAGCAAACTATGTATGTGTGTCTAGTTTCAATTCCCCCATTAAAAAAAAAAAAAAAAAAAAGGATTGTCAGGGATAGTTTGAAGATTGATGGTAAAAATTAGGAAGCATGATAGAATGCACATTTGCCAAAGGTTTGCATAAAACAATATTCTACCCATTGGAGCTATAAAACTTTAGGTGAGGAAAGAACGTATGTGGTTGGTGTTGATATGCAATCAAAAACTGAAATTAAGTTGAAGACATAGTTTTAAATGATAACAAGTAAATACAAGCTGAAATGATCAACATTTATTACATAATCCACACTCATAATCTGGGCTCCCAGAGAAAAAGGAGATAAATTCAGACAAAATCAAGCACTGTTCCTCTAGCTATTCTGTAAAGTCTATCTCCATTTTCATACCCCTGTCCACTACCCTCACTTATGTTTCCACTAAATAGCTCCCCTGTCCTCTTGAGCAAGACGGAATATTCTGTCATTCTCCTTTTCAATGGAGGCCTGACATCTGCAGACCACCTGTACCATCCAATGGGACCACTGGCCAAATCCTAAAATGTAGCTTAAAAATTTGAGAAGAAATTCTACCTCTCTAAAAGTATACCTGCTAAGAAGTCTATCTTTAGCAATTTCATTCCTACACAGCTAACCTGACACCAGAGTATTCTACAAACTCCATGACCTTTTGCAGTCAGAAAATGTATTATCTAAATAAGCTGTTTGCTTCCCTCCAGTATAATTCTGAGTAAGAGGAAGAGAGCTGCTTCTGAAATCCAATATTCAAGTGAAACTGAAAGGACCCTCATGTTAAAAAGATACATAGGAAGGTACAGGAAACAGCCTGTGGAGGGGGCTGTGAGTTGAGCAACAGAGGCTGTAAGTTAATTCTTCAGTACCAACAACTTAGAAAAGACAAATGTGGAATACAGTGTCTTGACCTGGAACTAGGACTGCTCACCATCGTAAGGCTCTCTGCAAACTTTTAAGACAACCAGTTATGTAGCTTCTAAATTAATTTTGTGTTTTATTTGAAGTATCACAGAAATAACTAGAGGTTTTAGTTATGCACAAATACTAAGGACTCTTCTTGTATGAAGACATTTTAAATTGGGGTGCACATTTTGAACCTCATTAGCTCAAACTCATCAAACAAAAGCAAGGAAATAAACTCACTTGTCAAACTCGTCAAAGAGATCACAACTCTGCAGTTTTGAAAGAGCAAGTCGAAAATATTCCGCTAGAAAACAAATGAAATATTATAAATAAAAGGAATTATGGCTTCTTAGGTACTTAGTAAGCCATCTGTCCCCCTCCCTCCCCCAAACCCATTTCAAACTGGTAACAGCCCCAGGGGTTTATTCCATGGTGAAAATTAACAGTACAGCTGCACTTAGCCAGCACTATTCAACAGGCACACTCAAAAATGCTCCGAGGACACATTACAAAAAGTACAGAAAAGAAAAAAAGAAAAGATGCTTAATCTGAAAACAATAAATATAAACGTCAAATGACATTAGTATAGAATATAGACTTCCAAACTGACATTATTCTAGAAACCAATTTTCAGTAAATTTAGCTGTATTATTAAATTCTCTGCTGTATTTTTTTAAAGCATATACACACCCACGCATACAATACACTAGGATCAGCTGAATATGCAAAATCTAACTTGGAAAACTGTAAGCCTGTCACCTCTTGGGCTTTCCGGGTCTCGCCTAGATCTACAACGTAAAGCTAGCCAGTTCACCTGTCGACAAGGCAAGAGAAAACTATTCTGTTGTTAGTAGATAGAGGGATGGATTCTCTCTCAATATGGCAAAAGTAAAACACCCTCTGGTCAAAAGGCTGATCCAGGAGCTAGATCTTAAATTGATGGAATAAATAAAACTCAGAGGTAAAGAGGCGGAAAGGGGAGCTGGAAAGGACATTAACCCAACTCACAGGGTCAACTTGCTAATTCTACACCGGAATCAACTAAGGCATGAGGACGCGTGAATAACAGCATGGGGCTAAATCAAAGAAAAAGCAGTTTCTCAATAAAAACAACAAATGTGCCATTATATTCTTAAATTCTACACTGCCTCAAAAAGGGGTAGGGTTTTTATATTAATATTTAATTTCCTTCATCCCATCTCCAAATCATTTCCTTTAAGGCCTTAAAATTACATAAATAGGTGGTTCACATCAAACATCATTCACATGACTAGGGCTAGGTAACGAATAATATTACTGACCTGATGTTCTTATCCCATAGGGCAAATCAAACTTATCGCTACCATACAAGGAAGCAATCTTTTTAAAATCAGCTGCACACAGAAAAGGGTGAAACTGATGAAACCTGCAAGAAAAAGAAAAAGCGATTTTCCCAAATGCCTACATTAACTGTAGCCTTCTAAAAATCACAGCTGAAGACAACTGCAGTATAGTACTCTTCCTGATATACTGACTATATGTGAATGTGTAATTATTTTTTAAATTCTTTAAAAATCACAGAATGGAATATGCAATGGAACTATACAACCAGAGTGCAAACACCTTCCAGGCTGTGGAAACAAAATTATATCATAGCTTCAGGGGCTAGAGAGCGGGAATCGAAATTCAAAAACAAACCAATACCAAGCGAAAACAAGTTAGCCACATGCAGGAAGAGACAAAGGAGAAAATAAGGGAAAATAAAAGCATGGGTGCTACGCCACTCCCCAATTTAAAATTCCATATGTACAAAGTTGTGTCAGCTGTGAAAATAAAAATATGATAAAAATTCGATGCGCCGAGGATTAAACTCTCTTCTGATATCATTCAGACTTTCTCAAGAACAAGAACTGTGGGTGTCGTCTTCTCACTGCCTGCTCTGTCCTGCCCTGCTGACCCCACTCGGGTCCTGTTGCAGACAAGTGAGCAGTGTGAGGAGAGTGGGATGGGCTCCTGTCCCCGTGCCCCCAATTTTAGCACCCAGCACAGAGTAAGCAGGCTACAAATGCTTAATGAATGACTGAATGAATTTCACCTCCATACTACTTCTTTATGGAGCCAGTATGACGTAGGAAAAAAAGGTTTTTTAATTAAAGAGAAGGAACAAGTCAAACTATCGCACACTCTGACCCTCACGCTTGACCCCCTTTTCGAGTCTTATCAGCTCTGCTCTCTGAGTCTAAAAACTGCAGGTGCAGATCACAGTGCCCTGGGGTTTCAGGGGCTGTATGACAAGAAGGAAATAAACTACAGTGGGATAAGGGTAACATAGCTCCGGTTTCCTTTTGGCTTTGCCACTCACGAGCCACTAACCTTGGACAAGTCCCATAAGCTTAAAGTCTTCAGAGCTACGTGAGAGCTCACACCATGTTCAGACTAAGGAAACAGGTGAGGATGAGCCTTTCCTGCTTGACGCAGGATCTGTCCCCTAGACTTAACTGTGACTGTGAGAGCACTCTCAAGGATCCAGCCTTATTTATACATGTTGGGTTCCAAGGTAAAATGCATTTATCCCAGTGTAGACTGGGTTCCAAAGTAAAACATATTCCTTTCCAGTGGTCCTAGCCATGCGTACTTGTGATCATAGGCAGAAATGTTTTCTGTACCTGCAGTTTCCTAGAGAGTTGATTTTAAAGGAATCTATAGCCCCAAGAGGTTAAGAACCAGCAATGAAAAGGTGCAGTAACATACTAAAAGAAAATAGACATTTTTGATCCTTAGTGGGTAAAATATTGAAAAGCCCATACCTGTTGTACACAATTAAAATGACCAGACTGTCATTTATCTCTATTTCTCTAGAAGCTATTGACCAGCAATCTGTCAAAGTTGAGGGAACAGAGGAAAAGAATATTTGTGGCTATTCTACAAGTGCTTTATATGGCTTTACCATATAAAGATCATTATTTACATTCCAAGTACTTCACTGAAAGTCCCTCAAAGTCAGGAAAAAGGTCTCATCATAAAGTTTAACCTAGAGGCCAGGGACAAAAAGCTACAAAATAATAAAGATGAAAAACAACATGGGAACAACAAGGGCGGGGCAGTAAAACCCTGAAGAATAGTTCACTTTTTTATAATCAAACACAAATCAGTCTCTCTAATCTCACCTGTGTGAAAAGAATACTGGTCTGACTGAGTTCTTCAATGCCTTTGCTGAAAATATATGCAGAGCTCTGACTAAAAGCACAAAAAGAGACAGGATATTCAAGCTCTTTCCTAAATAAAGAGTGTCTACTTTCTACTGCTAAGATTTACATGAAAAAAAGTAAACAAGTGTGAAAAATGATCACAAACACGTTTTGAACATTTCGTCTGTCACAGTTTCTTTTAGATTTTTACCTCAGGAGAGAGGCAAAAGCTGGCTTCGATAAACAAGGCTGGATCTTATTTCTCCGCTTCATTTCCACAGGTGGCACCCTAGGAGACAAAAATAGGGTCAGTCAGAAACCAGAACCAGGCAGCCCGCCCAGAGGAAAACGAATGCCCTGGGAATCTGTTCAGTGCCACCACCTCAAGGCTACTCAGTCATGGAACTAAAAATTCTCACAGAAGCCCTTGAGGGAAGACAGTACCTTGCATATGTTGGAGGATGCATGGATACAAGGCAAGAGAATGAGAAAGGCTGAGGTGACAAGTGACCCAGAAGTAATTCAGTGAGCACCAAACAAAAAGCCTTCAAGTAGGGCCAGGATTACCACACTGTGGAGGCCCCAAGCAGGCTGACTTTTTAGAAGTACCCCCAACCCAGAACCTGAGAAACCCAACACACACCCATGCTCATGGCTATCTCGGTCCTCCATGCCACATCTGGGGACACCTGCCACAGAAACACAGACCTGCAGTTCCACAGACGCAGCCTTGTGATCTGGCTTCCACAAATCACACTATTCAGAGCCATATGTAACTCTCCTCTATTCTTGGCACAGGTTAGGCCCTTCTGGGTCTCCTGAATGGACTGCTTGTCTCCACAATTTAAAAGGGTATTGTGAAACAAGACAGAGCACGACAACAAAAATAAATGAAGGGAACACGGTGACAGGATCCAGATTTAGCCAGCTTCATTACTGCTTAACAAAAAAACATGTTAATGGGGTGCCTGGGTGGCTCAGTGGGTTAAAGCCTCTGCCTTCAGCTCTGGTCATGATCTCAGGGTCCTGGGATCAAGCCCCACTCTCTGCTCACCAGGGAGCCTGCTTCCCCATCTCTCTCTTTCTGCCTGCTTCTCTACCTACTTGTGATCTCTGTCTGTCAAAAAAAAGACCCATATCCTTAAAAAAAAAGAAGAAGAAGAAGAAGAACATGTTAATGATCAATGATGTGAGGAACTCATCTTAAAAAACTAATCCAATTTCTTCTATAATCACAGGACTGAAACTAAAAGAATTGGTCTCAATTTTCAATTTTTTTGTTAAAAAATTCCGCATAGTTGGAACTGCTAGGTTTCTAAACTGCGAAGCTAATGAAGTCCTTATCAGAAAAAGATCTTTGGTGAATACCACAAATTACAAGAATCCCTTGATTTATATGTAAGGAAGGCATGTAAATATGGTGGACAAGGACATTACACCATAAAAACAAAATTATATTCAGAGGACAAAATGGACTATAAGCCATTACTTGGTTTCTAAGGTTATTCAAACAGAAGACCTTTTAGAAGATTGTGAAGACAAACTTTGAGTGGCTTTAAAAGGGTATCTGTCTTAAATAATTTTTAAGGAATCAAGTTCACAGCACAAAACCCACCTGAGGTAATTTCCCACGGTACTTTATGTGACTGGAGTGAGTGTGTTACCTTAAGCGTGTCATAAACACTCCTCGAACCCTGAGGACAAAAGACTGTGTAGAATTCAGATTCTTTATATTGTCTTCCTTATCATTCCCCTTGTGACACACAATAGGATTTGCAGGGAAGTAGCCATCTGGTAAACTCCCTGCTTTCTCTTCTGTTCTGTATTCCATTACTAAGTGTGGGACAGAGATAAGATGTGGCAAAGATGGAAGGAGAGATCCCCATGGTATAACCCTCATGTAGTGTGTAATAAACCCTCGAAGTCCTCTAGCTCAGTATTTAAGTCCAAAGCCTAGAAACTTAGGTCCAAACCTACCCACCTGGCATAGGGTTTTCCCAGGGACCATCTGCCTAACTTCCTTCCATGAAGAGCATTACAATAATTTTTCAATCAACCAGTGGTGAAATAAATTCAGAAGCATCAATTTTTTTTATCTAGTAGGAAAACAAAACAAAACAAAACCCAGAAACGTGATCTAGGGTCTCCTACTGAAAAACTGGCAAAGAGTAGTGACAGTTTAAGACAGGAAATTACCATGTGATTTATTTTGATATCATATACAACCATCCACTCAGGATTTAAAGATCATCAAAACTTTATTCCTAGTCAAAGGACTGACAATAGGGAAAATGATTAAAAGCTTATTTAATACGTTTTTCTTTGCAATAAAATTACCTGTGCCTCTTCCAAGTTTTATATGTAACATTTAAAGTCAACACGGTTTCATAATGTACACCTATATTCACCAAATATTTTTAAACAAAGAGAACCACAGGTAGTGTCTATATTTTAATCAGTAATTTCTTATTTTAGGCTCAACAGTCAAGTACCACTGAGTCCAAAAATTATTCCATCAATTCAAGATGAAATATATACGGAATCAACATCACTGCTTCACTGAAAAAGTCAATAAAAAGAAATGCTATTTTATCAGTTTTTAAACTGTTAGAGTACAACATGGGAGACACTGGAATGGTAAAACTCCAACTTATAATGGGAAGCTATTAGAAAAGGTTCAAAATGTTAAAGAGGTTGTTTTTTGTTTGTTTGTTTTACAGGTCCCTCTAGTATCATTTGTGTGTCTCTGTGAAAGCCTAGTTTGGGAATTATTTTTAAAGAGCAAAAATAATGGGATACCCTGGGTGGCTCACTCAGTCAGTTAAGCAACTGACTTCTGGTTTCAACTCAGGTCATGATCTCAGGGTTAAGCGCAGAGTCTGCTTCAGATTCTCTCTCTCTCTGACCGTCCTCCGACTCTGCTCTCTCTCTCTCTCAAATAAATAAATTCCTTAAAAAAAAAAAATAATAAAGAGCAAACTTACCAATAGACGTTTGTTCCCCATAATATACAATGCAGCACATAATAGAGAAAGACAGCACTCAGGAATATGGCCACAAGGTACCCTCTCATGGCTGGCCCACCTGAAACACAGGAATGAAGTCCAAAGAAAAGGCAGTATTATTTGTTCCATAGATGGGTTCACGCAAAGGCTCAAATACAAGATCAGTGAACAAACACAGAGGAAAAGGAGAAGTAAATGATGTAGGGCTCTTATTTTTTGAAATATCCACTAAATTTGCAGAAAGGGAACATTTTTTCTCTCTCTCCTCAGCCTCTTTAGACAATACAACATAGCAGGTACAACAAACAGCACCACTGTCTCAAAGCTGGTGGCTTCCATACTACTTTCTCATGTCAGAGAAGAAAAAAACTCATTCAGAACAGAATTTTACACATATATTCCATATCCAAAACTTGTTTTGAGAAACGTTAAAAAAAAATCTTTCATTCTCTCCATAGAAAGTGAATGTATGCCTTAAGATGTAAACAAACACTGCATTTCTTCACTGCTCAAAATGATTTTCAAAACTATACATTGTAATTTTTTAAAAAGATTTTATTTATTTATTTGACAGACAGAGATCACAAGTAGGCGGAAAGGCAGGCAGAGAGAGAGAGGGAAGCAAGCTCCCTGCTGAGCAGAGAGCCCAATGTGGGGCTCGATCCCAGAACCCTGGGATCATGACCTGAACCAAAGGCAGAGGCTTTAACCCACTGAGCCACTCAGGCACCCCCTCTACATTGTAATTTTTACAGGTCCTTTGTGTAACTTTTAAATACTGGGAAGGGGGCCTGGGTGGCTCAGTAGGTTAAGTGTCCGACTCTCGATTTTGACTGAGGTCGTGATCTCAGGGTCGTGAGCTGGAGTTGGGCTCTGGGTATGGAGCCTGCTTAGGATTCTCTCTCTCTCCCACAGCCACCTTCTTCCCTCTCTCTTAAAAAACAAACAAACAAACAAAAACCAAAAAAGTCATTTTATAAAAACTAAGAAAAAAATTACTAAAAAGGATTTCCCACATCTCCAATTTCTATAGACTTTTAAGCATACCCATTTGATTTTTCAATATCATAGCACAGGTAAATTTAGCTAATTTCTTACTTGTTTTTGCACTACATAGACAATTTGGTCCATTATACATTTATAGATGGATAAATATCCATCTGGACCATATCCATCTGGACACTATCCTCTCTACAGTATCATTTTAAAGACCCTTTATAAGACATATACATTTTTAAAAACCTAACCATATTTAGTTCTCACTTTTGCTTCCTAGAAATGAGTAAGTTCTCACTTCTACATGCAATTCAATGCAAAAGACAATACATCATATGGTTCTTATAATAGATTTCCCAATGCTTGCGATTTGAAACAAGTAGGCCATCTCTTTGCCTCTCTTATCAAGTTTCTGGTTCATCTGGGCAATTACACATGCCACTCCTCCCATTCCTGTTCTTATCTGTTAACCTCAATCATGCCAAGGCAGGGTAGACATCATGAGTCTGAGGAGATACATTTCTAAATAATATCATGCTGTCTCCCTTTTAACAGTAAAATAAGACCAAATGAAAACCTTAAAATAAAGCACTCCTTTGTCTTCATACGAGACTATAATAAACAGGATCTGAGCTTTCCTTGATAAGGTGGGTCATCTTAACAAATGTCATAATTGTGCCAGGCTTCTCTGGAACCAGGAAGGGTGTGGGACTGTCGCTAAGCAGTCTTCATGCAATGGAGATGGCTGGCTTCCCCTCCCTTGCTGTCTGTCAGCTGCGGCTTCTTACTTCCATCACACCCACGTGCCATTATTATAAGTTAGTTAGAAATGCCTATGTAAGGAGAAAGCAAATAGAGGAGGTAAATGAGCTAACTTGACACATCTCCCTTAGTATACATAATTCCCCTTGAAAAGTCAACACTGCTTAGCAATCAGAAGACATGACTCATGGCCCCGCTCCACTTAACTCTGGGGGGTGCCTAGTTAAATCAGCTGACCTCTTCCAACCCGAGTATCCTCACCTGTTTACAAGGGAGAGCACACAACCTACCTCTTGGACCTATTAGGTAGATGACCCCAAATGATGGCTGTCTCACACAACCTAGGGCACAAAATACATGCTGAGTAAGTTTGTGTATTTCACTGCTGTTGGTTTCCTAAACTAAAGTTTGCCGTGCTCTTTTTCTAAGTTGTAATATGCACGGGTTTTGAGAAAGCCAAAGTTAGCCTTGGTCTCTCCTGATGCAGCCTACGCAGCATTCTCACTGGCTTACCAGGAAAAGGTAGTTGCGTGTGGTTTTGGCAGAAAACCCACTTCCTCTGATGGCAAAGGGAGTAAAGCATGTAAGGAACATCTAGATCTGCTCTCCCATCCCCTCAGTCCTGCACATCTCTTTCCACTTTGTGTTGTCTTCCTCAGCCATTTGTAATATATGCTATCTTGATGTACTATGGGTTGGTTTTCTTTTTTAAATTGCCTTAAATTCTTCATGGTAAAAAGCAAGAAATAAATTGCAGGATTATTATTCGTAGGTTTAAAAAAAAAAAGGTATGGTTCTATGTTTCTTAAGAAATACTTGGTAAAATCCAAATGATGGAAAGAATTAAGGTTTGGGATTATCGGTAAAAATCTAAGACAGTGAGGCCTTTGGATGTCAGCTGCATCACTGAAATGGCTAACTGAAGAATGGAAGAGAAGTTAGCTAGCCCAGAGCCTGGCCCTTATACCTGTTCAGCAAATGTTAGCTTTCCTTCCTCCCCTCGTACTAGGTGCCCTGAGGAAGGTCAGGGAACTGGGGTCCATACAGGGGAGACCTGATCATATTAAGTCCTGACCAAAGGCCATGAGCAACGCTTCATGGTGACAAGATACAGGCCTATCAGTGCTCACAGGGGACTGATGTGGATTTGGCTTGTCTCATCCCTTTGAATGATGTGACCTCAGCAGAATGCTCCCCTCCACCATGTAGGTATTACCCAAACATGGATAGAGGATAAATATAAAAGACTCCAAAGAACACAATGGGATTATTTATATATCCTGTAACTCCCTTGAAAATACACTGTAATTAACCCCCTTTTGTTGTACAAGCTGATGGTGGCGGACATCTGGGGTGTTTGGCAACTCTGGGAGTTTTAGAATCCACCAGATACACTTGAACGGGAACAGTTTTAAATTACTCAAGACTGTCCTGGAAGGTATTTTACCACGGGGCAATACAGTCACAAAACAATCTGTCTAAATGCTCAGATATTTAAGGCTCCACCAACAATAACATCATTTATGCAAACACCCAATGTGGATGCCACTTACCAGTATCAGCAAACTTCTAAAAACCTATTTACACGTAAGATAAAACCGCAGATGAAGACTGTGAGAAAGAACTCAGTATTTACAATTCGACTTGCTCATCTCTTCCCCAAAAATGCATTCTTCAGGAAATTCATATATTATTTTACAAAGCACAGAAGTATGAGAGCGAGATTTTCTTTTTCATTCACTAATAATGTTCTTTTTTTTCATTCCTTTTTCCTTTTAAAGATTAAAATGAACCTACTCTTGAAGAGCCATTGTATACACCAGCTGAGAAAAATTTAGAAAGCTTAGCCTCTCTCTTGTATTTCAGGGGCAATTCAAAGCATATTCCAGTTGCAAAGCAGACTGGGCCAGCCCAGATAACCTTGTGATACACATGTATAGTTCCTCTGCCGGCTCGTAGGGAAAAAACCTTCAGTAACAAACAGATTCTCTAATTATAATTCTATAAATGGAATGACCATTTTGCTTTGAACTAATATTTCAAAAGAAAACCAGAATTTAACATAGAGTGCCTGCTTTAAGGGGAAGTGGGGGTGGGGGAAAGCCCCGTGGAGCTTCCATTACAAACTAGTTTCAAGATCTTGACATAAAACATGACAGACCCAGCTTCTTGGCTGCAGCTGTTCCAAAAACCAGGGTGCCGATAACATTCTTTACAAAATTTAAGTTATAAAGCAATTATTTATCTCAGGTGTGGGTACAAGTCATCACGGGGAGAACAGGAATCATTGGCAGAGATCAACTATTTCTTCTCAAATTATAATATATCGATCTATGAATACTCTCCATATGTCAAAGTGAGCTCCATCTTGAGCAACGGTTTTCCCTTCTCTTTAATAATAAAAGTGTGTCTTATATGGAGCTTTAAAGTTCATAAAATGCTCTTATGTCCCTCACTTCACTTAAGGCTCAAGACAAGCTTGATAAATGGCACGGACATATGATCTTCCTGGTGAATGAGGAAACTGGAAGTCTCTGAGATTGAGTTGCCCTAGGTCACACAGCTTGAAAGACAGAAATAGACTGAAGGTCTAACCATTTCTTCCTCGTAGTTCTATTCCTGGTGTCATCCTGTCTCTCAAGACAAAAGGCGTGAGTGAGGGGAGCCCAAAAGATAGTTCTAATCTATAACTTCCTGACAATATTCGTTTGGCAGCTAGAGTTCCTAAAGAGTAAATTCAGATCTCTGTGAAAGGGAAAGGGCTCCAGGGCAGCGTGCTCCCAAGTGATGTGGCAGGTCCAAGGGTCAGCACCCGATGGGGGCTTGGTAAAGTAAGGGCCTATTCAGCCAGAGCAGCCCCACCCCGGTTGAACTGCCATTTTGTTATAAAACTTAAATTTACTCTGCACCACCACCATCCCCCACCCCCGCCCAGGGGAATTTACTTAAAAACAAGTCTGGGGAAACCAGTCCCAGAAGTCCAAATACAAGGGTGGGTCAGACCAGATGGAGGTATCCAATCAGTGGGGGCGCATACTGTCTCCTAGCTACCTAGGAGTATGGGCCCCGCCCTTTGGGCACCTTTTGGGCGCCAATTCTGAACTAGGTGATAGGCTGGTTCAAATCTCTACTAGGGTAAATTGTAACTCAGTTGGTCACCGAGCATGACTGCGCGGCTTTCTGTGTGTGTTACAATTTCTTTGGCCACCTGTGTGTGGCCAGGCCCAACCACATGGCCTTTGCTCTATAAAAGTCAGTCTGGAAAGCAGGGAGGGGCGGCCTGGACCCGTCTGTTTGACGGTCGGTTTGATTCTTGATGCTTGGCACAAAATAAAGCTTTGCTTGACTTTAGCTTTGTATCAGTCTCGCTCCTTTAATCATGGACCCATTATTGGGGTACCCATTTTGGGGGGACCCAACAGGTAACAATCACATTCCTGAGTATCTACGGGACTGGAATCTCTGGAGCTCAGACACGTGCACTGAAACAAAGCACCCTCCAAAACCATTCTAACGCATACCAAAGTTTGAGAATCATTGCCAATGTAAATGCAAGAGAACAACAGAGGGGAAAAAAATATGAGTTTACTGAAATCCAGAGACCATGACAGATTCTATGGTAGTCATCCGGATGAGCTCCCTAAGGGCAAGACAGTACATCTATCATTGCATTTTCAGCATTTCTAATACTTGTCACACAGACGATAAGTAGATAGCTGTTGAATGTAGTTACACATTCCGTAATTAGATGCTTTGCATTTTTTCTTTTTACCAGAAATGCCTAGCATGTGGCAAAAGCGCCATGGATAATGACTGATCAGAATCATTAAGACAGGAGCGTTCAGCATCACGCGCCAAGGCAAGTGACAAATGCTTTTGGTGATTTATCTCCTGTAATCTCACAGCCACCCCATGAAGGGAATAGTAAACTTACAGCTCCCATTTTATGGATAAGGAAACTGAAGTCCTGACAGGAACAGTAACTTCCCTGAGCTGACAAATAATAGACCCAGAACTCCAACCCTTTTCTATCTGACAGGAGCCCATGCATTGTACGCCGCTCTCCTGATGTGAGCTTTCATAAATGCGTGCATCTTTCTGACACCAGACAAAGCACTACATAACACTTGTCTCATTTGTCTATCCTACCAGCTCCTTATGCAGTATAAATCCCAGGGATTGAGGAAACCAAGAGGAAGGTTACAATCACAAAGTGGGCAGAAGCAAAACCCTATGACTCCCACCCCTTGCCCTTCCCAACTCATTCTGCTGGATTTCAGGAAACCCATTATTGTCTTCCATGGTTCTGTTGAGTGCCCTATGGCAGCGATTCTCAAACTCGACTACCGGGAGAAGCAAATAGGAGAAGCAAACAGGAGAGCCTTTGGTTCAATGCACATTCCTGAGCCTCCAGGCAAGCTTGATGGCATTACTTAAAAGGGCAAACAAACCAACGGATCCTATGGAATGACACTTGAAAGTGGTCAGATTTTTATTTCTGGACTCTCCTCATGCCTTCTCAAATCAAAAGGAGTTTGTTTTACCGACATCCAACGAGAACAAAACATGTTCAACAACAGCTCTGGAATAACTGTTCTATTCACCAAGCACAAAAGCCCTGTGGGTATCTCAGCATCCTACAACATGAAGGAAGAAACACTCTTCATGTTCGCTCTTCCAGACACTGAGCACACAGACCCAGCCTGCCTGGCCTCTCTGGGACACTTCCACCACACTGGGGGGGAGATGCTTCCTAACGCCCCTCCTGTCCGTGGGCTCAGGTCCACCCAGGCTCTGAGACTGATCCCACCAGCCCCAAGGAAAGAGAGCCTGAGGAGCCCTGGAGTGACACCTCCACAGTTTGGTCAGGTTCTAGCAGATTCCCCACGGACCTTCGCCGTCTCCTTCACCAGGCCTGAAATGCCGGCAGCTCGCTGGAGGACATCCTTGTTTGGCGAACTCTGCAGACCTTCTTCTCTTCTCACCCCAGCGGCTCTGCAGCGAAACTTCCAATTTTTTAGTCACTTGTATCTGAACCATGTCCCCATCCACTCTGTTCCCCAGGGCCCCTGCTGCCTCCGTGAGGACAGTGACCGCTCTTCCACTCCTCGGTCTGGCTTTGCACACCACGCACTGCTGCTCAACGGTCTTAGCAAACAACCTGCACCTTTGTGCGTATTGGACAAGAACGGCCCTCCTGCCAAGAAGGGCCCTTCATCACCCCTGCCATGTGGGCACAATACCTTGGCATGGGCAGGATTTCAGCCACAACTCTCCCCTCAGGCAGGGGCCTCTGTTCCTGGCTCACCTCCACAGCCTTTCCAGGTGGCCCGGCTGGCAGCCAGCACCCATTCAGCCGTCTGGGAGTTCCTTCTCCACACAGCTCTCCACCAGTCCTCAGCTCACACTGACACACGTGAGACTGTGTGAACTTGGCCAGCAGATCATACACGCTGCCTGGCTTCCTCTTTGTATTGATTGCTCCGTTCTGACTATGCTGTCATCACATGTCCCTGTGAGGAGTAGCTCCAGCTCTAGCCACGTAGTAATGTCTCGATTTTTTTGGTTCAGCCCCAAAGGTCCCCTAAGCCTCCTAGACCTGGCCATCTCCATATAGCCCGAGCCTCAACACAGACACACAGGACCCCACAGTGACCCATAGAAAGGGCTCAGTCCTCTTTAAATCATTTGCCACCTCTTTTTTAAAGGATGGTCCTTATTACTAACTGGAAGACCCAAATGTACCTGGTAGCCTCTTATCATACAAAGGACCGTTACCCTTTGGTGCTGGTGGTCATGTGTAAATAACAGCACAGTTGATTAAGTTACTCACCAAATGCCCAACAGTACACTAAGCCCTTTTCACACATGATGATGAAAGCAAGTATATCATCATCTCCATGCTAGAGATACTTAATTACCACAACAGTGGCTAGAATTCAAACTCGGATCTGAGTTTAACTGTACATTATGGAAAACTTTTAAATTGTATATATGGGAAACTATAATCACCGTTTTTTTTTAACTATTACATCATCAACTTTATATTCACATAACACCCTTTTTAAAGTAAAAAAGGGAATGATACACATTAAATATAGGCATTTATTAAAATACACCTAGAAACATAGTATGAAAAATGTTTACTTTATAATTAAAAAATAAATCTTAAAGACTCAGTACTCTGATTGATGAGATTTCTGCTGGAAGGACCTGATAATTCTCAATAGGCCATAATTAAAGAATAAAGAGTAGCACATACAAAATTACTATGCCATCTTATACCTGAAAAAGTAAAGTTTAAATCTGAAATGTTGAGTTATTACTGTCTGATACAAATTAAGGGGGAAAAAATCTGACATTACTGAGTAAATAGAAAGTTTGATATATGCACCACTACCCACAAAATAACTGTCTAGTTTCAACAAATTGGACCAACTGTATACATTCTGGCTGATTTCTAAATACATAGTTTTTTCTTTCTGCATGGCAAAGGGAAAACATGTACAATTAACTTTCTCTCCCCCTCCCCCAATTCTTCAGCGAATACAATGATAGGCAGCTAGTTCTCCACACATATACACACTCTTCTTTCAGTCTGTCCAGAAACCCAGTGCTTTTGCCAGATTTCATCCTTAGCAGATGTAAACAGATCTTTTTACCTAATTAAAGCTAAGCTTTCCCTGCCAAAGCAGATGACCAAATCCTCTCCTGAAAATTGGTTGTGCTTACTGCAAAGAATATAAAAAGGACAGAAATGACTTTTCAGCAGAATTTTGTTTTTTAATAGCACAGTGGGACACACTAAAATCATTCAGCTAATAGCATACTATACTGGATGCTAAAAATAAATGAACTGAAGTTCCTGTTTTCCAAGATCTCTCTCTTCAGACTCAGCTACATTGAAAATACACAAAGAAGCTTTTAAAGGAACTTCTTACATTCCTACTGTTTATTCATATTTTCTCCCAGAGACCCATTTCTTCTCCCAGAGTGGAAATTTTCTCTATTTCCTTATATTAAGACCCAACTCATAAGATAACCTACAAGGAATATTATATGTTAACAGGTTAATAACTGTGGCTACATTTTTTAAATTCACTTTATTGAGATAAAATTTTTATATAATAAAATTCACTTTCAGGTATAGAATTTGATGAGTTTTCACAAATGTATACAGTCATGTAACAACTACTAAAATCATACTAAATATTTCCATCAACCTCCACCCCCACGTTCCTATTTCCTCTTTAAGGCCAACTCCCTGGGCCTTGATCTGTTTATTGAAATACTTTTGCTTTTTCTAGAAGTTCATTTAAATAGAAGCATATGATAAGAACCTTATATCTGGCTTATTTTAATTAGTATAAATGCTTTTGAAAAAATTGTCCATGTTGTTTATATCAGGAATCCACTCCTTTTTTACAGTCACGTAGTATTCCATTTTATGACTCTACCACAACTATTTATCAAGTCACCACCTAATAGACATTTAGTTCTTTTCACATTTTTTTTAAAAGATTTTATTTATTTGCCAGAGATACAGAGAGAGAGTACACACAAGCAGGCAGAGAGGCAGGCAGAGGCAGCGAGAGAAGCAGGCTCCCCGCCGAGCAAGGAGCCCAACGTGGGACTCGATCCCAGGACCCTGGAATCATGACCTGAGCCGAAGGCAGTGGCTTAACCAACTGAGCCACCCAGGCGTCCCTCTTTTCACATTTTTTGTTGTTGCTACTTTTAGCAACAACATTTAACATTCAAGTACAAATCTTTGAATAAGCATATGCTCTCATGGGTCATACAGTAAATGTATGTTTAATTTTATATAAAAACTTTATATTGTAGTCTCGTGCCTATTCCTGAACAGATTTGCTTGAATTCCTCAGTTAAAAGAGGGGGGAAAAAACACAAAAAACTGCTCCTATAACAATCCAAGTTATTGATGCCACTGAATAATACAAATCATTGGCAGAAGTAAGAACTGATACATCTGTTAGTATCAAGAGCTCATCATGGGTGTGTACTCCCCGAGATGTGTCTGAGAAGGGAACCATTACACTGTTTCTAAATATGACTATCTGTTGAGAGACCTAGAGTAAAATATTTTAAATTTTTTTTTTTTAAGATTTTTTTATTTGACAGAGAGATCACAGTAGACAGAGAGACAGGCAGAGAGAGAGAGAGGGAAGCGATGTGGGACTTGATCCCAGGACCCTGAGATCATGACCCGAGCCGAAGGCAGCGAAGGGAAGCGATGTGGGACTTGATCCCAGGACCCTGAGATCATGACCCGAGCCGAAGGCAGC
>NC_081558.1:172751918-172813826 GCF_022355385.1 Mustela nigripes
AACTTAACCCACTGAGCCACCCAGGTGCCCCTAGAGTAAATTATTATAGACTCCTGCTGTTCAAAGTGAGGTCCATGGACCAGCAGTATTGCCAACACCTGGGAACCTGGTAGAAATGCAGAACTGCAGCTCCACACTCTTGTCCCACTGCATCAAACTGATGCTTTAACAAGACCCCCAGGTGATCTGTGTGTTTGAGAAGTACTGATGGAGACAGTCTGGTAAAGAGAACCTCCAAGGAATATTATATGTTAACAGGTTAATAACTGTGGCTAAATTTTTTAAATTCACTTTAGTGAATTTAGTGAACCACCCCCAGAGGGTCAGGGCTCTGGGAGATATCCCAAAGGGTTTTTTAGAGGAACCAGAAGCTCACTCTACATTACCTGCTATCTTTGCTAAGTCTTTTGGACTTGGCCTTTTCAATTTTCCAGAAGAAACCAGTCAGATTCTGTCTGAAATAAGTGGCTTGAGAAGAATTTCCCTCACATTCTAGGGAATATTTGTGGTTGCCTTGTAAATTCCCTCAACATTTTCATTCCTATATCGTTTTTGGTCTTCTTCCACTTGCTACCACCATCACCAAAATACTCCTGGTATTTTGAGAGGAAATACTCCTCTCATATCTACAGGGCACATATTTCATTCTGCATTGCCTAAAATGGTCAACTGCATCACCAGCCAAACCTTTACAACCTCGGGCCCCATTACTGTTGTTCACAGCTTGAACCCCGGATTTACAGACCTCAGAGCTAGAAAGAGTTCACGGCATGTTGACAGAGAAAGGTCTTAGGTCACCATATTCTAGAAGAGACAGTCAGGATTTAGAAAAATTTAAAAACTTGCCAAAGGGGATCTCACTCACAAGTAGTAGAGTCCGTGGCACAACAAGACATTTTTATGTGGACTTTCCTCTAGCTCGATTCCAGTCTCATGGTAGGGACACGGTAATAACCCACTAGTCTTGGTTTTGTTCAGTCCTCTCCAACCTTCACGGTTTTCAATTCCCAAGCCACCTCCTTCGGGGGGCACTTCACCGCCCTGGGTCTCTCTCCTCTAACTTCTCTGCCTACAATTTCCAGGTCTCCTCCTCCCGGGCACACATAAATGTGGGCGTTCTCAAGGTCTTGTCTTAATTAATGCTGGTCCCTAAAGCCATGTGAACGTTTCTTCTCAGCTCCTAGCAATGATCTCTAATCTATCTTGAAACCAGCCCACGTGCTGCACCTGGCACCAAATCCTCAAAGCCCAGCTCTCGTTCTGTCACCCACTCTGCAGGGAAACCATCAGTGGCTTTCCACAATCTGCCAAATAAATGTAAAATTGCTTAGCCTGGCATGTCGGGCTCCATCTTCTCTTCACTCCATACAATTAATTCTTTGCAGGTAGCAGCATAATTAGGTGTTAAGGCAGCCTGCACAGTGATCAGACCCTGGGGGTTTGAGTCTCAGCTCTACATATCTGACCAGTTACAGGACCCTGGGAGGTTGCTTAATCTCTTTATAACTTAGTGTCCTCCGCTATAAGATGGCAATAATACCACCCAAGAGAGCTACTGTACGTCGTAAATATAAAGCCCTCAGGTAAAAGTCGGGCATGCAATAAGGACTCTCCTAAACTTGTTCTCATTCTTCTTTTATTTTTTTATTTTTTTTTTTTAAAGATTTTATTTATTTATTTGACAGAGAGAGATTACAAGTAGGCAGAGAGGCAGGCAGAGAGAGAGAGAGAGGAGGAAACAGGCTCCCTGCTGAGCAGAGAGCCCGATGCGGGACTCGATCCCAGGACCCTGAGATCATGACCTGAGCCAAAGGCAGAGGCTTTAACCCACTGAGCCACCCAGGCGTCCCCTCATTCTTCTTTTAAAACTCATGAAATATTAACTGCCCACAGACCAAGGTCTTACTAAAACATGAACTTTGTAACATCTTGGCAAAGACCCTGAAGAACTAATGCCACTGCACTAATAATAGCTACAGAAAATTAAGCTTCCATTACTAAGCTAGCTATTTCTGCACATTCATTTCAACATTTCAAAGCATCCCTGATAGGAAGACTTATTCATCTGCTTCTGAATAAAAAATGAAAGGGGTTCAAGGTAGAAGTAATCCACCAGCAAAACTCACGTCAGAATTAGACCCAATTTCTGGCTATAGAAGCAACATCTTTTTATTCTTTTCATAATACAACTGCTCTAGAGTTTTAGTAAAAAAAACAAACAACCCAGACTTGGAATCAGCGTATCAAATTCATGTCTTGAAACAAGAAATAAAATCAAGAACTCTGGAAATAATTTGAGTGGACAAACAGTTTCATCTTACGCTGTTATGCCACTGAGAAGTATTCAAATATTGCATTCTAGATTCGGAAAGAAAGAGACAATCAGCAATGTCTAACAAGGTAGGGGTGAGGAGCTGAGTGTCTCAGCCCTAGAGAATGGGAATAGAAAATGGAACTGCAACAGATGGCAATAAAAATAGTTTCAGCATTCTGAACACTTACATAATAGACCTGTTCTAAATATTCTACATGTTTAATTCCTTTACTCCTCAAAACCACCCTTGAAGAAAGGTACTACTGTCATCCCTACCACACGGGTGATGACACTAAAGCACAGAGAAATTTTAACGTCCTCAAGAATCCCTTCCCCAGGGACGCCTGGGTGGCTCAGTTGGTTAAGCAGCTGCCTTCGGCTCAGGTCATGATCCCAGCGTCCTGGGATCGAGTCCCACGTCGGGCTCCTTGCTCAGCAGGGAGCCTGCTTCTCCCTCTGCCTCTGCCTGTCATTCTGTCTGCCTGTGCTCTTTCTCTCTCTGACAAATAAATAAAATCTTAAAAAAAAAAAAAAAAAGAATCCCTTCCCCAGGGTAGTAAGTGGCAGGGCTGGAATTAGAGCACAGGACACACCAGAATCCGCACTTCCATCTGATGCCAGGAGATGTGTAGACTGGCAGGAAAGACAGTTCCATAAATCACCAAGATGATGATGGCTCAGATTCCAATATATGAAGGTATGTCTGGCAATAAGAAACCTGCAGATCCATGTCCAGCCTGAGTCCTGCGGTGGTCAAGAGTTCTGCCAGCCCAGGGGCTCAGGACCCTGAAACCACTCATGAGTAATCTCGGTGTGACAGTGAAGCTCAAAAGATTCCCAAGGACCAAAGCCCAAAGTCATTGTATATGTCCGAATTTGCCAGTACCACTAAAGAAAGCACTATGTTGGGGCACCTGGGTGGCTCAGTGGGTTAAAGCCTCTGCCTTCGGCTCACGTCATGATCTCGGGATCCTGGGATCGAGCCCCGAATTGGGGGGGGGGGTCTCTGCTCAGCGGGGAGCCTGCGAAGTTCTTCCTCTCTCTCTGCCTCCCTCTCTGCCTACTTGTGATCTCTGTCAAATAAATAAATAAAATCTTTGAAAAAAAAAAAAAAGAAAGCATTATATTCTCAGTCAATGGGTGTCCTTCACAAAAACAATTTTCAAACAAAAGAGTAATGTAACAAATTTGCTAGAAGAGTAACTTTCTTCTAGCAAAGAAGCCTTCAGAAAGAAGGCTTTCTGATAAGCCTTCACCAACCAGGAAGACGGTTTAGACGAATGGGTAAAACGTGGAGCTAATTCCTGATGGACATTTGAGCTCCAGAGCTTTCCCAGAATAAATATATGAAGTGGGATTTTAAATTTGTACATGGGTTCCAGGAATAGTAAAGAGAATATGCCTATAAATCATATTAAGGTACTTTAATAAAATTATTATTACTGGGCGCCTGGGTGGCTCAGTGGGTTAAGCCGCTGCCTTCGGCTCAGGTCATGATCTCAGGGTCCTGGGATCGAGTCCCGCATCGGGCTCTCTGCTCGGCAGGGAGCCTGCTTCCTCCTCTCTCTCTCTGCCGGCCTCTCTGCCTGCTTGTGATCTCTCTCTGTCAAATAAATAAAATCTTTAAAAAAAAAAAATTTTTTTTTAATTATTATTACTTGTAGTATTTAAGGATGGAAAGGAAACTAGAGTTCATTCTATTGAGAAAACAAGGCCCAGAGAGGGCAAGCATCTTGCCTAAGGTTACACAGTTTATTAACAGCAGTTTCTACAATAGCCATGATGCACATGGTCTGTTTTTAACTTCAGTATTTCAGTTTCTGACTCTTTCCCTTCCATATTGGCTAAGAATAGTCCCAAAGATGATCTATCCACATTAAGAAAATAAATAAATAAATAAATTTAAGGGGCAGCTAGCTTAACCAGAAGAGCATGCAACTTCTGATCTTGAGGTCATGAGTTCTAGCCACACAGTGAGTATAGCTATTATTTAAATAAATAAATTTTAAAATAATAATCAAAGTATTTACAACTTCTATAGCTCAACTTGGGATATGCTGATCAGTCACTGGTGATATTCAAAGTCTCATGGCCCCTCTGGTCATATGTTGAACTAGTAAGAGATATATTAATAGGCATCTAAAAGTCATCTGCTAGAGGTGGCAACATTTTATAAGAAACTTCCAAGTGTTCAAACTCCAAACTAAGAAGTCTGAGACAGCGGTAGTGTCTTACCTGCACTTTTAGGAATCTGTTTCCCAAAGGCGCTCTGCTCCTGAAGGTCACTCTTACTCCTGAAGGTCACTCTGCTCCTGAAGGCAAAGGATGTAGTAAGGGTCCCAGAGGCCCAGGAGCCCACCTGCTAAATTGTCAGAGCTTCTCCACTAGCAATCATCCAAGATAAAGAGTTGGGCTGCTTCTCCACTTGCAAGTGCTGAAAGAAAACACAAAAATAGCATTGCTTAGTACGAATGGGCTTCACTGCTCAAGAAAAACTTTAAGCCATTAAAAAATGTTCAATGAATACATCATCTTAGTAAACTCACTTCTGACCCCTCCCAAAATGCTTGACAGGGTGACGAAATTACCAAAAACAAACAAACAAACAAAAAAAATCCAAGAACAAAATGGGCAGCATATATTACATTACTATAGCTCGTGACTGGCTATCCACCGGACCCAGCTCAGGCTTCTTGAAAAAAAAAAAAAAAATCCAGTTCAATTAATCCAAAACAACCCGGTAATGAAAGAACCATCTGTCTTACTTTTCAGCTTCTCTCCACACATACACACAGCTTTATTGTTAAATGCAGAGGTGAGGGGGGACACGGTTGCTCTGAAAACCCTCCAAGGAGGAAGGGAAGGGAAACAGACAGGAGAACGAGGAGGAGGTCAAGAAGAATGAAAATATCTAGAAGAAAATGAGGGGAAAGGAAGCATAGAGAAATTACAAGAACAACTTGTTTAAAAATGTGCTGTGGGCTATTTCCTTTAAAAAAAATTTTTTTTGAAAAAAATATCCCAAACTGCTCTTGCTACAGCTTTTCTTACACAAGACTAATCCTGATACAAAAACAAACAAAACAAAAATTGCACGCTCTTTATATGTGGTAGTAAAAAATGTTATTTTTTAAAAAATCCTTAGGAAACAAATATCAAAGAACCAAACCAATAAAAATATGACAAATACTTTACTTAAGCAGTCATGAATTCTGATGTCCTACCATAAGGAAATAATTGTGCTTAACTACTATGAAAATCATTAAATACCATGAAAAAATATTCAGAATCCACCAAGTAAAGAAGGGAACATTTTAAAAACTGAGAACACGAAAATTATTTCTATGTATAAGATGGATGTGTATGTGACACATTACTGAAAGACACTAGAGGAAAACGAAATCTGCTAATGTGTTAAGTCATGGATTACAGGGAATTTTTTTCTTTGAAATTGAAAATTCACAGAGACACAAAAAAATGCTTATTTCCACTTTTGAAATGCAGAAGTAGATGCATTTAGATATTACAAGAAAGGCAAAGTGGTGCTCTCTAGTAGCTATTATTATAATGGAAGTCTCTACTGTGAAGCAGAATTTTGAGCCTAAGGAAATTATGGATAATTATACATTTGTGCCTCAGAATCATTCTCCTTAAATGCAAAGAAAGTACAGCTCCTGGGTTTCTGTCATCTTCTGCCCACTAGTACTGAAAGTAAAGGAGAAATCACAATTTTGAAGTTGAAAGGGTCCTTTAAAGGTATCTAGTCTGAACATTGGGTAAAGAAACCCCAAAAAGTATCATATCAGGAAGAGCTTGGGGGAAAGGGACTGACTTACACCTGGAGAAACTTAAATCAAGGCAAGAAACAGGATCGCCCAGTTCCTGTTTGAATGACCATCATGAAGAAGAGGCATTAGCCTGGTTCTGAAGGCTGAGTGGGGTGGGGGGGCTATTAAGCCAAACCCAGTAAACGCAATATTCAAGGAGTTAGGTTTCAGCTCAGAAAGAGAGAACTTGCTAAAATTTGGGTTGCCTAAAGATAATACAGGAAAGATAACAGGTTACATTATTAGATAATGAGTCACTTGTTACTAAAAACACTCTGTTCTAAAAATCACTTGGGGGCATTTGGACAGCAGAGCTTAACAAACTTAAATGTCCATTGGCATCACCTGAGCATCTTGATAAACTGTAGATTCTGATTAGGTAGGTCTGGGGTGCGGCCTAAGAATCTGCATTTCTAGCAAGCTGCCCAGTAATGCAAGGCTGTGAGTCAAGAGTGTCCAGGATATAACTCGACTACCAGACTTAAAATGTGATTTAAATTAGTGTTCCCCAAAGTGCACAGAATCCTCTAATTGTATGACTTCAAAAGTACTCTCCCACCTTGATCTGGGGGCAGATGACTAATAAATAGGGTAAGTGGTAATTAGCAGGATTTTGTGAGTCCACACATTCAAAATTCAAAGAAAGTCTGTATTGTAGTATCTTGCAGTACCTGCCCCCGTCATGCTTTTGAACAATAATTTTGCACAATTCTAAAGAGGAAATGTTTTACTTCCATTAAAAAAAATGGTGATCACACTCCAAGCTTGGCAAATATTTAAAACCAAGCAACTCTATTGTAAATATGCATTCAGCAATCAAAAATGCAGTTACTTATGATTTCCCTATACAACATTAACAGAGAAGTAGAGTGAAAGAAAATATGGCTATAAATTTTTCCCCAAATTTATATACCATAGATATACCATATCTGTGGTATAAAGTCATGTGTCTGCAAAGGTGGGGAAGGGGTAATTCTCCCAAAGCTACAATTTGTGGTCTCCTTTTTCAATGGAGGGCTTTGCATTATTTACCTAGTCCTGAAATTTCACCTCCCTACCATCCATCAGAGTCATAAAAAATGCCTTCAGTGTTTTCAAAGTCCCTGTTTCTGGCTCTGCTCCCCTATCTAATAAATCTGGACTTCAATCACTTCAAAAATCCTATGCGGTATCTTTCCTGGAGAAATGCACTAATATCTGAACACAGACCTTCCTTAAATTTGGAAGTGTTCTTATGTTTCTCTCCCCGAGTAAATAAACCAACAACTAAGTAAGAGGGAATCTGTTTCCTGCCCTTCTTCTGACTCTGAAAGTCAGAGTTGGCTGTTTCAGTTTGCTTAAAGGTTACAAGTAGCATTCCATCCAATTGACAAAAGCCATTTTTTTCAAACTGCTTATTTACTTGTCAGTTAATTCTGAATGAACCTGGTTTATTTTGCTCCTTGGGAAGTATCACCTGTTAATGCCTCTTTTGCTATTTTTAAAAGAAAAAAAGTGAATTAACATGAGGGCAAGCAATCAGATGAACCTACATAAAATCTTAAGATTAAAGTACTGAAAATATTCCTGCTTTCCACAGTACATGAAAATATGTGATGATTCTTATATTACTATCCGTCAGATGATTATCTAAAGCCGAATTACAAATATGATGCAAATCTTAATTTGGGATACTTTATAATATTTTTATAAGTAAACCAATACATGTGATATGTATTTTTTTATGAAATCACGTAATCCTAGATTCACTTACTAATACTAGTATGTTAATCCTTTTGGCAAAGTGAGCCAAATTTATTTGCTCAAAAAATTACCTCCGAAAGTTTCCACCATCTACAATAACTGTTGATTTAATCAATAAATAGTTTCTCAATGCCTATTCTTTATCAGACATTGTTCTAGGCACTAAAAATAAAGTAGAAAAGGAAAAAAAAAGATTACCAACCAGGAGAGAGGCAGATATTAATAAGCGGTTCACAAGTAATTATTTAAATTACTGACCCAAGTCGAGGACAGGGAAGCTTCTCTGAAGAATTGGGGAAATTCTCGGAGAACTCCACTGAAGAGTTAACAAGAGAGAGAGATGAAAATGAAAAACATTCTGGGCAGAGGAAAGAGCATTTGCAAAGATTCTGAGGTGAGAATGAAAACTACACACAGAAGAACTGAGGCTGTTGATAGAACAATGCTGGAAACAGTTAACAGCTGATCTTGGGGAGTGTGTACCCCTCGCATGAGCTCACAGGCCCTCCTCAGCCCTGGCCTGGGCAATGTTACTCAAATTCTACAGCTAGAGACACAGAAGGGCTTAGAAAGGTCTACCTGTCCAAGGTCTCAAACCCGGAAGGTGGCAAGCCAGGGTTTGGTCTAGGCGGTCTGCTGCCTGAGTCCTTATTCTGGACCCGTAAGCCACGAGAACTTCCCAGGAGCAGGTGAATCTGGAGCTTTCCTCCCATTCAAGATTTATTCTGTCAACTTTTCGTTTTTCACAGAATGGCATCGTGAATGAGATGTATTAGAATAGCTTTAGTCTCTCATTCCCAGAGTCTTGATAAATACATGGTTCCTGGTAGGAACCTATTCCGTTAGGAAATGTTACACAGAATTTTTTATTACAAAAATGTTAATAGAAGTCCATATGTCAATATAACAAATGTCCCTGAGCCCATTAACTGAATAACCATATCTTCTCAGACTTTTTATTTATTTATTTTTAAGACTTTATTCATTTATTTGACAGAAAGACAGAGACCACAAGCAGGCAGAGAAGCAGGCAGAGAGAGATGGGGGGAAGCAGGCTCCCTGCCGAGCAGAGAGTCCGATGTGGGGCTCGAATTAGGACTCTGAGGTCATGACCTGAGCTGAAGGCAGAGGCTTAACCCACTGAGCCACCCAGGCACCCCCAACCCAGGGACTTTTTTAAAAATGCACATTTATGTGCCCCTCCCTATCTCTGCTCCTCTTCTCCCAGGGACACCCAACCTATCATGAATTTGATAGAGAGCCAGTCCACTTTTTATTCATAAGCATACGTATGCATGCACTGTACACACACACATTCATAAACATTATCTGGCATATGATTTTGTTCTAAGTAATGTTTAACATTTACATAACAAATATATAACATTCTGAAATCTGTGTTTTTCACTCTACATTTTAGGTTTTGAGTTTCATCCATACCAATGTGCAGAAAGGTCTGGCTCATTCTTTTCAAGTTCTGTAGAATATTCTATCCACCAAATATATCATAAAGTTATCCATTCCTTACTAACAGACATTCAGGTTGCTTTCAGAGGACAGCTTATCTAAATGCCATTTTGGAGCCAAAAAAAAATTTTTTTCCAATCTAGATAAAATACTTTACTGAGACAGTGAATCTTACAAATTGCTGGAAATACTTTAAAACTGAAATTTCTGGGGCACCTGGGTGGCTCAGTCAGTTAAGCATTTGCCCTTAGTTCAGGTCTCATGAACTCTGGGTCCTGGAATCGCTTCCTGCTCTGCAGGGGCCTGCTTCTCTCTCTCTTTCTTTCTCTCTCTCTCTCTCTGTTTCTCTCGCCCTCCCTCTGCCCTTCCCCACAGTTCATTCTCTCTCTCTCAAGTAAATAAATAAAATCTTTTAAAAAGATAAAATTGGGGGCGCCTGGGTGGTTCAGTGGGTTAAAGCCTCTGCCTTCGGCTCAGGTCATGATCTTAGGGTCCTGAGATCGAGCCCCACATCGGGCTCTCTGCTCAGAAGGGAGCCTGCTTCCTCCTCTCTCTCTGCCTGCCTCTCTGCCTACTTGTGATCTCTGTCAAATAAATAAATAAAATCTTCACATACACAAAAAAAGATAAAATTGAAATTTCCCTTTTAAATAGGGTTTTTCTCTAAAGAAAGAAATCTTTGATAATTCAAGTCATATAGAAATACCTAGATAATTAAAATACTATCACTCTCTGAAAAGGGGAAGTTAAGTGTATTTTAAATGGGAAAGTAAATTTCCAGCTAAATTGAATCTATACTAACCCTGTTCAAGACAAAACATAGTGAAGAGAAAGTAGGTGGAGAAAATAGTCTGTATCCTACAACCACTTTCTCTTCTTGGGCACACCACACTGGGCAGAAAAATCAGAGCATTTGAGCAAGCAGATAAACAAAACAAACATTTCTCTGGAATGCTTTGTTCTGTGCTTTGGCCAGAAAATAATCCAAGGTACAACCACACAGAAAGATAACCAAATTTTTCTTTAGAATCAAGGGATTGGCAAGTGCCTACTATGTGCCAGGGTCAATGTTTGATAAAGCAGACAATTAGACAAAGCCATAAAATATAGTTGTTAGACCTATAAACAGTGTGACTAAAAACAATCATTGATTTACATTAATGAAACTTTTTAGCTCAAGGACACTGTAGCAAGTTTTATTATAAAGTGTAAACTGAAATTAACTCTACAAATCTGTGAAGAACCATCTCCGGGACTGCTATGCCTTTAACATTCTTTTCTATAAAAAAAGATTTCTGGGAAAGCCTCAAAAGGCAGATTTTTAAAATATGGATAACTGTTTACTAATGGCTGCATTCTTCATACTATAAGATAACTTAGTCCGGAAATGCAAAAGGGAATTTGAAGAAGGACATTTGTCTTCAGAAGGAAAGGGAACTCAAGTCTCCCAGCAGATTTCCAAAGAAATATACAGCATCCCCACGTAGGTAAAGAGAAAAAGAAATCTGGGTTTCAAATGAAAGAAGTAGCTCCATCACATTGAGAGGGTCCCAATGTGTGGCCCCATTTTCGCACAACCAGCCAAATGTTTTAGCACATTCCATAGGCAAGCCAAGGAGATAACACTTCTAGATCCCTGGACTCTAGCCCAAGAAATCCTCCTGAGCTTAGGAAAATACTTCCAAGCTTCTAGAGGTGGCCCTGAACCCAAGTTAAATTTATCCTACCAGCAGTTCAATAAAATAACTGGCCAAGAGGGAGCAGCTTCATCATCCACTCATCCATCTGTCCATCCACCACAGGTATTTATTACCCAGATATCCCACAGCACAAGATCTCAGAGTGTAAGGGGTATTTGAGTCAAGAGAGCAAGTCCATACAGTCACACATTTAAACCAAGACAAACATACCAAACATAACCTTTGGCCTCATTCTAACCTCTTACCAAGAGATTCAGGTGCACATCTTATTAGTTTTCATTGCATAATATGTGTATTGTACAGAATACACGATTAGCCCAAAAGCTACGATTTTTTTTTCATTCCCCCTCAAAGGGTAAAATAGAAATAGGAATAGTATATACAGTAGGAACTAGAAGCTGAAAGAGACTCAGCATGAGAATAAGGCACCACAAATTGAACAGAAGCCAAAAGTAGGATCACTTAAACCTTTGAAACTTCCCATGTCCAGTCATTTTTAAAAAATGTCCTGAAGACTGCCCCATAGTTAGTAGCAGAATGTAATGACCTCTGAGCCGAAAGGAAGGGGTATATGCTAGGACATACAAAGCTAAGAGAAAGAGAGTTTATGCTAAGAGCATTTAAGTCAAAAGCCACCAGTGAGTCCCTAGATCCCAAAGCAAGGGTAAAAAAGAAGACCAGAGGAAGTTGCCTGAATCCATGGAGTCACCCTGGGGACCTTAGAACAGTACGGTCCTTGTGGTTCTCTAACACCAGAAACTCAAAAAAAAAATAGTTAAGTTGGAAGGCAGACTAAAACTAATTCTTCCCTAAATAAAGTACTCTGTTATCCAATATGCTCTTCATAGTTCCTTATTACTTACTAAAGCCTAACTGTTAGACACCTTTTTGATCTGACTGCTGCTTTAATTTTTTTCAGATGAGAACTGGCCTTTGATATACCTAATGTCGGCAAAATGAAACCTTTACTTACAGCATGCCATACTATTTGAAAATAAAGATTTCTCGTAAAGAATAAAGTTGTTTTCCCCCCAACCCCCATCAAAAAGGATTTGGACCAGAGGAACTGGAGAAAACAGGATGGAGAATGTGGCCCCACTCTGGGTGTAGTACGATGCTAAGGACAACTCGGCAAAGACCCACTAGGCAATGAGAGAAAGGCACAGAGGGCTGATGTGCAGGGCTTTGGTCTCGGGTATGTCAGGAAACCAACCTGGCTCAGTATGAAAGCACTAGTGAAGAAATAAAGAAAAAGCCATATAATGGTAATGAACTCTCCCTACGGGGCACAGCACGGACACCGAGCAACCAGGAGTAAGACAGAGTGCTCTGTGAGCCAGTCTAGACAGGAGCAGCTTGGACGGAGCGTAGCCAGGGCAATTCGGCCCCGAGGCCAAGGTGCCCTCAGGGGCCGCAGAGACGAGGAATCAGGCCACCATGCCCACTGCAGACCCTCTACATCTGTGTCCCAGAGCTGCAAGCACAAAGTACCACAATAGGGTGGCTTCTAACAACACAAGTTTATTGTCTCATAGTTCTGGAGGCTAGAAGCCCAAAATCAAGGTGTCAGCAGAGCCAAGCTCCCCCTGAAACCTGTAGAGGAGAATCCTTCCTTGCTTCTTTCTAGCTTCTGGGGTTGCTAGCACTCATGGGCATTTCTCAGGTGCATCATTCGATCCCACGGACCTCACGTGGTGTTACTCTGCGTCTCTGTCTTTGCACACAAGCTGCATCTTACAAGGACACCAGTCACACTGCTCTAGTAGCCCATCCTACTCCAGCATGACTTCATCTTAACCAACTGCTGCTGAAATGACCCTATTTCCAAATGAGGTCACAACCTGAGGTACTCGGATTTAGGACTTCAACATGACCTTTTTGAGGGCCACAACTCAATTCAGAATACGCTTCCTGAAATGCCCAGTCCGCACCCTCAGCCAGGAGGACTCTGACGCTCTAGAGCTATTTAGAATACCTGGATGTTAATTCAAATTAAAGAGTAATGGAAGAAGAAAAAATTACCATACGGCCGAGAAAGTCAGAACAGTGGTTAGGTTGGGGGTGTGGGAAGCGGCAACAGGGTGGGAGCCCACACACACTGCACTCCTGGAGGGCGGCAACGCACGAGCTCTTCATCTAGAGGTATATACATGGGTGGGCTCACTGGGAAGAAATGTAGCAAACTACACTTACATGGTTTTGTACTCCTCCGTAATACTTTAAAAAAAAAAAAAAATAGAGGAATTGGAGCCGTCCAAGAACCCTAGCAGAGGCTCAAGAGAGGGGCATTGTCTGAGAGAAGCCACCGCCCAAGCGTCAGCCACTTGAGCAGCCAGTTTACCTGAGATGGTCAATTCCTAGGAACAGGTGTGTTACCACAAATGCTCAAGTGATTTACTTCAGATGAGAAAAATGTGAAGGCCGAGGAATACATATATTTGAATTGGCAGATTGGCAACTTCTATAAAGGGGTGATAATTAAAAATTCTGTCTGATAAGCAGAGACCCATTATAAGTCCTAAGGATACATTCTCCCCTCAAAAGTGCTGGAGACATGTTGTTAGGGCACTTTTTGCTTTGCCCTCTGTTTTCCTGCCCTCCTTGCAGACCTCTCCCACACATTCCATTTTCAGGCTAATTACAGTTCAAGTAAGTTCCAGTGTTTTTTCTTTCACATCTCATTCTTCTCTGGGAATTCTAAACTCTTGTGGTTAGGGTGCTCTGGGTCTGATTGCTTCATCTCCAGGCAAGAGAAATCAACACCAAAGGACAGAGTTAAAATGCTGGACACCACTCAGACTTAGCAGAAGACTTATTTTTGGAGTAAAAACACACAGCATCTAATTATAGAAAATGAAGCTATGAACAGAAACACTTGGCTTTCTATTGTGTAAAATGTATCAGAGGGTACCAAAAGTCTCAAGGCTCTGAATTTGTAGTGATCTCTTAACACTTCTCCCTGTATATCTCTGTCCCTATTCTCACATTGCACATAGAATCCCATGCTTCAGAAATCTCAAATGACATTTAAGATTTCTATGTTTGAAATACTTGGGTTATTAAAAATGAGAGCTCTAACATCAATGATACATCACCATTACTAATGCTTCCACCCTTTTCTCATACTCCATGATGTAAAATCCAAGTTCAATGCTAGAAGCAATGTGAAGAATTTGCCTATTATAAATTGTCCATATAGACCTTCATTCCCCAAGTGCATAACCTCTTAGGGAGATCTAAACATACAGGCCATAGGTCTCTGAGTCTGACTGAGCTGACACCTACATTCTCTCCTGTGGCATATCCTAAAATGCTTGACTTTGAACATTATGATCTAAAAGCACTAACCTTTGCACAGTTCTTAGTCATTCTCAACACTGTTTCATGCTCCAGCACCTCTGACCATGCTGTTTGCGCTTTCTGGAACGTTTTCCCCACCTTCCCAACTGTTCCCCTCCCCACCATAGCTCAGAATCATCTTTTGTATTCTACTTTCACTCCGCATTTGGATGCGGACAGAGGAGAGTCTAAGAAAGTATGTGTAAAGCTGTTTCAAGAATAACAGTAACTATCATACTTTTTAAACCATCTAAAAAAACTCAGGCTAGGGGCGCCTGGGTGGCTCAGCGGGTTAAAGCCTCTGCCTTCGGCTCAGGTCATGGGGATCAAGCCCACATCCGGCTCTTCTCTGCCTACTTGTGATCTTCGTCTGTCAAATAAATAAATAAAATCTTAAAACAAACAAACAAACAAACAAAAATCAGGCTAAAAGATGTTAAGATTTTTAGTGGGCATCTGAATAGAGCAATTTTTACTTCTTAACCCTAGTTTATTGTGAAAAACTCCTAGTGCTATTCAACCAAAAGATTTTCATCCCCAATTCCACCCAAAGCCCACATGCCTACACATGCATGCGTGTGGGGGCACACGTGTGTGCACACGCACACACACACCGCATTCCTCCATGTGACCTTGGATCCCTCTCTAATAAATAGCATAGCACCTGGCACATCATAGATGCCCAAACATTTGTTTTTATTCACCAAAGAATAAAGAAATACAACAACACGAGTACAGTAATAAAGTCCAAAGTGAAGCCAGGTGCTAAGATGGAACAGACCTAAGGGAAAATTAGAGCTTGATGAAGTCAAGCAGAAAGTTTTTCTGGAGAAAGTTAATTTTTAACTACATGAGGGAGAATAGCGTTATAATAATAGCTATCATCACAGAGTTGTAACAATAATAATGGCGTAATACGGTTAAATGGTATCTGGCAGAAACTATGCTGACCTGTTTGTATGTGTTTTCTTTAATTGCAATACTGTGATGTGGCCATTATGTCGATTTTATAAATAAGGAAAGTGATGCCAAGAATCATTAGGCAACTGAGGCAGAGTGAGGCAGTTATAAGCCATGAAGTTAGAAAACCAACACAGGTTATCATCTGGCCTAAGTGGGGAAGGGTCGAGTGGAAGGTGAAAGAAAGGCAAGACGTATCAACAGAACATCTCTAGTTAAAGCACTGGAAGGCTTGCGGTGACTACAGGTCCAAATGGGAGAGTAAAGTGAAAGGTAGCATCATGAGTTAACAGAAAACTTCAAAGACCCGCTGGAGAAATTCTCTGGATTCTTGAGTAGAAAAAAATTTCCATAATAAAAACCATGCTTAAAGGATGTTATCATAAAAGGTACATGGACAGGAATACTGGTGATCACAGGTGGAGAGCTTAAGTAGAAGATTTTGTGTAAGAATATAACTCTATCATTTTATGGCTGGAGTAGAAGACCCCACCCACCAAAGGTATAAAAACATTTTTGTTTTTTGTAATAGGAGGCCCAGATTTGTCCTTCAAACAATTCAGTACCTGGAAAACATATATAGCTACTTCATGATCAGAAGGCATAACTCTCTCTCAATATCCTGCTTATCAAAAAATTCTATTTCTAATTTATGTGTAGCACAGCCAGAATCAAGCAAGAGTAATTAGCTAAACTACTTAGACATTTACCTAAATTTTTGCTCCAAATAGCAAAAGTAATTTGAGAGAAGTGTCCTTTATCTCACAAACATCATTTACATTTACAACAGAAAGTTCTTTTAGCTTTCAGGTTCTATCAGTTAAATAAAATTATACATTAATTTAATCGCTGTTGCTAAAAAGGAATTGAATATCCTTTCATACCCTAGTTGAAGGCCTGGATTATCATCTAATTGTTCTTGTCTAAATGGACCTGGATAACCCATTTTCAACTTGTAAATACAGCTGCTATAAACTATCCATTAAAACAGGGTGCTGTTTGGGGTTTTTTTGTTTTGTTTTTTTTTTTTAATCTCTACCTTTTTAGTATTTGGCTCCATGCTAAAGTTAGAAAATGGACACAGTCCCTCATCTTCACCTCCTCTACCCTCTAATACATAAACAACTCTTAAATACTAAAGGGTTGCACAAGGTTTTAATATAAGCATTTAATTTTGTTTCATACATTTTACCTTATTTATTAGTTTCTTTTCAAACATTTTTAATTTTAATAAAAGCAGCACCATCTGCTGTGCTGCCCTAAATATCTGCAATAGAATATTTTCTAAGAAGAAAATGCCACCAACTGTCAGGCATAAAGGACTGAGAACCTCTTTGAGGACTGAAATCTGATGGAGTAGGGGGAGCGGACTCCATGGAGACAGCTGGAAAACCAGAAGGCTGTGTTTATATAGCATTATGTGTTTGTGGGACAGAAAGTCTAGAAGGCAGAATTCTAAATATTTAGAATTTTTAAAATATGAATACGGAATTTCTCTATTAAC
This sequence comes from Mustela nigripes, assembly GCF_022355385.1. NCBI lineage: Eukaryota > Metazoa > Chordata > Mammalia > Carnivora > Mustelidae > Mustela > Mustela nigripes. The sequence goes on from NC_081558.1 coordinate 172,768,773, forward strand.
CAAAACAGTGCTCTGGAAGACATCCTTCTTGGTGAGAAACTTGTCACTGTGAGTCTCAGCTGGAGCCCCCAGATGGCCCCTCCCACGTCCCTCCTCTTCCCATTCCTCCCAGCTCTGGCAATCTTGAGGAAGAGAACTTTTGCCACCTCAGGGCATTTGTATGTATCTCATTTAATTAGCTTAAATGATACCTAACAGGAATCTAAGAAAGTCCATAAAGAGTGTTGGGACTTGAGAAATGCATGTCTCTGCCTACTGAAGTGCCTGAAATCGTGGACTTAAAGATGTGCTATGAAAGAGGGAAATGACTTTGTTATTCACACCTTTGGCACACACATTTATTTCCTCAGTAGTACGACCACAGACCCGACTAACCCAATTCAAATAATCATAAATTACAAATTATAAATTACATAAATTATACTGTAAGTTTACTGGGGTGCCTGGCTGGCTCAGTTGATTGAACATGTGATTCTTGTTCATGGGGTCATGAGTTCAATCGTGGCTTAGAGCTTACTCAAAAAAAAAAAAAAAAGGAAATAAGAAAGAAAGAAAAGAAAAGTAAGTTTACTGTACATGGAAACAAATTTAAAACTATCCATCTGGGGGCACCTGGGTGGCTCAGTGGGTTAAGCCTCTGCCTTCAGCTCCGGTCATGATCCCAGGGTCCTGGGATAGAGCCCCGCATCGGGCTCTCTGCTCAGCAGGGGGCCTGCTTCCCCCTCTCTCTCTGCCTGCCTCTCTGCCTACTTGTGATCTCTGTCTGTCAAATAAATAAATAAAATCTTTTAAAAAAACCAAACTATCCATCTGATATTTACATACTGGTCTCTTTCTGGTCAACACAGGTACACTAGAATATTTTCAAAAAGAAGAAACTTTGCAAAGCCAAGAGAGTTTTAATTTATATATACATATCCACAAGGATGAATTCATCTTTCACCTGCTTTCTCCAATTGGTAAAGTTTTTGAGATACCAAGATGATAATCTTCATAGTTATAAAAATGAATCGTAACAGTTATAAAGACATTACAACTGAGCTAATACAGCAACACTGTGGGTTAATCCATGGACACTGATTGCATCATCTGGCAAATGTTTGCTCTCTCTGTAACATTCTGGACACTGCACCAGGTTCACCAGCGGTGAACAGGACAAGATGTAATCATTGCCTTATCAGATAGAAAGGTATTCCAGATTTTATGCCATCAACCAGAGACAGATATAAAAAGCTGAAAGTGAGCTATTCCAGTTATGTATATTAGTGACAAGAAGTATTTAAGGTAATAAATAAATAAAAGAGCATCTGGCTAAAGAATTTCAATAATAATTTTCTCTCTAAGGAGTGAACCAAGCTCCCCCAGATGGTAATATACTGGCGATGAAGCACTTTTCTGGAGTCAAAGGACAATGGCTAAAATGCTGAGGACTTGTTCATTTCTGATAAACCAGTGCTACTAGGAGATAACAGCTTGGACGTAAGCCTTCATGATTTAAGTATTACTCTAAGATCATCTACAAAGACCAATACAAAAGAAATTTCTCAGGCATAGGATATTCCCGTAACAAAGAGTCCAAGAATCTTGCACATTTCTACTAGAACTGTATTCTAAAAAGCACACACACCTCCCCTAACAGACCGCATAGACATCAGCCTGTCTGGGAGAGAAGGAGCAGGTATACAGGAAAAGGCACGGCCTTTGGATTACTTAAATTTTCACCTCTTCTGACGATCACTATCTTACGAAAGATATCAACTGCAACTGATTTGCCTGATTAACGTAATTTTTAGTATCTAGTTTCCGATACCACCCAGGCAACGCAGAGACTTCTTAGAGCTATCTAGAGGCTCAGTCTGAAGAGAGGTTGAGAACTCAGAGCTAGTGATGCAGAGTTGTATGCATGATGATGAAACTATGAGCATATGGATTTATTTCAGAGACAAGAGGTTCAGGGCCCAGGGTCCTTTGAGCCTTGCCTCTCTGCATGGATGCCTGTGCCCTGGCCTGGGGTGAGAAAGGAGAAATCACTGATGGCCAATTAACAGAGAGACGTAAAGCTGACTAGGGATGAATGTGTGTGCATGTGAGTGTGTGTATGAGAGAGAGAGAAGGAGACAGAGGGAGAAGGATAGAGAAAAAGCACGACAGGGAGAGGAAGTGAGAGACACCAACTGGAAAGCCCATGCCCGCTAGGCAAAGATGGACTTAATCTCTAATTAAAAATCTCTGGTGGCATCCCATCCTAATGAAAACACAATTCAAGCTCTTTTCCAAGACTTGAAGGCTTCAGATGACTGTTTCCCACCTTGAAACTCTCCGTTTGCACTCCTCTCCAACTACAAGTTCTCCAAATGTTCCCACCCATTCATGCCTCAGGGCCTTTGCAGTTGCTGTTCCCTCCTTCTAGAAAGCTCTTCCTTCTGGTCTTCACTTGACAGCTGCTTCTCATCATTCACATTTCCGTTCAAATACTACTTCCTCTGAGAAGCTCCCTCTCTAGCACACCCCGAGATGTATTGCCTTGTATCTGAAAGATATTTTTTTCATTTATTTGTACCTTGATTATTGACTCTCTTTCCCACAAAAACATAAGGTCTCTAAGAGCAGGGTCGCAGTCTCTCTTGTTCAACAATGCATGCCCTACCCCCCCTCTGGCACCTAGAACATCTCCCAGTAGGTAACAGATACTCAGTAAACCTTAGTTGAAACTCAATTCCTACCTTAAGGATGACTATGCAGAAAGTCACCCAGGATTTACCACAAAAACCACTCTCTGCTCCCTTGCCACCCCTATCTTCCACCACAGTGACTGCAACCTACAACCACACCAACTCTGGACCAGCTTCCACAACCTATGGCTGGTCGCTTCTCTTGCAAATATCTCCAGCTTCCTTGCCATGTCTTCAACTGGAGACTTCGTTCTCCTCATCTCCTACAGACCTTTCCATTCCCAACCAGATGAAAGCAGGTCAAGGTTTAAAAAATCCTTCAAAGACCAGCATTACATGCTACTAAGCATAGTGTCTTCGGTTAAAAGGCAAGAAAAAAAAATGGGGGAAAAGAACATCTTTTCACCCAGCTTTTCAGTGTCCGTGATTTAAAAAAAAAAAAAAAAAAAAAATCCCAAGGGCTCGGTGCTTTCCTTCCTCTCTTTCCCAGTGGTCCAAGAAGAGGAAAGTCCCTCTCCAGTCAATGCAGAAGGATGACAATAAATGGTAAGCTGCCCATCCCCCAACCCTGAGGATGACAAAAAGTCTCCCAGAAGAGGAAACAGGGCCATGGAACAGAGACTCAGTTCCTACTGCTCCTTAATTTTCTTTTATTCTCAAACTCATCCCCAGGATCTTACCCTTTCTGAGCCTGACCTTATGGCAGCCAAGTTCCTGATCAAGTCTAAGACCCCATTGCTTATTCAGTGCTGGGAGTCACCACCTGGGGAAAGAACTCCTGCCACCTCACCATGTGAGGGAACAGTACTTCTAACATCTTAATATAGAACCAGAAATACAGTTTCTTACTAACATGCTGCTATGTCCACTGTATCCTTTGTACACTATACACCAAGCCTGCTACAAATCAAATACGTTTTTTATTGAAGTATAATTAACATACAGTGTAATAACAAATATATTTTTATTTTTAACCCATAAAGGGTTCACCTGGAAGTTATGATGTGTTCTGTTATCCACTGTAGTAGAATAAACAGCAGAAGTTCACTGAAATTCTCAGAGTAGGGATATGCCCCTGGGTAGGCTTCTTCTAGGAAAGAAGGCTGAGTAGGAACTTCAGGGAAAATATATCCAGAATGAAAGGAATTTTTGGAACACAATGCCTTGGAGATAACATAGCCTCCTGAATTTGGCCAGACATAGCACACCAAAGTGGCACATCAAAGATACAAAGAAGACAGAAGATAACTAATTGATGAAAGTCAGGAGCTATCAGAAGGAAGGGCAAAGTATGCAGACCACCTGTTCAAGTGAGGGGTAATTAACGAAAGTATATTCAGATCAGAGGATATATCCCTTGAGTGTGTACAAGGCAAAGTTGAATGATATGCACAAAGAATGTACACTACAGAGGTTTCCTGGGAGGGTGTAAGGCAGAGGTTAAGCAGACCTTTATGTGATCCATTCTAAGTCACTTATGCTGCGACAATCTTAGTTTTTTTTTTAACTATAAAATAGAGCTAATTATGCCTGTTTCATACAGTTGATGGGAAGATTTAATAAAATAACACACGTGAACACACCGGGGATCACAGTGCCTGCCATGTGAGCTTTATGTTACTGGAATCAGCTGGAATGTATATTAAATAACTATCTGGCCCCCAACCCTGGATGGAATTGTAGTTTCCACAGAAGCCAAGTGGTAATCTGCATGGCTAACAGAAGATGTTTATCAGAGACATACAGGAAATGTGGCATATTTCACCTCTCTCCTACAATATTCCACATAAGGTGGAACACAGAAGTATCTCCAACAGAAGAAAACAGCTACCACTATGTTCTGGAATGAGATAATTTGAGATTTGCAATTTTCACAAAAGACAGACTTACATTTTAGGGTTGGTTTTTTGTTGTTGTTGTTGTTGTTTCTTTAACAGTCTTTCAGTGGTATTCTTCTGCCAATTAGTATCTGTTCCTTTCTGAGCCTCAAAGATTTTTATGGATTTGGGGCAGAAGAACAAACTGAATTATTTCCAACAAATCTGAAATGTGATCTCATTTTGTTGCATCTTTATAAGGAAACATATAATCTGGGACGGTGACATTCAGGGACTACGGTAAAAATATCACTCCAGGAAAGAAGCTCCACTGAGCAGGGAATGAAGATCTCCTCCTCCATATGAACAATTAAGGAAGACTCATGAAGCCCAATCAGGGTGATACAATCAGTTTCTGAAAAGGTTTTCTCCTTATAAACCAAAGCTGCCATTACCTAAAGTGTCTCTGAGTCGGAGGGCCTGGTGGCTCAGTTGGTTAGGTGTTCTACTCTTGATTTTGGCTTAGATCATGAGCGGGTCCAGAGATGGAGCCTGGTGTTGGGCTCTGTGCTCAGCAGGGGGTCTGCCTGAAGATTTGTCTCCCTTTCCCTGTCCTCTCCTCCCCTCACTTGCTGTCTCTGAAATAAATAAATCTTTAAAAAACAATAAAATAAAGTGTCCCTGAGGCAACTGGCCTTATTCAGTGACAACAGACTACAAAACAATCTGTGTCTCTTTTGCATATCTGGGTGTGAAAAACAGTCCTTGCTGAGAAGAAAAGGAAGCTACACAACCAATTTACAAATGTCAAATCAACTTATTTTCAAAAGGAAAATAACCTCATACCCTGACCAGATCTTCCCAAATACCGAACGAACATCTCCGTGTAAATGAGACAGTGTCACCGACTGCAGTGGGGAGAGGAAGTCTGAAGACCGGAAAGTCAAACACCCACACGATAGCACAGTACACGCAGCCATCAGAAACCTAAATGTCAGTGTGAAAACGGGTCAGAAGAGCCACGGAGGGTAAGGAGTTTTTGGCCCTCCTGCAGTCCCTTAACTCTCCACCTAATCAGAGTACTCAGATGCATGTGACTTTTTTGAGTTTAGAATCTGCGGCTTTTGTGGTTTCTGATGGCATCCACGGATGTTATTCCTATCCCCTCTCCCACATACAGTTTTTAAATATTACCTTTTAACAGCAAGCAACACCCCCACTCCCCCCACACACCTCTCTCCCCACCCCTTCTACTGAAGATCCTGTAAGAAGGTGTTTGGGGTTTGTATTTAGTTTCTAGAAATCGTCTACAGATTTTCTTTTAAGCCAAAATAACAGAAGAAAGAGGCTGAGATCTCCAGAGAACCCTAGAGCAACGGCCTCAAAATGACAAGTCGTTTCTTTTTTACCTTGAAAACTAACGGGAGCCCAAACCTTGAGAGTTTCTCAACCACCGCTCTTTCCCCCAAACTGCCTCGGTGCTTGTTTTGTTAGGTCTAGTTCTACTGTGGCGGGAAGGAGGGTTTGTTGGAAATTTTTCTAAGATAAAAGACGAGAACCTTCCAGATCTCTAGCCCCCGTTCGCGGATAGACCCTTTCGCAAAACAAAGGTGAGCAAGGAGCCCCCACCCTTGTCGGCACGCGAGTGCCCAAGCTCCCGAGATTTGAGAAAAGCGGGTCCCAAAGCAGGTCCTCCCGACTCGCAGCGCCCCTCCTCCCGCCCTGGGGGTCCGAGCGCCCGGCAAGTCCTCTCTGCCCCGGGTGTCCAGTCTCTCCAGCCCCTAAACCAGGAGGCCGAGCGCTCGGACGCTGCCGGGGTCGGCAGAGTGCGCGGAGGGGGCTGTCGGTTCAGCGCGCCCCCCACCCGCGACGCTCAAAGCTGCACAGACCCCAGGCCGCCCCAACCAGCGTGGGGAACTCGGTCTCCCCGATCCCCAGTCCCCCTCACCCGGGCAATGCAAACGCGCAGGGAAGCCGGCGGGAGAGAGTTACCCTCCAAGGCCCAGGAGCGAAGACTGCAGGGGTATGCGGGGCTGGGCGGCTGTCGGCCCGCTGCTCTCCGCCCGCCGCCGCTCGCTCCAGCCGGCTGCTGCTGCTCCCGCGGCGCCTGCCGCATCGGGCCGCCGAAGCCCAAGGCCGGCGGAAAAAACCGGAGGAAGGTGGCCCGGGTTAGGCTTGGCGCGGGCACGATTCCTCCACCGACCAGGCGGGCAAGCTGCGGAAAGTCGGAGGCGCCCGCCAGCCGGTGCGCTGCCCTCCGCGCCCGGTCCGGATCCCGGGAGACTGCGCCGAGCACCTCCGGAGCCGCGGGGAAGCTCCTCCTGCTCGGCTGCTGGCGCCAGACGCGCGGTGACCACGGCCGCCCCCAAGTTCACGGAGGAAGGTGCAATGCAGAGGGAGACTGAGGGGGGCTCCGCGTCCCCGGAGCAGGGAGGCCGGAAAGCAGGGCGGCGGGAAAGCCCGTACCTTTCGGGCTGGGCGGACACCAGCCGCGCGCCCTTCCCGGGCGTCCCGGACAGGAAAATCACCACGAAGGGAGGGCCGGGGAAGAGCAGCGGGTGGCTTCAGGACAAGGTAGGAGGATCGAGTTCCACAGCCAAGAAGACACTCCCATCCCGCCTTGGTTTGTTTGGAAAGCTGCAGCGGGGAAAGTGTGGGGTGGCCAGGGTACTCCCCTTCCCCGCCGGGGCGGCGGGCCGCAGAAAAAAACACATTTGCTTGGCGCACCGGGGACTTTGTGACACCAAGTGAGGCAGGCGGTTTGGTCCCTAGCAGAAAGGGAGGGGGTGTTCAGAACTCGAGAATTCCTGGGCTCCGCCTTTCAAGGACAAATGGGTTAGTGCTCTTTGTCTTTTGGAGGAGACGTTACTTTAGGGAGAAGAACGAAGGTGGGACGTGGATTTTTCTTTCTTGTTAAAGTAGCTCTCTTGAGAAAAGCATAAATTAATAATGTCCTCATACTTGGATGGCTCTGAATACTTTTTATATTTCAGTGTTTGTGAAGTAATTCATTGTCTAGCAGCATTCAATTAGTAGCTCCAGCCTTTGGACAGTGAACATCGTAATCACATGCCATCAAATGACCCCAGAGAGAAGAGCCACAGACTTGGGTCTAATTCAAAGCGGCAGCGTGTCCCCGCACTGAAATAAAGTCCTTCATCTGTGCTGGGCCTTCTGGTATTTGTGTTAATTTTAACAACAGCCCTGGGAGACAACACTTGTTATTATCCCGGTTTTACCAATCAAAAAACTTGAGTGTTCAGAACATGCCTATCTCCTTCCTTTTCTACAAACTGCCTTTGAAGTAACCCACACAAATTTTGAAATTTTGAAGGTCACTCCGGAGACACCAGAGTAGTGAATGATGTTTGGGAAATTTGCCCACCTAGGTCAATTTTCCTTGAGGTTGCTGTGCTCTTTTTAGTTTTGTCTGAGTTCCTTATTGTCCTTCTTTTGTTCACGATCTTCAGAATTAAGCCAGTATTATACCTCATTCACTCAGTCTTTAGGATTTTGGGATCTGCAAAGTCATGTGCTAAGGGGACAGGTCATCTGCTATCCTTAGGTGGCATTTGTGCTGCCTTATAGGAGTGGCCAAAAAGACACTGTTCACCCTAACCTCATTCACATTCCACCTCCTCCACTGGCATGCCCTGTGACCTTGAGCATGTGCCTTAGCCTCAGTATTCTTCCTCTGTGCCACCTGTAAAAGAGATATAAAGCAACCTATCTTCAGGGGTTGTTAGGATTTAAATAGACGACGATCTAAAGAATTCTTGGCCCAGTGCTTGGCACAAAAACCATCAGTTCAGGAAATAAGACCGGTCACTGACCAACATTGAGTTGCCTATGCATCATATCTGTTCCTCCCTTCCATCCTGCAAGCGAGAAGAATCTCATTCTAGAAATGAAGAAATACAGTCTGGAGATTAAGAAATCTGCCCAAGGTCATTCTGTCTACATTGAAGCTATGACTCAAATGAAAGCGCCTGAGACCAAGATCAGTTTTCTTTCCAGAAGAGCTCATGTCTGTGTCGTTATGCGGGCAGGGACCTTTGAGCTGTGTAACATTAATTTTTTTCAAATACAGGATATATCGTTCTATGGGCACATGATTGCAACTATGCAAAAATTTTGAATTCCTGTGGAAGATGATAAAGAATTAAGCAGAGTAATGGGATTATAGGGTTTTAGCTCTCTCTGGGATAGTGTTTTTGGTAATTGTTTGAGGGGGGGAATGTTTTCACCATAAATAAATGTAATTTAGCCTTTGTATAAAAGGTGTATTCTAATGAAGTTAGAGGGGAAGGACCAGGAAGGAGGAGAGGACTCTTGGGCAAATTCTTTTAATGATCCCAAATCATAATGTATTTAGGCAGTGTACATGCATTCATACATACAAACCTGTACATACGTACAGGTTTGGCCAAGTTTTCTAGGTTTCTTTTGTGCTTATGGATGCTACAATCTCTTTGTTAAAATCACATTGTTCCATAGGATATGGCCTCTGTGACCCTAGGGACAAGTAAAAGTCAGGTTTTCCACACCACCCTGGGATGCCATTCAGCACAGCATAGAGAGTAAGGTTAAAGAAAATAGTACTTCTTTCTCAATCCCAATGTAGGTCCTGCCAAAAGAACAAACCCCTGAAGATAGATTATATTATATCACTTTTACAGGCGACCTGTCCTATCCCAAGAACAGGCTTTTCGGGCATGATCGATGTAGGACGGTCTACTTCATATAGAGGAGACCTGCTCAAGGTGGTATGCTCTCCACTGGACCGTCACCTCTGGTAAACCCCAGGACCAGTGACAGAGCTGGAAAATGACAAGAGGCCACTTTCTCACAATATCATTCCCTTCTAAGTTAATAAAAAAAAAATTTCCTTTTTTCTAACATTGCTCAAGGCTGGGGTTCTCCAGTTTTAAATAGTATCTGGCCCAAGACTGAGTTTGACCAAGGTCATCATCTTTGCACCCCATTGTTCCTTCGCCTCTAAGGGAAGATCCTGCCAGCCTGGTCTTCTGGGTGTCTTGGGGTTTTATCTACTGTAAGCAATTATTTAAAGAACAGGTGCATCGCAAAAAGAGTAAGCCACAGGGTGGAGGCAGTGTCTCTCCTCACTTAGAACTCTGCCTATCCCTGCAGAGTGGGAAAACTGTTTTCTGTTAAGCACGCCTTAACTTCTCCAAAGCGAGCAGGGCTTCAGCCCCGTATTTGCATATGAAAATAACCATTGTGTTGATTTCCTCAATACCGCTGGAGCTGGAAGAAGTACAGGTCTCTGTGGAAGCTTCTTTGCAACTTGCGTCAACAGTAGCATCTCCTTATTCTACTACTCCTGTCAAGATTTCAGAGCTCTTAGCAGCCCCGTCTCAGGAACTGTATTTGCTGTCCTTCCACAAACTGGAGGATGGCGCTGGGGTTCAGTGTGTTCTAAGCACAGGAACATATAAACTATCCTTATGCTGGAAGCCATAATTAAGACCACGTCAGTGTATTGTTAAAAGAGTTAATATTCAGAACATGTCAGGAGTTCCTATGGATCTGTAAAAAAAGATACCCCATTTAAAAATAGGACATGGGTCATAAGCAAGCAATTTGTGGAAGAAATACAAATAGTCCATAGACAGGTGAATTGATTTTCATGTCTTTTTATACTAACATTGTTTAAGAAAACGTAGATAATAATGAGAAGTCAGACTGGCAAAAACTAAGGTTAATGGGCTTAATGCGTTTCATCAAGGTGTCAAACTATTCAAGGAAGTATGAAGTCGAACTTCCTTTGTAGAGGGCAATTTGGTGATTGCTATCAAATTTACAAGGTTGTTATGAGCTTGAATTTCAATACCCGAATTAAAGGTCTTTACCTTTCCTTCTTAGATGACAGTTTGGCCTCAAGCCAAGCAAAGGAGGAAAGAGGAGTGGGAAAGAGGTAGGGGTGGGAAAAGACAGAGGATCTCTTAGCTGACTTCTGGTTACCTGGTCCAGAAGAGGGCAGGCAGCCCTTCTGGTTACCCAGCAGGTCCCTGAACAAACACCCCACGGTAGGTCTGCAGTCTGCAAACCTCTACACCCTGGGGCATCTTGCTCAGAGAACTTCGGCAATCATGAGAAGTGTTGGAAACCGGGACCACGGTCCTAGCTGATGGGAGCACTCCCACTCCAGGGAGAGGAGGGAGATGTACCACCCTCCCCCAACTGTGGAGATGCTCTGCTAATTTCTGCTCCAGTTCCATGACTGATAATTCTGTCAAAGTATTACAGGTACCTTCCCTTGGGGCACTGAGCCCACTGATTCACATTTTTAGCTAACCCCCTTGTCTCTCATCACAGCTGGATTAGAGCTTAATGAACTTACACTGTTTCATTTCAGGAGAAGGTTTTTATAGGATGGATCCGGAAAAGTGGAAATCCTTGGGCAAAGCATACATCAGCCCACACTCAGATGAGTTTCTACTTGATCTTTTCATGTTCAAAAGTTCACTCTCTAAACAAACCAAAACAAAACAAAACTATTTTCAGTAGCACTCCTGAAGCAGGGTGCAAGGAAGGAGTCCTTACAGTGAGCTGGGAATGATAAAGGGGCTTCTCGTGGCTTCCCCAACTCCAATCTGCTATAAATGCTTGTCACCTTCAAACCAGAAAATCCATCTTTTAGGATGTGATCTGTAGAAAGAATCACATATAAATGCAAAAACACGAATAGGGGTGGGCATAGCGGCATTGCTTATAATGTTTAAAAGCAGGAAAACAGTGCCCAGGAATAGAGTGACTAATTGGATTGTGGTGTATCCTAACCATGAATGCAGCCATTGCAAAGCTATTATAAATGTGTATGTATATACATTCAGTTCACTGATGTGTGATGTGTAGCAGCTGCACTACACTGGCTTTGGAAATTCTACATTCAGAAATTATGTTGAATGTATGTATGGTATGTCATAGGTATTAATATCAAGCAGAAAAAAATAAAGGACCACTAATATGTGTGTATATATTTGTGAATCCATAGGGAGCATGGACAGATTTCTTCTAGAGAGTGGAATTATAGAGGCAGAGAGAGAAAGTGGATGAACATTTTTGCTTTTTATTCTAAATATTCTGATAAGTTGAGCTTTTTACAATGTACTTGAATAATTTTTGTAATTAAAAGAAGATGACAACACAGTTATTTTTATGTATTTGGGGAAAGAGATTAAAAATCCCAAATAAAAATGTGTCCATGTTGAGGCATAAATCTGAGCTCTCTACCTTGGTGGTTCCTTACCTGTGTACTCTCCATTCTATATAATGCATTTTCCCCCCCAATCAACAAAGACCAAAATAGAAATATCAGGTGAACACAAAACAAAACCTCAAGGCCACACTGACAGAATAAGAAGAAAACCTATATGAGTCTTGTTTTTATTTTGCTGGGAAAAAAACTAAACATTAAAGAAGCATGAAGAAAAAGGTTAATACATTTGATTTCATGAAAATATAGACCTTCCAAATGGCAAAATACACAGACGTACAAAGACAAGCTGGGTAAAAGTATTTGCAACACGTGGCTAATGGTTAATTTTCTTACTTTACCAAGAACTCTTAGGGGAAAAACAAACAAACAAGAATTTAATGGAAAAATAGATAAACTACATGGACAAGCAGCTCTCTGAAGAAAAAAATAAAACCTATATTCCTTATGTATGTCTGCTTTATGCCATGCACTAATCTAAGCAGTGAAGGAAATGTAATTCCTCTTCCCATGTAGCTTATATTCTAGTAAATTTGAGGGGTCTTGACTGCACTTATTGAATTTGCATACTCTAATACAGAAATCCCACCAATAAAAACTCCTGTTACAGATAATCCTTGCACAGTTATATAAAGTCGTACATAAGAATTGCCTGAGAGGGGCACCTGGGTGGCTCAGTCTTTAAGCATCTGCCTTCAATCAGGTCATGATACCAGGGTTCTGGGATCAAGCCCTAGCCTGCTTGGCAGGAAGCCTGCTTCTCCCTCTCCCATTCCCCCTACTTGTGTTCCCGCTCTCACTCTCTCTCTCTAAATAAACTCTTTTAAAAAGAAAAAGAATTGCCTTATAAATCTTGCTTACAATGACTGGAATAACTCAAATTGCCTTTAGTAAAGTTTGGAATTATAGGGTACACATATACTATAGAATTCTGTAGAGTCTCTAAAACCATGAGCTAGTCTTCTACCTAATGACTTGGAATAATGTCCAAGATATTATTAAATTTAAGTATCACACTGCCTAGTAGGATTCTGATGTTGTTAAATGTGTTTTTAAGAACAAGAAATAATGATAGTTATAATACAGCTGACATTAGTGCACAAGGTTTTAGAAGGAATACGCATAAGCTATGAATGTTAGCTCTCACTGGAGGATTTTTCTTTCTAAATTATACAATACTGAATGTTTGATTTTTCACTATTTATTTTTAACTGAAAAAAGGGAGAATTTTTCAACCATTTTGTGCTTTAGGAATTTTTACATGTGGTTGCTTAGAGACACATAACAAATTGAGCTTTACTTCTTGGGGAGTTGGGGGAGTGATCAGTGGTTTTTCTGAGAGGTAATGACAAAAGCTTTGATATAAATGGGTGATTATGTACCATTTCCATCAGAACCTTGATTGTGACTGTGTTTTGGGTTTCTGTTATTCTCAACCTCAGAATTAAAGGAACTTGTCTATTCCCAAACTTGTAGGAGATTATCACATCACCAAAGGATATTAAAAGAGAGTGACTTGCCAAGTAGAGAGATACCACTGGGACACAAAGTTGCTTCTGGAAAGTTCACTAAGAACCACTGCCCATGAATACCTAAGAATTCTCCCAACTTTCTGCCATTGTACCTGAAGATAAGATCAAGAGACACCAAGTACAAAGGGGAAGAAAGAAGGCAAGATGGCAGCCACTAGATAAGCTCAAATGTGAGCTCGTATTTATTATACTCCTGCCAGACTCTAGGTGATTTTATAGATTATATTGTTTACTACACACAGCAACCTGTAAACTGAGATGATGAAGACAACAAAACTACATAATTTGTCCAAGGACCAGAACTTTTACATCTCCAATCTAGAATTTGGACCCAGTTTGAACTCCAAGGCTCTCTTTTCACATCTGTGACATTGTGCCTTTCTATTCAAAAGATGAAGGATATGAGAAAATTAATGACCATTATGCTAGAGTATGAGATTTCATAAAAACTTACAACCTTGGTTAACTGAATGAGAATCCTGTGACACCTTCATTAGCTTTTTGTGTGTGGATATCAAGATGTCAACTGACATGGTATGGTGGTCATTTCTAGTTCCCACGGTACCAGTTCTCCAAACCAGAATACCTTCTCCATGGATACATAGACTATAGATTACTGAAACCTTTCTTCAAGGCCCTAGTCATTATTTCTTGTGCCTGAGTATACTCTCTTTCACGCCTGAAATCGCTTTGGGGGATAGATCCCATTTTTAGGGTAATTATAGTAGCAGAAACATTAACTGTAATGGCATCAGGGTTATCACAAGGAAGCATGTTCGGCAGCTTCCCAGGAGCCCGCAAGTCCTGTACTCTTCAGCAGTCATTTTGATTCCCCACCCCGAAGAGCTTATTCCACTATAGGACATTATGAATACAAGAGAATCAGTATCAGTAATAAAGAGTTCTAGATATAGGAACCACCAGGAACATCTGAAGTAAAGGTAAAATGAAGGATTCAAACTGACAATTGTTTCCTGGGGTCAAACTAGTCATCAATTTTTGTCTTACAATTTTTACAATATGACTTAACTGTATCTCCTGGTAAGCTTCCAAATTTATTTTTATGCACTTGGGGGCCATATTGGTAGCAGTTTTTCCAAATCCTGCACAGGACTGTTAATTATTGTCAGCATATTAGCCACATGGCGAGACACTAACCCAGCAGCTATCCGAAGTGCTTCAAACGTGGTAAATATAAATAACTTTAATCTTTATCATCATTTAGTATAAAATCGAGGGTTTCTGAATCTACCTAAGGGACTGAAGGGAAGCACCTAATTTTGTTTTTGCTTAAAGAGAGAGATGGGAGTAGGCAGGACTTTACTGTAAGTCTCTGTACTCATCACATGATAAATTCATGCCATTTTAACCAAGTCAACTAGTTCATAGATTTGGATCCACCAAATTTTGTATAGTTGATAAAAGTTTTACCGGCTATAGATTAAAAAGCTGAAAACCATTGAATCTTCCTAGGGCCTTTAGAGTTAGGAGTCCCGCCATGGAGAATCTGTCAGACAAAATGTTAATCCATAGGCTGGAAAACCATAAAATTCCAATACTAAATATTTGGAAGTTGTCCCTAAATTTTATTTAACAGAGGCAATTAATAAATACATTTGTACATGACTTCAGAAAATGTGCACATGCCATGCCGTCAGGGGAACACACTTATTCTGGATCTGGATCTCTCAAGGGTTCACTCATTTCCAGGAAGGGACTCGGGAGTCATCTACTGCTAGTTCTGACTACTTTAATTCTGGGTCTTACATCTTCCACTGCTTGCTAAGTATTCAGTTCAGTGTGTATTTGTCAGCACCTGCTGCATGCAGAGTATTTCACAAAAAAGCAGGGTCAACAAATCTAAAGCCACATTTTTAGTCTTCCACTCTGACCAGCTTTTCCTTTTCACTTACTCCTTTTTATTACTGATAATGCTTTTCCTCTGCCTTACCACCTTTAAAACCTTACAGTTATACTTGATTTTTTTTTTAAGATTTTATTTATTTATTTGACAGAGAGAGACACACAGAGAGAGGGAGCACAAGCAGGGGGAGTCAGAAAGAGAGAAGCCAGCTCCCCACAGAGCAGGAAGCCTGATCTGGGGGCTCGATCCCAGGACCCCAAAATCATAACCTGAGCCGAAGGCAGCCGCCTAATGACTGAGCCACCTAGGCACCCCCTTGATCTCCTCCTTTTTCTCCATCTTACCTGAACTTCATCCTTCATGTCCTTAACACAGTCCATATTCAGTCATTAAATAAATAACTTGCTTGTTATCTGCCTAGCACCTGCTGTAGGTGCTAGGAATAGTTTGCTAGTGGGGAAAACAGGCAAACATTTTTGCATTCCTGGAGCTTAGTCCCTCAAGAATCTTCAAATATCTCTTGTTGAGCTCTTCATCTTGATTTCAGTTGAAATGATTCCCTCTTTTTCTCACTGCCTCTCTGCTTCCCCAGGGAGGCAGGAAGGAGCCTGCCTCCCTGACCCTTTACCCCACTAGAATGAAAGACATATTGGACTCCATCCTCTCTGTCAGTCTTCTGAAAAGCAACAACAGCCCAAGCTGAGATGTCTTCTAAGATCCGTTAATTTCTAAACCTGTAACAAAAAAGTCATTGAGCAAACAAAACCCCAAAACTTGGTTATCTTCTTGGGGTGGGGGAGGGATATTTATAGCAGGGATTGGGTCAGCGGGGGTGGGGGGGGGGGGGGGAGGCCGGATGTAAGAGGTTTCAGGGGATTCCATGGGGGGTCTGTGAGAAGATGTAAGAGGTTAAGACAAAGTCTTACTAAAGGTTCTCTAACAACACAAGGCAGAGTGTGGCAGCCCCCAAATGAATGAAGGCTTAGGCAGATGTGAGAGGGCTGGTGAAACAGTAACATCTGTGGAGCTCTAAGGAGGGGTTTTGTGTTCAATATCCCATTTCATTGTAACAAACCCAGGAGTTCAATATTACTGAAACAGTATGAAGGAAACGAAAACAGAAATAAAATCAAATTCATACCCAGGTCTGAGTGAGTCCAGACCCCAGGCACATACCTTCCCTTGGCAGAGGGAAAGGGAACTAATGCTTTTGCTTAGAAATCTCTCAATTAACTCTGACATAGATGGGGGCAGGGGGGGAGAGAGAACAGATATAACTTAAATCCCAAGTTTCTGGATGTTGATAAAGTAGTGATCTATTTATGTCTTTTTTTTTTTTTTTAATTTTCAAACTAAATTTTAACATTACATTAACATTTCTATTTTTCCTTAGTTGAAACTATGGTCTTCTGTCCTTAAAAATAAAGACTCATCTAGGAGTGGCCTAACAAGTACGGAGTCTGATGCAGCCTTCAGTGGGCCTTCCAAGTTCCTCTCTTTACAAATACTATTTCACAATGGATTAAATACTTGCTTTTGGAATTTAGTGGCCTTTCCCAAACTGTGTTCTTTTGGGAGATACTCCTCTGAATTTAGAGAACAAAGGATTCCTAGACAAGTGAGAAGAATTATAACCCCACCTAAAGCCACACACACAATACCTACCAGCATATTCAAGACAACAAGTGTTTAACTTTGGTTAATGGTTAAACAAATTTTAATGAGCTTGTTTTTGTGGGGGAAAGACTCTTTCCTTCAGTATTTTAATTTACTTTTTCTCCATCTCTCTAAGCCAGTTACAACAAGAAACAAAATTGCTGCATATTTGATTCTCTCCATATCCAGTTAGAAAACCAAGGGCTGGGGTCCTTTCATGAAATCAACCATGAATATAAAAGCTAGGACATGAGAAATATGCCTGCAAAAAAATTACATGGCAAACTTGCAGGTGACAGATTTATTATAAAATCACCACCATATTACTCTTGGATGCATACAGTTATCAGCCTTACTTAATATTTTATTGTGTAAGTAATTAATATGATTTGTCATCATTATAAACCATGTTTTAGTTCAGACGTAATAAAATGGATCCTGATCAAAATTCAGGTTAATTTGAAATAACTGCATTTTTTTGCTAGCTGGCTTTACTTCATCTCTGCAGAAATAACTTGCACAATCTAAGTGCTCTAATGTCAAATATTTTGCAAAATCATAGTGATGAGGGAGCACGAGGCTGGCTGAAGACAAAGCAAAAGCTGGCGCCTTGCACCCCTCTCACCCCCCTCTCCATCCGCTCCCCCTCAGTCATACATGTAGCATCCCTTGGGCAGCCCTGACTGCCATGAACAATAAGCAAATAGTTAACTTAGCAGAGCTCACAATCCTGCTAGACAGGAGTCTCCCTTGGTTTACAAATGTCCTAAATCTCACAAAGACGATTGATAGCAGGATTGTGACATCCCACCAAAAAGTCTCCCAACTATCTTAATGTTAATGGCTGGTCTAAATATAACATTGATCAAGCCGCAAGGGCAAGGCCTCAGGTAGGCCTGGGACATCCTGGCACCTTGTAGGCCCTCTTTAGCATATGAAAACTCCATTGAACCCTTCCTTCCCCTCACCTTCCCCCAACTGCTGGGTACATAACCTGCCATCCGCCTGCCCACGGGTCCTGTCCCCATGCTTTAATAAACCACATTTTTGCACCAGAGATGTCTTAAGAATTCTTTCTTAGCCGTTGGCTCCGAACCTCACCCCACCGAACCTGACTTAGGTTCTGGGACTTCATCAATAGTACAACAGAAATTCCTTTATCACCGACCCATGTCTACTTATTTCCAGCCAAATGTTATGATCATGTTGGTAGTGGAATTGGAATTTGATCAGTACATCGTACTTAAAGGTTGACTCATTCATTTAGATTTTATTGAGAACCCACCAAATGCCCAGCACAGCAGCCTTAGAGGGTTCCGACATGCAGAATTCTAGATATTGGAGTTCTGGCCTTGAGAAGTGATTTGAGGGAGATAGGCATTCAGACTACAGGTGCTTACTGAGATTATGTTTGTGTCCTGCACTGGTGAGGTTCAAAGAAAACAGTGGGGAGCTGACAGATTGCCTGCCGTAATGATGCTTGCAGACTAGCAGACTTGTGAACAGATACTGTTTCTTATGGTATTGTAACTGTTAGCTGTGGAAACTAGAGACGACTAATGGGACCATCTTGAAAGGTGACATTTGTGATTTCTTCTACGCAGAAAATAATCTTCCTCACTCATTTTTTTTTCCTTAGGGATTTTCCTTTCTTAGGGTTACCTTAGCTTAAAATGGAGTAAACATATACTCAGAATTTGCCAGAAGAAAATTTCTACCCAAGGATTCTTAGCCACTGAGATGTGAGTGACTTTTCTGAAAAGATGTCTGACACTCTGACCCTGATTACCCTGATATAGCTCCAAGCCCTAATGCACATTACAGGACACTGTCCCAGGGTTTCTGATTCCATAGAACTAGCATGTGGCTCAAGAACTTTGATTTCTAACAGGCTCCCAGAAGTCACTGATGCTGCCAATCCAGGGACCACGCCCTTTAAGAAGCATGATTTAGGGGATTAAATATACCAACTTCCCAAATAAAACTCCTTATTAAAGGACTGTGAGGCAGATAATAGCTCTGTTTCACAGGAGGAAGAACATGGCATATGTGACGTATAAAATGCGAATTTAAGTAGGTAGGCAAAACTAAGTAAAATAATAAATATTTCATATCCTAAATGCAATGATTATCTTGAAGTTAGAAACTTCCTTCTATCACTCACTTTCCAGATTTGAAATACTCTGAAGTTGGGATATTTTATGATTTGATTGGAAATAACTCTTCTTTTCCTCTCCCAGAGAGGTTTTAGAAATTTAGAATTAAAATCTGACTATGTCCAAATACGTAGCTAATGTTAGACTTTGTGATTAGAAGGCAGCCCGAAGGACGGGGGCACTGTGTCATTTCCTGGGAATAAGCCTCTTGGGAGACAAACCTCTAACTGAGCAGCAGCAGCAGCAGCAGGCCCTAGGGCGGTGGTGACAATCCAGAGGAGCTGGTGACATAAGAGGACAGGCATCCAGATGCTTTAAAGGAGAACATGAAAATGGAGAGAATCTATGTTTTCATCTACTTGCAGTCTGAAAATCCAACATGCCTACTATCAAAAGGCTGAGTTATCAGTAGAAACAAAATAACCACATTAAGAAAAGTATCTGTGCTCAATTTTTTTGCCCGTGTCCCCCACTGCTAAAGTTTGTTACAGTAAAGTATACTTTTGACAAAATAGAAATTCATTTTCCTACAGTTCTGGAGGCCAGAAGTCTGAAACCAATTTGTCAGCAAGACTGGGCTCCTTCTGGAGGCCGGAGGAGAGGTCCGTTTGCCTTTTCCAGATTCTGGAGGCCACCTATGTTCCCTGGTTTATGGATGTCCCTTCCCCCATTTTCAAGGCCTACAGGGTAGCATCTTCAGATTTCTCCAACTGCAATGCCTGCTTCTCTCGACACATGCCCTTTCTGCCTCTGAACCCCCATGTCTTCCTCTTTTAGGGAGCTTGGGGCCTTGGGTCTGCCTAGATAGTCTCCCCATCTCAAAATCTTTAATCATGTCTGTGAAGTTTCTCTCGCTATTCAATGTGGCATATTCATAATTTTAGGGCTTTCATATATATATACATCTTTTCGGCGGGGGTGATATTGTTTGACTTCCCACATACGTCATTTATTTTTTCTGGTCAAAAAACACTTGCAGTAGTGTTTTCAATATGGGGCATTACAGTCTCAGGAAGAAATTAATAAATGGTGTTATACAGAAGAAGATTACTATGGATCATTCATTCACTCAGCAAATATCTGTGTTCATGATGTGCCAGGCACAGGGCAAGGAGCAGTCTGCGGATACAGAAGATTCTGTAGGAGACTGTGGAGCGCCGTGCTTATGAGCCAGGACCCTGAACTCATCATCTGATTTTGAACCCTGGCCTCACCATTTAGACACTGTGTTATCTAAGCAAGTTAGTTAATTTCTCCATGCCCCAATTTTGTCCCTTCTGAAATTGAGGCAGAATTAGAACTGTCCCATGGGGCTCTGATGAAGATTCAATGAGATTCTGGATAAGGCCTCGGGCACACTGGCCGGCATGTCAAGTTCCATAGATGTTGATGTTGAGGGGGAGGCGGAGAGGACAGTGACTAGAGCGCATGGAGTATATCATGGTCACAGAGAACTTGGAAAGGTTTTCCAGAGCCGGGTCTTAAAAGTTCAGTTTCTTGTAGTTAGCTGGGGAGAAATGAGGGACACGCAGTGAGAAGACACAGTGAAGGATTGGACACCACGAGGGACGGCTGAGGAGCCTCCGGGTGTGAGCTGGAGTCACGTGAGGACTGTATTTTGATATTATGCTAGGGCAGCCTGCACAGCAAAAGAAGTTAGACTTACTTTACTTCTATCCAGAAGAAAGTATCCAAGCCCAAGTGGAAATGGAAAAAACATTCATCTCCATACTGGAAAAAAACTTGTGAATAATAAGTTCCTTTTTTCCTCCTGAAGATGATATAATCTTTTCTCTGTGCACCACTGGCTGTCAAAATACACTGTCTTTTTTTGTCTTGCTTTGTTTTTTTAAGATTTGTATTTATTTATTTGAGAGAAAGAGAGAGCAGGGGGAGGGGCCCGAGGGAGAGAGGGACAGAGCATTTTAAGCAGACTGTCCACTGAGCACGGAGCCTGGCCCTGGGCTCAATCTCATGGCACTGAGATCATGATCTAAGCTGAGATCAAGAGTAGGACACTGAACTGCCAATACCACCCAGGTGCCCCTATACTGCCTTCTTTATGGGGTGGTCTGTAGTACATCCATTTTCTTCTATACCCTTGTCAATAGAAACCCAAGTATTTTCAGGAATCAGTGGGCCATAAACTTTATTTTTTTTTAATTAATTTATTTATTTGACAGAGAGAGATCACAAGTAGGCAGAGAGGCAGGCAGAGAGAGAGAGAGGAGGAAGCAGGCTCCCTGCTGAGCAGAGAGCCCGATGCGGGACTCGATCCCAGGACCCTGAGATCATGACCTGAGCCGAAGGCAGCGGCTTAACCCACTGAGCCACCCAGGCGCCCCGGCCATAAACTTTAAATGAGGCAGGGCTTCTCCCCAGCCCTAGGGATGTAAACCAGAATTGGTCTGAGCCAAGCGTGGTTAACCACTGCCTTTGTTGTTATTTAGGTCAGGAATGGGAATTTGCAACCCAATTCTTGCCAGTGAGAGGAGAGGAAGTCTTTTGGTGAAGGCTTCATCTCTTCAAAAGATACATGAGGAAAGCGAATGCTCTCATTCTCTGTTCCAACTGTGAGACATCTTTGTATGAAGATGTGATGCCTGGAGATGTGGCCTCCATCTTGAAGTGGGAGAGGACAGACACATGTGAGGACAAAGCTAACATCTGAGGAAGATAGAGCGAGAATACAGAAAGGGTCTGGATCCCTGAAGGGCTGGAAGAACAACTAAATTATCCAACCCTGGAATCATCATTTAGTTTGTCATTTATTACACTAATATGTAATATAATCAAATATACTCAGTGTTAGAAAAAGCACATGTATTTCCTTCTTCAGCCCAGGAAGCATCCTGCTTATAAAACTAACAGCACAGGGGCACCTGGATGGCTCAGTGGGATAAGCCTCTGCCTTCAGCTCAGGTCATGATCTCAGGGTCCTGGGATTGAGCCCCATATTGGGCTGTCTGCTCAGAGGGGAGCCTGCTTCTCCCTCTCTGCCTCTTTGCCTACTTGTGATCCCTCTCTCTGTGTTAAATAATAAAATTAAAAAAAAAAAAAAAACTAGCAGCACAGACCCCTTGACAATGCAGGCTATCGGCAGAAAATAACCACAGACTCTCTGTTGGTCTAATCAAAATGCTGACTTTGAGAATGAATTTTGAGTGCAGATTACTGACCTGATTTTCTGGTAGGAGATTCTGTTAGACACATTTTGGGTTCATTTCTATCTGTTTATCCTCAATTTTATCTCTTGGATCAAGTCATATCATTAAAGCACTATATGTACCTTCCAGCCAATTACAGTTAACACTACAGGGTGTGTAGAAATGGAATAGGTTGCTTGCATTAACTAAATCCCTCCCAGAATTAATTTCTGCCTCGGCAAAAATTTCTAATTTCCTGATTTCTAAAATATCTACAATTTTATGATATCAAAATGTGTTAGCACTGCACTGAACTCACTATATATTCACAAACAAATTCTGTTATTGCAAAAATTAAACCAAGAGATAGGGAACTATGTTAACAGCAACAACAAATTACGGAGGCTGCCGGAAAAGATGATTTAATAACCGTTCTTCCCTTGTGTGGAAGAGAGAACTGTCCCTGATTTCTGCTAAACATCCTTTTTGGACCATTCACCCCCAATCCCCTCACAATCTTCTTAGGCTTCTCACTGCATTTCCTCTTCTACCCCCTCCATCGGATCCTCATTTTGAATCAGAATGAGTTGAAACAGTTTGCTGGCCCAGTTTAGGTTCTGCAAAGGGACAGCTCCTCGGAGATAAGGGAGATAATGGTGACATGCTTTTCTCTTCTCGTGCTGCTCCTCTTTATAGATTTTACAGGACCCCTGTCGGCATTTACAGGTGGGAAAAAAAAGTTGTTTCATTCTCAGGCACATCTTTGCCAAAGTTTGTTGAACACTTGGTAATGGACAACGCATTTGTAAGAATCCTTTCTTTAAAAACTGGACAGAGCAAGAAAATCTGGTCTGTCATGTCCGAGTCTAGGGAACGATGTCAGTCCAGGCAACCTTTAATTACAATGTCTGAAAAAACCAAGTGTTTCCACTTCTCGCAGACCCTTTTCTAGTTAGAAAGCGATGGTTTCCACAAGTCTGCTGCTACGTTTCAATCACTTTTATGGTGTTTACAGGTCTACAGTACATAGCCCAGGGATGCCTGGGTGGCTCAGTCAGTTAAGCTTCTGCCTTTGGCTCCTGTCCTGATCCCAGGGTCCTGGGATCAAGCCCAGGTGGGCTTCTTGCTCGGCGGGGAGCCTGCTTCTCCCTCTGCCTATTCCTCCCCCTGCCTGTGCTCTCTCTCCGAAAAATAAATAAAATCCTTAAAAAAAAAAAAAATAAAGCGCATAACCCATATTTTCTTATTTTCTACTATTTGTCAATGCTCTGGCATTTGGGCCCCCCTTGACTGGTATAATATTGTAATTTATAATAAGAGACACAGATTTCCCC
This sequence comes from Mustela nigripes, assembly GCF_022355385.1. Classification (NCBI taxonomy): domain Eukaryota; kingdom Metazoa; phylum Chordata; class Mammalia; order Carnivora; family Mustelidae; genus Mustela; species Mustela nigripes. Next base: position 172,792,190 of record NC_081558.1, read on the forward strand.
CACTATCTGAAAGTGCAGCACTCCTGTGAAAGCCTTTGTAAACTGAAATTTATGTGAAAATATTTTTTGACCATTCTCAAACCCCCAAAATAACCTCTCTTAGACTTTTCCAATACCTTGGGACACATCTTGCTAGCAGGGGCACAAAATAAATAGACAAAAAGCACAGATGCCAACAGACACAAGTTCAAGGCTATGGCAGCCTGAGGCTGAGATGCTGAGAGCAGGCACCCCTCTCACTGCTTTGTTTGTGCTGCCTCTGTAAGGGCTCCATGCACAATGAACACTGAACCCTCTTGCCACTAAGTGAAAATCCTCTTTAGATTGTGTTCAGTTAGTGAAAACAGGTATGGAGGTACACAACTTTTTCATAAAAGTGAAGTGACCTAACTCAAACTTTTGAAAAGTGGGTATACTTGTATCTATCAGGGCTGAGCCCCATTTCTGGAACAGAGCTCCTGAAAATCCTTGGAATTTCCTAAGTGTTGAGAGTGACAAAGGTGTCTTTTGTTATATTAATGAGATAACTTGAGGACTGAACCTAAGGAGGGGGCCGGTTGCCAGGGGAACCAACCGTGTAATTAGAGGGTTGGAATTTTCAGACTTACACCGGGACCTCTGCGGAGGGGAGAGGGGTTGGAGATGGAGTCCAGTCACTAATGACCAATGACTGAGTCAATCCTGTCTATGTGAGGAAGCCTCCACAAATCCCTAAAGGCTGGGGGTGGGAGAGAGCTTCTGGGTTGGCGAACACGGTAGAGAGTTGGGGAGAGGGGTGCTCTTGGATTTAGAGGCTCCCTTCCTTTCTCCATACCTTGCCCTATGCATCTCTTCCATCTGTGCTCCTGAACTATATCCTTTTATAATAAGCTGCCAATCTGGTAAGTAAAATGTCCCTCTGAGTTCTGTGAGTTGCTCTAGCTAATTCATTAAGTCCAAGGAGGGGTCATTGGACCCTTCAGTCTATAGCTGGTAGGTCAGCACAGGTGACAAAACTGGATTTGGGATTGGCACGTAAAGTGGGGCTGGGTGGGGGGGGCAGACTTGTAGGATTCAGCCCTTAACCTGTGAAATCTGATGCTATCTCCTCTTGCACTGTTTTTTGTTTGTTTTTAAACCACTTCAAGATAGGACTAGGTAATATCACCTGCCCAATTTATTTTCAAAATGTTTTTAGAGCACAAAGATGTTAACAGACATATACTAGTGCCAGATTAAAAGCTTGAGAGATTCAAGGCTCCCAAATGTTATGAAATCCATTCTCAACATATAGTTCTATATGGGGCACATGGGTGGTTCAGTCGATTAAACAACCAAGTGTTTGATTTCAGCTTAGGTCATGATCTCAGGGTTGTGAGACAGCCCTGCCTCTGGCTCTGTGCTCAGTGCAGCCTCTGCTTGAGATTCTCTCTCTCTCTCTCTCTGCCCCTCCCTCCCACTTGCACTCTCCCCTTATCTCTCTAAAATAAATAAAATCTTTATATGTATATACATATATATATAATTTTATATAAAAATAATACTAGGACATAATGTAAGTGGGATGGAGGCCAGAAAGATTCTAATTTTATTTTCACATGATTTCTAGAGTCTAAAAATATAACTATACGTCCACATCTTTTAAAAAAAAAAAAAATGTTTGCAACCTCTTTTACCAGTGCCCTAAAAATGTACTGAATCTGCCTTTGATTAATCAGGTCCTAACTGAGCACCTGCTGCGGGAAGCTCTATGCTTCATGCTAGATGATGAAATTGGGTAATGTGACAGTGAATGAGTTATGGTCTTCTTAATTGATTCTTAAGGTCTTCAGAAAAGGTTTCTCCGAGGAGGGAACTTTTAAGTGGATGCCCACCTGTGCTTCTGAGTAAGGAGAACCAAACTATGGAAAGATCAATGGAAGAAGCAATCCAAGAAGAGGAAGTAAAAGAGAAACAGGATTCTGGAAATCAAGTAACTAGTCAGGGAGACAGACACAACATCAGCTAATTTTAACACAATGTGTTTGTTTCCTGCTGTACTAGCAATGAGAACAGAGTGCTCTGAGAACCCAGAGGAAAGGGGCACCTGGGTGGCTCAGTGGGTTAAGCCGCTGCCTTCGGCTTGGGTCATGATCTCAGGGTCCTGGGATCGAGCCTCGCATCAGGCTCTCTGCTCGGCAGGGAGCCTGTTTCCTCCTCTCTCTCTCTGCCTGCCTCTATGCCTACTTGTGATCTCTCTCTATATCAAATAAATAAATAAAATCTTTAAAAAAAAAAAAAAGAACCCAGAGGAAGGAACGATTAATCAGAGCTGAGAAATGTGCAAGGGCTATGCCAAGCAGGATACATAAAGATGTAGAGAAGCACATGAAGGGTTAAATCCTGCCTTCACCAGAGAGCCATCTCTCTCGGAAAGAGACTGGGACTCCATTCCACATTTGCCCAGTCAGGGTCTCTGAGTTGGCTGCCTGGAAATCTGTTTTTAACAGGCACACACCTGGTAGGAAAATGTTTTTTGGAAGCCTCAGTGTGGAGTCAGGCCTGGGGGTCAGCCAGATGACTTGGACACGCGGCATATGTGTCACCCTCTTCACCTGTGATGTGAGGATAATAATACAGTGCTCCTCACTGGGCAACTACGAGGATGAAATGAGGTATTTGTACGACCTCATCTATTCTGGCTTTTGTAAGAAAAGTACAGCTTTGCTTGTAACTGAGTCGAAAACGGACCGAGTGGTCTCAGAGCTCACATAGCATAATCCCAGAATCTTACCTTGTAAGAGAAATGACAAGTGGTGAGTTTACAGCTGTCAGGAGAGGCAAGGGAGACCAGAAGAGCCGCAGTCCCAGCTAGAGTGCAAGCTGGTTTCCACTGGGGCAAAAGCACAGTGAACAGCTGCGAAGTTGTCAAAGCTTTGTAGGAAACAGCTGGCTGGGCCTCTCAGTGTTTTTCTTTTCTTTTTTTTCTACTTCCTCTTTTCAAATGCAAATTGTTTAAAGGCTTTCCCACCCTTAGATCTGAGCCTGGCCTTTGGCTCAATCAACAGGAAAAAAAAAAAAAAAAAAAAGGACACCCCCCCCAAAGTGAGGGAGTTGGTTGGGCAGAGTTTGGCAGAGGGAGGTCAGGACTGGGAAATAATGGGCTGACCCAAAGCCCTTCTACTGCCCATTCTGCCTGAAAAGTGCTGCCAGCAACCAAGGAGTTCGTCCTTGCCACCTGGTCTGACGAGCCCGAGGACAGAGGAAGGCAGTGGGGTCCACACTCCCGGCCCCCCTTAACTATAACATTGTTCATCTCATTCTACACTAACTACCCAACCCCCGACCAAACAAAACTTCCCACTTTGGGAGGGGCACCAGAAGAATCGCTTTTAGGAAATGGTTTCCCAGGGTCAGTTTATTCGCAGATAGATCCAAGAGAAACTACCTGCCTTTCTAAGCTCTGGTTCGCGCCAGCTGTATATGAGATGATGGAAATTCCTTTTGGGGGATGATTTCTTTTAAGCCCTACCTTCTTTGCATAATTTGGTAGAGTAACAAATTCGGCTCCCATTGTTGCAGTGAGAAGGACAAGGGGCTTTGTGAAATGAGGAAGGGAAGCAGGATGCTGTGTAGGAGGGAGCCACTGACGCTGCCTCCTGCCTTCCAGAGAATGAGGAGTGAGAGTCAGAGGATCAGGCCTTGGGCTCAGGCAGGCCTGGGTCCGAACCCCTGACATGCTTGGTACTACTAGCTGGCCCCTGGAAAGAGAGGCCTCTGCTCTTAGAATTCTCTTCATCTGTCCACGCCAGGTGCTCTTCCCGGAGCTGGTAGCTACAAGAAGCAGTCTTTCCCTTGCCATCCAGTTTCGCCCAAGTGACCACTTATCTGATCATCTGACCCCCTGGAGGGAGTCTTTGTGTTGTGAAAGCCCGTAAAGTTTATCAACAACCAAAGTTTTTTAACCACCTTATCTCAGGTCAAAGTAAAGAAACCACATTTTACAACTGGGATGTGAGTGTCTGCGTCTTTCCCTCTATACAAAATTTTATATAAGCTTTATATATAAAGTTATTTATAAATATATATGTGTGTGTATATATACACACACGTATGTACGTGTATATATATATATATATATATAAATATATATAAAATGCATGCTACCTTTTTCTGAAGGCTAAGAACATTTAAGTTTTTGCATTTAGTCAGTGCCCAAGGGCTGGTTCTGAAACTGAAAATATATTCCCTATATTTTAGTTTGATTCTTTTATACATGTATTCAATCACTCGTAAAATAGCAAGCAAGTCTGAGCAACAATTCTGGACCAAGAAAAAAAAAAAGAGTGGTTGTAATGTGGAATTTAAACAATCAATTGATCCCTATGGGTTGTAACTCATATTTTAGGGTCTTTCCATCCCCATCTCATTTTTTAATAACCCCTCACATATGTATATGTAGCTATACATATATGTCATATATATGTCGTATGCATATCCAGACACATGCACATATGTAGCGGACACCTTCCTAAGCTCTTTAAGGATATTATGTGATGTGATTCTCACAGTAGTCCTGAGGCTCAAAAGAGTGAAGTCTCCTTTTCAGAGTTTGACAATGTCTAATTCTGGCATAGTGGCAGAAAATATCCTCAATTATTAGAAAAAGATATTAAAATGCCTCCTTCAGGGGTGCCTGGGTGGCTCAGTGGGTTAAAGCCTCTGCCTCGGGCTCAGGTCAGGATCCCAGGGTTCTGGGATCGAGCCCCGTATCGGGCTCTCTGCTCGGCTCTCTGTTCTGCTTCCTCCTCTCTCTCTGCCTACCTCTCTGCCTACTTGTGATCTCTGTGAAATAAATAAATAAAATCTTAAAAAAAAAAAATAAAATGCCTCCTTCTTTTTCAGTTACTCTTCTGTGTGAGGCTGGAATTTCTTCATTTATTTCAGCCAAAACAATATACAGCAAGAGACTGAAGGCACAGACAGATGACACTCCAGTTGCCTCTTAAGCTAAATATTAAAGAGATTTATAAACATAGACAACAATGTAGCTTGTATTACAGTCTTTTTTGGTTTGGAAAGGATAATTATTTTTCATAGTTTTACATTATGACACTGTGTAATGGGCTTATTTTTATTATTTTGAATGAGTTAATAAATACATGTAAATATTTAAATTTTTTCATCAATAAATATATACAAAAAATAAAGCAAGAATGATGCTGCATTAGGCTCAAGAGTCAGGGAACGAGATAAAATGAGCCTGTGAGCTTCCTTCCAGCTTGAAGTTTTCATGATTCTAAAATTTTTGTTTGTTGATAACTCTGGTTAAACCTATTGGCGGCTTAACCATCAAGAAAAAGCCCAAATGAAGTCCAATATATTGGCTCATGGTTTTCTCAAAGAAGACTGAACCCACGTCCCACCCACTCCCGCCCACTAAAAAGCTTCCTTAGAACCCTATACTGTGTCAGCCAAGGTAAACACTATCTGCTTATCTCTCAAAAGAATGCAGCTCTGTAGGAACATGGTCATACCATTTGGGACTATGTCAGGGCAATTGATCATTTATCAATTCTGCATTGAAAGCAGAAGCACAGAGCTAGAATGCTGACATAAAGAGGGACCTGACACATTAGAAGAAATCTAACCGTTAATATCAACTCAATTTCGAACATCTTGTTTGACATTTATTAGACAAATATTTATTGCGTGTCCAAGATGTACCATGTGTCAAATACATAATATTTTCTAATCATAGGTCTAGAAGAATGCTTTCTTTTCCCTCCTAAATATAACCTTTAACCAGAGCACCATATTAAATGTTTCATACTTAAGTGTCCTCTTCCATTTTGGTCCCCATGCGACAGTATTTTATTTTAATAATATTAATTCACCAACATTTATTCTGTACATGTGATTGCTGATGACTGTGATAATCTAATCCTTGGGGAAACCAAGCCATATGGATTTGGTCCATTTCTTAGAAAGTTCCCAATGTAGATGTGCAATTATAAGATGTATATTCAGGAAATGCAGTCATTACAACAAAGGGGTAAATGAGTATTAGATGGTTTGAACTGTGCATAGTGCAGGGACAGAAAACTCTCTTTGGCCTGAGAGGTGCATAGAGGGACATTGAAGAAGAGCATTTTAGTGACCAATAGGGAGGGATATGTAGATTGACTCTGAGGGGAAAGGACAATTGTGGGTGTGGGGGACAATGTATATGTTGTTTGACTTCAGAGAAGTTTGTAGGCATCCTGGTAATCTTTTCCTTAACTTCTCATATACAATCCCTTCCTTGTTTTTTTTCCATGAAGTCTACTTGCTACAAAGATGAGTATTCAAAGACCTAGGTCCACATCTCTTAAAAGCCCCCATGATTTGCCCTTACCTTTGCCTTCTTCTGGATTATCATTCCCTTGCCTTCTCTGGTGGATTATTTACTCCCATTTACTACTCATTTTTCAAGGCCCAGGTAAAATTTTACCTATTCTGAGATACCTTCAAGCAAAAACCTTCTTTCTTCTGTTCCCATGGCATAATGCTCATCTTAAATAATTATTTATTTTGTATTCTCAGAATATCATGTTCATCTTTGCATCACCAGTTACCTCAAGAATCTTGGCATGAAAGAACATTATGCTTGTTGAGGGAATGCATGAGCTGGTTCTAACACTCGTGAGATGATTTTCTAATGACTGATTTAATACCAATTTGGCACTACATTTTATAGGTTCTGAGCAAAGTGGAATACTCCCCTTTTCCTAACCTCAGAAAACCTTGGAGAAAAGTTTTGACCATTACTTGCAAGGTCAAGTGTTTTATCCTAGACCTGCGCATCTGAATAATAAAAGAAATTGACACCCGTTTCCTTTTTTTTGCTCATATTCTTCTAGCACTCCATTTCTATACTACCATTGCCATTTTAGACACTTGAAAACCAGACAGGGTTGAAACCCAACCCTCCTCCTATATGCTTTTCTGATCACTCCTGACTTTTCGGGTTGGACAATTCTTTGCTCTGGAGGGCTGTCCTATGTAGGATGCTTAGCAGCACTCTTGTCTCTACTCACTAGATTCTAGTAGATAGCAGTTGTGCAACCAAAACTCTCTCCTGACATTGCCAAATAACCCCTGCAGGATAGAATCACTCCTGCTTGAAAACTACTGCTTTAGGTCAAGATTGCTTTAGGTCCTCCCTTGAAATACACACACACATACACAAGTGCAGTTATGTGCACGCGCTCTCTCTCCCTTTCAGCCTTCTTTCTTTTCCTCTTGCCTTTCTTCCATTTTCCTCATCCTTTTCTTGACAAATGTCATCATAATTTTCTCTTTATCCTCAGCAACTAATTCTCAGGAAAAATAAGTTCACTATTCTCTCAGGAAACAGAACCTGTGAAGCCATTATTGGCCCTTAATGACTTAGGATAACCAAACATCCCAGTTTGACAAAAACTGAAGTTTCCGGGATGTGAAAATTTTAGTGATAAGACTGGAGAATTCCTGGGTGAACCAGGCTGAGTTGGTATGCAATCCTTTGAACCTCTGACCCATATGGTCCAGTTTTTTGTTTGGGGCATAAAGTCTCATTCATAGAAGTCCAGATCAAATATCTCTTAGTTACAAAAATTCTATTTTTGTAACTAAGAGATAAAATGGAATTCTAATTTTTGTGCTTTATAAAGGTGTTACCTTTATATATCAAATATATCAAATATCTCTTAGTTACAAAAATTCCATTTTTGTAACTAAGAGATAAAATGGAATTCTAATTTTTGTGCTTTTATAAAGGTGTTACCTTTTCCCCTCTTCCCGGATTACCTTATACCACACTACACCAGCACCTTTCATTTGTCCTAAATTTCCAGTGTTCTCTTATCTCTTTCTTTTGAGGATTAACTTAATCTTTTCCCTTCCCCCTCTCACCTCTCAGGTTCTCCCTCCATTGCCACCTTTCAACATAAATTCCAGCAACTGACTTGGCAGTGACGAAGAAGACACTCCCTGGGTGGGTGGATGGGAATTAGAGGACAGAAACAGTGGTCTGAGTCATCACTGGCTTCCAGGGAGAAAAAACAATACTGGAATCATTTACATTAATATCACATAGGTATTAGTTTATGAGCTGCTGCCTAATGAGAATAGCTAGAAATGGGAGCAGAGAAATGAGAAAACAGCTGAGCTTTGATCAGATGTGAGGATAGAAAATAGAAGGGATATCCAGGTAGGGTTCTGTCTGGAGTAGCTGTGGGGAGGGTCTTAGGTAGCAAGGGGCAGAGGCCAAGGGTAAAGCATGAAAAGGGAATCCAATGTGCTGTTTCATATCGCTGGATGAAGTCAATGATTGTTCTTCTGGCTAGACCCTTATCTTCAGCTCCTTTCTCCGTAACAGGAAGTCCTTTTAATCCTGGTTACCGTTCAGCTAACTAATTTGTCTTTTCTTCAAATGTTTTGAGGTTACTGTACCACCACCACAAAATCCCTTCATTAGTAAAAGTTCTAAAACACAAGACATATTAAGACCCGAGAGGAAAATTTTAAACGATGAGGTCATTGCTGTAATATCAAATGCCACTGAAAAGCAGTTGAAAACACTTCTCACATACGGAAGCAGTAACCCTTTCGAGAAAGAGACAGAAGGATTACTGGATTCTTACTCTGTGAACTTAAAGTTCTGTTGCATTTCCTACACGTAAAAGGTTTCCCAAATAGCCCTCATGACTCATATTTTGAGTGTCATGAAATTTTAATTATTTGCTTCACTTACAAATATCACTTTTTTTTTTTTCCATTTGGGGCAAAAGATCAAAATATCTGAAAAGAGTAAGAAAGAACTGGTTGCAGACAAGGGCATTTATTTCTATTTATGGCATTTGAATTCTGTAGAATGACTGAAATCATTTTTATGTTTCAGGCTCATAATGACTCAGCTCTTCTTTTGCCAATAAATGTAATTTTTAATGAACCTTGCCCTGCCTTTCCCAGAGGCAGATGATGCTTTTAATTTCATTAAGTCCAACTCAATCAGCAAGAGCTTCTGTTTGTTGAACTCGTGTGAGTGGGTTGAGCGTGCTGTGTTTCATTTTTTAACATTCATTATAAAAATTATTTTATTATCTCTATAGCCATAGTCTTCCCTAACAATCCTGTATTGAAAACATTCTGGAAATATATCATCCCTTTGGGATCTGTATTATTTTTCTGTTGCTGTTGTGGCAAATCACCGCAGACTTTGTGGCTAAAAACAACACAGTATTATCTTAAAGTTCTGGATGTGAGAATTCTGAAATGAGTTTCACTGGGCTAAAATCATTGTCAGCAGGGTGGCATTGCCTCTGGAGGCTGAATGGGAGAAACTGTCGTCTTGCCTTTCGCAGCATTTAGAGGCCACATATATTTCTTGGCTTCTGGTCTTTTCCTCTGTCTTCAAAATCAGCAGCATAGAATCTTCACATCTTTTTGTGACGCTGACCATCTTCCTCCTTATTCCACATTTAAAAGGCCATTGTGATTACACTGTAGCCACTGCATATTCCACTTGCTTTACACTCAGCAGATTGGCAAGGGTCATTCCATCTGCAACCTTGGTTCCCCTTTGCCAGGTTCTTTGTTTCTTAAACTCCACATAAGTGAAATCAGCCAGTATTTGTCTTTTTCTGACTTATTTCACTTAGAATTATACTGTCTAGATCCATCTGTGTTGTGGGAAATGGCAAGATTTCATTCTTTTTTATGACTGAGCAATATCCCATTGTATATAAGTACCACCTCTTCTTTATTCATTCCTCTATCAACGACCGCTTGGGTTGTTTCCATAATTTGGCTATTTAAATAATGCTCCAATAAACATTGCGGTGTATATATGTTTCTGAGTTGGTGTTATATTCTTTGGGTAAATACCCAGTAGTGGAATTGCCAGATCATATAGTCATTCTATTTTTAATTTTTTGAGGAACTTTCATATTGTTTTCACTTCCCGCTTTTATTCATGGTACCTGAGTTTCCTTGTTATCTCAGACAAGCATTAAATAGATGTCACACTTGTTTTCTTCATACAGCTTAGATTGCTTTCATAGATTGGGACATCGAAGAGAACGCGTGCTCTACTGTGCCAGGCCTCTTGCCGCTGTGCTTAGGAAATAAAAGTTTGGTTTGGTCTTATGATAATTTACCTCCACTCTTGTCAAAACTACACACCTCTTATCCAAGTAGCTCCTCCTTTCCCTCTCTCAGTCTGCTTCACGCTTGCAACTTTTAGTGGGAGAAAGGGACATCTCTGGCTTTGTTTCTTTTTCTTCTCTCTGTTCTTACATATATCTGCAGCTGTTGCTTTGAACTCATCCAAGCATGAGGGGTAGAGAGAGAGTTGTTTTGTCTAGATTATTGTCTAAATAAAATATTGAAATATATGCAGACAAACTACTATAACTAATGAGTCATTTACACTTTGGTGCAGTCAGTTGAAAAAATTTTTAAAAATCTAATTCATATTTATTTATTAAGATTATCTTAATAAGATTAAGATTATTGGGGCACCTGGCTCAGATCACGATCCCAGCATCCTGAGATCAAACCCTGCTTTGGGCTCCCTGCTCAGCAGGGAGCCTGCTTCTCACTGGAAGTCTGCTTCTTCCACCCCTTGCTCTTGTGCTCTTGCTTGCTCTCTCTCCCCCTCGCAAATAAATAAGTAAATAAATGTATATTTAAAAAAATGACTAAGGTTATTTATAAGTCTAATTTATTTTTATTTATTTTATATTATTTTCTATTAATGATAAGAATATAAAGCACATATGAATAAATCTGAAAATGATGTAACCAAAATTTATGTAGGAAATTATAAAAACGTATGAAAAGAAACCAACGAACACTTAAATAATGGAGAGATGTTTATGGCTAGGAAGAGCCCATTAAAGAAAATGTCCATTTTTCCCAATTTGTTTGTAGATTTAATAAATTGTTTTGTCTTACTGTACTTGATCAACTCATTCAAAATTTACAGAGTTGAACAAAAGGGCAAGAATAGCCAAGACTCACCTGAAGAAGCAAAAGGTACATTGGGGGTGACTTGCCTCATCAGCTCTCAAGCTACCTCGAATAACATAGCATTGAGCTGATGTGGACACAGACAAATAGACTGCTGGGAGGGACTACAGTATCCCAGACGGACCCACTGTTATACAGACCCTTGGTTTATGTCAGAGAAAGAATTGAAGATGGGAGGAGAAAGGATGGGATAGCAATAAATTGTTCTGTGACATTTGGGTGTTTGTATCACTTACTTAAGCTACGTGATAACCTCCCCTGCCTCTAATTTATGCACTTAAAATAGTGACCATGTGTTAATTTCATAATTCTTAGGGCAGAAATTTGGGCTGGGATCAATTGGGTGCTTTTCTCAACTGGTTCATTTCACTCAGCTGGCTCACTCAGGTATCTCTGAGCACGTAAAAACATCAAGCAGTTCCGCTCCTGCTTCTGTTGTTAGCTGTTGGCTGGAGAGACAAGGGTGACTGGGCCATAGACCTCTCATCACGCAGCAGGTAGCCCCTGTATGTCCACCTGGTGATGGTTGACCTGGAAAGAGAGAGCAAAGATGTTCTAGGCCTGGAACTGGCACAACATCACTTTTGGTACCTATTAATGGTGAAATAAGTCATAGGACTGGTTTACATTCAAAGAGAAATACATGTATTTCATCAAGATGAAAGAAACTACCAAGTATTAGAGCCATGTTTGCAATCTGGCACAGTCTAGCCTTTGGATAAAATAATAATTATTCCTTCCACATGTTAGACCCCCAAAATCTCATCTAATGATGGCATCATGCTAGTGTGGGGCCTTGTGATCTAAATCAGATCAGATGAGAATCCTCATGGTCTCCTCTTGTTCTAGAATTAAAAAAACTAAAAAAAGACTATCTGTCCCCAACATACCCACTTATACCCACTGTCCCCAACATACCCAGAGACAGGACCATGACAGTACACACTGACACTGAAAAAGGGAAGGGTATGAAACACATAGTAGCCACTGGTCCATAATGATTCTGAAATCCAATTAGACATCTGTTGCCAGGTCTCTCCATTCTGGGAGCAAGAAATATTTCTTGATTAGGTCAGTTTTAGCTCCCTGCTCCATTGTCCTCCAAGGCTTTTGGCTTCTGCTTTCTGAGCTCTTGGTTCCGTCTTCTGGGACTTTGTTCTTTTCTATAAGGCAAAGCCCAAGTTTATAGCTAAATAGCTTCCTCCTAGTAAAAAGCAAGGGTTCCAGAAGCTATTGTGTAATTTGAGCAATCTTGAATTTTTCACCCCAAGTGTGTGGTTCTTTCATCAATACCATTCTCAACACTTTGTGGTTTTGCTATGAATCTGACCTGAGACTACTTGGTTCAAGAAAAGCCACATCACAATTTTTTGAAGATAGAAATTTGTGGGTGTGTCTGTTGTGGGATAGAATTCTTAAAATTCTTAGACCCAGCTCACTTTTTTTTGTTGAGAGGGTCTAGTAGATATGACCTTAGTTCTTTAAAATATCTTAATAAAATTTTAATAGCCATATCTTGATATGATCTTTGGCCACAGACTTCTTTCACTTGAGGGATTTTTACTGGCTAAAGTGATTAGAGATGAGAAGCAGTTCTGTTTTCTATAAATTCCCTTTATAAATTCTTTCTTTAGCTAGTTTCTTTCTTCCCAGGCAGCTACATGAAACCAATCAACACTTTCAAAATTTTGCTGGGAAATCATCTTGCAAGGTCCATAAATTCATTAGAAGAAAAAATATATTTAATCTTTTAAGTTACTGCAAGCCAACTGCTTTTAACGACGTGATACATATTGCCATTTTTCTGGCCAGCTAGAGCAATTTTCTCACTTTTTTTTTTTTCCCCCAGCAACCACCAATAGTTTAGTTACCCTTTTTCTGGCTTTTGTTACTGGATTCTTCATGTTTTTTCAGACTGTGCAATTCAGAGACCCAAGGCAATATGTTTTAGATTTTGTTTTTAACAACAACCACCCACTTTCAGGTACTAATTTCTATATTAGTTTTTACTATGTAATTAGCCACTCCTAATCTTAGTTGCTTAAAACAATAACCTTTTATTTATTAGCTCCCGATCCTATATGGGTTGACATGTGGATTGGTTCTTCTGTTTGTTAGCTAGACTTACTCATGTTTCCTGGTCAGTTGGCAGTCAGTGGGCTCACGTATCTGGTGGTTATCTGGCTTTCATATGCGTACTGAGCCACAGGTCATCATCCAGCAGACTAACACAGGCTTACTTACATGCCCGTGGCTGATGCATTCCCAAAAGCAGGAAGGGAAGAAGCCCCAATATACAACCACTTTTTAAGTCTCTACTTGTGTAATTTTCCCCTCTATCCCTTTGTCCATGTGGTCAAGTCCAGATTCAAGGGACAAAAGAATAGACTTTAGCTCTTCGTGGGAGTGGCTGCCATAGTCACATTGCAAAAGGACATGCAAACAGTGATGAATAGAATGTGTGGCCATTTCTGCAATCTTATAATAAAATGAAATTAAAATTAAACTAAATAAATAGTAGTGTTTATTTTTTATATTAGCCGTAGATCATAATAATACTATATAAATTTGTTAATTGCAACATTATTTACAATAACCAAATTATGGACACAGCCCATGTGTCCATGGATAAATGAAGACATAAAGGAGATGTGAGCTACACACACACACAAGACACACTGGAATAGTCCTCATCCATAAAAGGAAAGAAATCTTGCCATTTACAACAACATGGATGGAGTTAATGGGCTTAATTCTAAGTGAAATCAATCAGCCAGAGAAAGAGAAATGCCATATGATTTTACTCATATATGGAATTTAAGAAACAAAAGAAACAAAATAAAGGAACAAAGAGGAAAAAAAGAGACAAACCAAGAAATAGACTTTTAACTATTGAGAACAAACAATGGTTACCATAGGGGAGGCGGGTGGAGAGATTATGAAGTAGATGATGGGGATTAAAGAGCACACTTACCATGAAGAGCACTGAGTAATGCTTAGAATTGTTGGGGCACCTGGGTGGCTTAGTCATTAGGCATCTGCCTTCAACTCAGGTCATGATCCCAAGGTTCTGCAATCCAGCCTAGTATCAGGCTCCCTCCTCGGCAGGAAGCCTGCTTCTCCCTCTCCTACTCCCCCTGCTTGTGTTCCTTCTCTCACTGTGTCTCTCTCCATCAAATAAATACATAAAATCTTAAAAAAAAAATAGAATTGTTGAACCACCATATTGTACACTTGAAATTAATATGACACTGTATGTTAACTATGCTGGAATTAAAATTAAAAACAACCGAAGTGAAAAAATTTTTAAAAATTTTAAAAATAAAAATAAATAAAATTTAAAAAATGAATTGGCATTTCAATAATATTTTTGCTAATTTATATGTCTGACAAGAGCTGGTGGTAGGAACAGGAGTGAAGCTCTGCAGTTTTCTTACTGTTTATTTGTGTATTATTAGCACCTTCAACTCATTGCCAGAATGTGTGTTTTAGTCACCCGTTCATTTTGTGAGGGTCAGTTGGGTTGAAAATAGGACTAGAACACATAAATCCCCTGAACTAGACCCACGTGGTCTGCAATATGTAGCAACCCCTAGTGGAGTGTGCCTTATCAAATTGTTTACCTTTCAGCCATCCCTCAGGCTTTCTTTCTTGGTGTATATGGCAAGTGATTGATAGATAATCCCAAGGGCAAGTGTCAACAAGAATATTTGATTTCGTATTTTACTTTAAACTAAACTACATGTAAAGAGAAAGAATATATTCCCTTATTCTCTACTTGGCCTCCCAATGGACTGTCTGGCGTACCATCTGGAGAGTATTTGTGACTGTGCTTTGGATAATTTCTCATCACTTGGGCCAGCAACAAATTCTGGGAACTAACACACTGCTTTAATTAAATCATTTGTATGTAATTTTGTAGGGGGAGGTCTGTCATACTCTTTTTTAAAAAAGCAAAAATATCTGCATGTTTTGTCTAGTCTGCCCTAGTCCCAGCTCTGGCTTAGGTAGAATGTGGATTTACTTCTTCTTCTTCTTCTTTTTTTTTTTTTTAAGGTAAAATTTGTATATGACATTATGTAAATTTCAGGTGTACAACATTGTCATCTGTATACACTACAGAGTGATCACTATCATTACCATCCATCACCATACAGTTGAGTCCCATCACCCATTCCACCTACCCCATAACCCCCTACCTCTCCGGTAGTTATAGAGAACTACAAATCTGTCCTCTGTAGGTTTTATTTCATTTATTTGTTTTGTTTTTTAGATTCCATATATAAATGAAATCATATGATATTTTTCTTTCTCCATCTGACTCATTTCATTTAGCATAATGCCTTATAAGGCCATCCATATTGCTGAAAATGGTAAATTTTCCTTTTTTTATGGCTGAGTAGATAGATAGAGATAGATAGATATCACATGTTCTTTATCTATTCATCCATCAATGGACACAGTTGTTTCCATATCTTGGCTATTGAAAATAATGTTGCAATGAACATGGGGGTCCTGAGTCACATAGGTGCCCCTATATATTTTGTATATTAACCCCTTATTGGATATATGATGTGTGAATATCTTCTCCCATTCAGTAGATTGCTTTTTCATTTTGTTGATGGTTTCCTTCTCTGTACAGAAGCTTTTTAGTTTGCTGTAGTTCCATTTTTAAAAATTTCCTTTGTTTCCCTTGCCTGGAGAGTCAGATCTAAAAAATATTGGTAGAACCAATGTCAAGCAGCTTACTGCCTCTGTTTTCTGCTAGGAGTCTTAGGTTTCAAGTCTTGCATTCAAGTCTTTAATCCATTTGAGTTTATTTTGTCTATGGTGTAAGATAATGGTCTGGTTTCATTCTTTTGCATGTGGCTGTCCAGTTTTCCCAACACCATTTATTGAAGAGACTGTCATTTCCGCACTGTATATTCTTGGCTCCTTTGTCATAAATTAATTGGCCATATCTGTGTGGGTTTATTTCTGGGCTCTCTCTTTTGTTCCATTGATCTGTGTGTCTGTTTTTATGCCAGCATCATACTGTTTTTGAATACTATAACGTGACAGTCTACTTTGAAATCTGGGATTGTGATATTCCAGGTCTGTTCTTCTTTCTCAAGGCTACTTCAGCTATTCCAAGTCTTTCGTGGTTCCATACAAATTCGAAATTATTTGTTCTAATTCTGTGAAAAATGCCATTGAAATTTTGATAGGGATTGCATTGAAACTGTGGATTTTGGGGGGGGGGGGATAGGAGGACATTTTAACAATATTAGTTTTTCCAATTCATGAGCACAGAATATCTTCCCATTTATTTGTGCTATCTTTAATTTCTTTTATCAGTGTCTTTAGTGTACAGGTCTTTCAGCTGCTCAGCTGCATTTATTTCTAGCCATTTTATTGTTTTGATAGTAATTGTAAATGGGATTGTTTCCTCTTAATTTCTCTTTCTGATGGTATATCACTAGCGTATAGACATGCAGTAGATTTCTATATATTGATTTTGTGTCCTGTAATTTTACTTGAATTCACTGATCAGTTCTAACAGTTTTTTTTTAAGATTTTTATTTATTTATTTGATAGACAGAAAGAGATCACAAGTAGGCAGAGAGGCAGGCAGAGAGAGAGGGGGAAGCAGGCTCCCCGCTGAGCAGAGAGCCTGATGTGGGGCTCGATCCCAGGACCCTGAGATCATGACCTGAGCCGAAGGCAGAGGCCTAAACCACTGAGCCCCCCAGGCGCCCAGTTCTAACAGTTTTTTAATGGTATTGGGGGTTTTCTGTATATAGTATCTTATCATCTGCAAACAGACACAGATTTACTTCTTCCCTTCCATTTTGGATGCCTTTTCCCCCTCACCTAGCTGCTGTGGCTAGGACTTCCACAATAGGCACCTTTTGTTTTATCGTGCTTCACTTCACTGCACTTTGTGAATACTATGTTTTATACAAATCAAATGTGTGTGGCAACTCTATGTTGAACAAGTCTATCAGAGCCATTTTTCCCAGAAACATTTGCTCACTTTATGTCTCTGTGTCACATTCTGTAATTCTCACAATCTTTCAAACTCAGACAATGGTTAACGTTTTTAGTTAGGGTTTGCACATTGTTTTTTAAGATATAATGCTATTGCACACTTAATAGATTATAATGTAAACATAAATTTTATGGCACTGGGAAACCAGAAAATCTACTTGACTCCATTTTTGGTAATATTTGTTTTATTGTGGTGGTTTGGAACCAAACCTGCAACGTCTATGAGGTATGTACTATGTTGAGTATGACTGGAGACAGTGGGCATCCTTGTGTTGTTTTCGACCTTACAGGAAAAGCTTTCAGCTTTTCACTGATGAGTATGATGTTAGCCATGGGTTTGTCATATGTGGCCTTTAGCATATTCAGGCATGTTCCCTTTGTACTCACTTTGTTGAGAGTTTCTATCATAAATGAATGTTGAATTCTGTCAGATGCTTTTTCTGCATCTATTGAAATGATAATATGATTTTCATCCTTCATTTTGTTGATGTGTTGTATCATTGATTGATTTGCATATGCTGACCTATCCTTGCAACCCTGGAACAAATTCCACTTGATTATGGTGTATGATCTTTTTAATGTATTGTTGAATTTGATTAGCTAATATTTTCTTGAGAATTTTTACATTTCTGCTCATTATGTCCATTAGCCTGATATTTCCTTTTTTGTGTGTGGTGTCCTTGTCTGATTGTGGTATCAAGATAATGTGGGTCTCATAACATGAATTTGAAAGCATGTCCAAGGGGGGCCTGAGTGGCTGAGTTGGTTACGCATCTACCCTTGACTCAGGTCATGATCCCAGGGTCCTGGGATTGAGCCCAGCATCAGGCTCCCTGCTCAGCGCAGACTCTGCTTTTCCCTCTCCCTCTGCCTATCACTCTGCCTACTTGTTCTGTCTCTCTATCCCTCTGATTAATAAATGAACAAAAAATAAAATCCTTCCCAAAAATGACTTTTAAAGCATGTCCTACTCTTCAACTTTTTGGTAGACCTCAGATAGGAAGATAAATGGGTACAGTATTTATGTGAAGAAATATCTCATTTTACTTGAGCATCTTGATTAATTTAATTTTTGTTTTGTTTTGCTCTCAGGCTTTAAGAGAAAGAGGTAGATCACAAATAAAGCTAATACTATTCAGGATTTACTTACAAAACCAAATTCTGAGTTCTGTCCAGTGGTCAGTACATAATTTGGCCCAATGTTCTATATCTTTAGCCCTTATCCAGTGATTTGAAATGTTCCTATTCATGATCCTCAAGGCACAAAAGAGTATCTTTCATTCTTTATGAAAAAAATATATATGATGGACACATATATGATTGTTAATTTTGTGCCATGGTTCCCAAATAAATGGTCAGACATTTTTCTGGATGTTTCTCTGAGAATGTTTTTGATGAGATTAATATTCATATCAGTGGACTTTGAGTAAGGCAGATTGCCCTCCATAATGCAAGTGAGCTTCTTAGAATCCACTGAAGGCCTGATAGAACGAAAGACAGACTGACCTTCCCAGGGCAGGAGGGAATTCTGCCAGCAGATGGCCTTTAGACTTAAATTGCATGGCTCTTCTGTGGGTCTCCAGGCTGCTGGTCCACCCTGCAGATTTTGGACTTTGCAGCCATCATAATCATGTGAGCCAATTCCTTAAAATAAACCACATATATATGATTTGTTCTATGTAGTATATAAACATATACAGACATGTATCATTTATATGAAAAGAAAGTAGACTAATTTATTTTAAAGGGAGGTTTGCAAAAATGTACATTTAAAGGAATTTCTGAACAGAATACTCCATTCTTTAATTATACCAGCTACAGATTCTACATACTCACTCAAAATTTACTGCTTCTGAAACACCCATTTGGGAACAATCATTTATCCTTTCGAATGCTGACTTATAATTCTCTGACCTTGAGTAAGTGACGGTCTCTCAACTCACTTTTCTCATTTAAAAAATGGGGATGGTTATATTTGCAGCATAGGACTATTAGGAGAATTAAATGAAATATAACATGTGGGGTGTTTCTTAAAGATTTGCTCATTTATTTGAGGGGGGAGAAGAGGTAGAGGGATTGGGGGAGAGAATCAGGCGGACTGAGCGCTGAGCGCAGAGCTCTATCCTGTGACCTTGAACTTACACCCTGAGCCCAAACCAAGAGTCAGACCATTAACTGTCAGTCTGTCTTTCGTTCTATCAGGCCTTCAGTGGATTCTAAGAAGCCCACTTGCATTATGGAGGGCAATCTGCCTTACTCAAAGTCCACTGATATGAATATTAATCTCATCAAAAACATTCTCAGTGCCCCAGGGGCTCCAATCATAAAATGTTTTGAACAGTGTCTGGCACATAGTCAGCAGAATATGTATAAGTTACTTTATTCTTTTCTTTAATTTTTACCGAGTTTATTGGGTTTTTATCCAGATGATACTTTTCACCTTTCTGCCACACTTAGGATTTTGTCTGATTCTTGAGAGTAAAACCGTCATACATAGTTCCTTAGCAGATGGCAAAGAATTGGCCAGAGATGTATGGAAGAGTAGTTTCTATAGACACAGTAAATAACATCCTGGGTTTGTATTAGATGGCCAAGAAGGAACTTGATTCATGAATCATATGAAAATGCTTTTACAAATGCAAATTTTTTTTTATCAACTGCTTTAAAGGTAAAAGGCAAAGATGGAAAGCCTTACAGATTTGTATTTTTTTCCCTATAGAGTTTTGATCCCTGGGATAGTTCCAAAGGGAGATTTGCATATTTTTATTATTTTTGGCATTTGATAGACTATCTGCTTCTTTGGTGAATGGGAGTAGAAGGGAGCTTGGGGATTCTTACTATTTTATACATTTTGATTATTTTTTATCAAATGCAAATAAGCATGGGACAATTCATCTATATAAAATGCTTTTATAATCATCATGATAGGCACAAAGTTGCAACAAAACATTAGAGGATTATAAGAAGGTCAGAAGGAGAGGTTGATTTTAACATGGATTCTTAAGAGGATTTTTCTGTTTTTGAAAGAGATTTTAGAACTTTGTCTGGAGCACCCCTAAAAATGTTGTCAAGTATATCTGTCAGTCTATTTTTATATAGAAAAATATATATTAATATTTTTATACAGTTAAGTTTTAACTCAGACTTATTTCTTGCTCTGCAGAATGCCTAGAAGATTCTAGAAGAGGGAAAGACTACATGACAAAAAACCTTTCATCCATTTTTATTTTATTTTTCTCAACAATTATAATTCATTAACTGGAACCATAAGTTGCATAATTGATTATTTGATTAAATTGTGAACTCTATCGTTCTCTTGTTATTCCATGTGACTTAACATTATATCCCTAACTAGATTGTAAACTCTTTGATAGTCATAATATTTTAATATTTCAATATATTTGCTGACTGACTGAAAAGCTTAAAAAAAATCTATGTTCTGTTGGGCTGATGGGTTAGAGAGGAAAGGGAACTAATATTTTATTTCATTCATTTTATACCATACACTCAATAGACATCCTCTCTCATAATTCTTAACATCCATCTGAGGTAGATATCATCACCTTCATTTCAGTGATGAAAAAAACTTATTGATGCCTGAAAAGTTAGTCAAGTTGTCCTTTGTTACTCTGCTTATAATGAAAGCCAGACATCTGTATTTATCCAAAAATCTATTCTTCTTCTTTTATGAACTTGTAAAATTGGCTAATGAATCTTATCTAATAAATAATTATAAAATATAATCATAATATATACTATATCCCAGTAAGAGTTTTCATAAATATAATTATATAGTATATATTATAAATCATATATTATGTAATATATATAATTATATATGTTGAATATTCCAATAAGATTTATTTCTCACATCTTTGTTTACACATGATTTTGCTCCTGTCTCAAATAAAAACCAGACTTGTAGCATTGGATTATTAATGAGGTGCCAAGTGGGAACATTAGTAATCTAACATGGAGAAAAAGTAGGAACAACATTTTTTTCCTGGTTAGTCACAAAGATTAAACTGAAGCAAATTTATGAATTCCTTTCTCCTTCCAGAGGCTTCTATCAGGATGAGACAAAAAACCACGATGAAGCTGAATCCTATAAATTATCTTGGTGTGGCCAGACAGACTGAGAACGTTTGGATTTATTGACTCTAGGGAACCCCGGATAACTAGGGCAGAGGACAACGTGGCTGCGAGGCTCTGTGAGTGTTCCCTGCTCTCTGAGAGACTGATTTCCCATCTGCCATACTGTCAACACTTTTTAGTGCATGTCTGGCCTCACCGGGAAAGCTGCCAGCATCGTTTCCTACTTGGCTTTGCTGTGTCAAGTCCGGAGGAAGCCTTTTTTTGTCACCCTTCTCCCGGCACCACCCACACCATTAGGCAAGAACAGCAGGGGCGTGTGGAAGTAAGAAGTGAGGACTTGTCATTGAAAAGAGGTGGTATAGGGGCGCCTGGGTGGCTCAGTGGGGTAAGCCGCTGCCTTTGGCTCAGGTCATGATCTCGGGGTCCTGGGATCAAGCCTGTTTCAGGTTCCTTGCTCAGTGGGGAGCCTGCTTCCACCCCCCCCCCCCCCCCCCCCCCC